>NC_139227.1:26442048-27042048 GCF_055691185.1 Crinia signifera
CGCAAGCTGCAACATGCTTTTAGTTAAACAACCGCTGCGACACACCACCGTTACTGCCCAGACTGTCAATCAATTTGTGAAAAAGTTCTCACTGCAATTATTCACAAGGTAATCAGGGTAAATGCAGAGGACCGAGTCAGGTGGACATTGTGTAAAGGATTTCTGAAATGAACATACTACACTGTATCAGAAGCCTCTGTATACTTCCCAGCAGACTACGGTTGTCAGAACAGTTTTATGCTAGGATGCTGTGGAGCTGTATTATCCGACCTCATCTAACAATCCTACAGATTTGTTCAGGCATTCTGAACATTTAGGTCACCTGAGAAGTATTATACAATTATCCAGGAATCCTTTGCTGGAATGTCTAAGGATTATGAAGCAGCTGAGACCATACAGTTCAGTACAACCAGATTTGCTAGGGGGCTCGTCGCTTGCAACAAATCCTAGGACCCAACTTCTCCTTTCGGCTACTAAACATAACATATCCGCAGGCCACAGTCATTGCTGTCAGAGGATGCACCTCCCCCATACCTGGGTATGCGCCATATTCACTGGGCCCAATTCCGACTTGATTGCAAAGCATATTTTTCTCAAAAAAGGACAAAACAACCCTGCACTGCAGGTGGGGCAGATGTAACATGTGCAGAGAGAGTTAGATTGGGGCGGGTTACATTTTTCTGTGCAGGGTAAATACTGGCTGCTTTATTCTTACACTGCAGTTTAGATACCGGTTTGAACACACCCCACCCAAAGATTTGGACAATTTTGCTAAGCTCCAAAGTCTTTGATTGGATGTGTATGCCTAGCACACAGCGAGCACATTCATTCGCCAGACAGGATTTCACTATAGCGGAACAGCGTATACCTGATCGCTGCACATTCACGGCCCTGTGATCAGGTGTGAATTACCCCATGATTATGTCCATTTGAGACTTGCGATCAAGTCTGAAGTAGGTCTTCTAATGGGTAAGTAAAGAGTCAGCAAGCTTGGGGCGGAGACTCTGGATTAGGTGGAGCCATTCTAATGGGATCATAGATTTGGGAACATTAAACAAGGGCTAGCTGTCATGTGCTCAGCATTTCCAGAAATGGGGACGTGCCAACCCCGTTTTCTCTAAGTGGCCAGGCCAGGGAATACAAGCGGGCAGTCTGAGTAATGATAGACAGTCGCAGAGGATGTCCCCCTGACCGATGTTCCTCTTGAACGGTGCTTGCATCGCAGTTCGATCACAATTGCAGGTAGCGGTGGTTCGCGCCTCCTCCTGCATTTACATTGCTTAAGGATAGCATGTGCTGAGCTGCTGCAAGCGGCTTACCATGGGCCTCATTCAGAGTTGATCGCTGATCGGCGAATTCACAGAGAGAGCAATTATCGAATGACTGCACATGTCTATGGATCATATGGCGCAAGTGTGAACATCGAAAGAAATCGCATATGAATTGTAAATGCAATGTGGCTGCGGGTTGACCGAATTCTCTAACTATATAACCTGCCTTGCAAAGTCTCAAAACTGGGAGATAAAAGGAAGAAATTCCCCATAGAGATCAGTCAGCTGGTAGGGGACTCCTTCTGTATCACACTCCCCTATGTGTACCGCTGGGTGGAAGAATTAGTCCTCTCCGTGGAGACCAAGGGTTGGAGCTCGCTCCTAGTAACACCTTGGCAACGGTTACTAAGCAGTCATTTACATTGCAAATCACACTTCATTTTCATGTAAGATTATACTACTGGCTTTCTAATGCCTCATTTACCCCCCCCACCCCACCCCCCTCTCCACCTCCCAACACACACCATATTCTCCTATGTATAGGTGCCTATACACCAGGCATGTCCAAACTATGGGGTTTATTCTAGTTCATTCTTTCTGACAAAATCCTTCTTAGATGGACAAAACCATGTGCACTGCAGGGGGGTAGATGTAACATGTGCAGAGAGAATTAGATTTGGGCGAGTTATTTTGTTTCTGTGCAGGGAAAATACTGACTGCATGATTTAACACTTCAATATAGATCTCACTTTGAAGAAAAACCCCACCCAAATCTAATTCTCTCTGCACAAGTTACATCTGCCCCACCCGCAGTGCACATGGTTTTGTCCATCCAAGAAGGATTTTGTCAGAAAGAATGGACTAAGAATGGACTAGAATAACCCCCTATGGCCCTCCAGCTGTTGTGAAACTAGAAGTCCCATCATGCCTTGCCACAGTTTTGCTATTAGGGAATGCTAAAACTGTTGCAAGGCATGCTGGGATGTGTAGTTTCACAACAGCTGGAGGGCCATAGTTTGGACATGCCTGCCATACACGTAGCGATGAGAAGCCTGCAATGGGACGCGATGCGCACTCCTGCAGGCATCGCACAGTACAAAAATACCAGATTATTACCTGGTAATGGGTTTTCCTCTACTCCGCCATGGCAGCCATCAAGAATGGGTATCTCCCTGCTGGGTAGTGCTTTGGAAAGGAAAAAAAGACCTCTGGCTCCTATAAGAAGGCTCCTCCTCCGAACACCAGTGTCTTATATTCTTCAGCTTTAAAACAAAGGAACATCATTATTCCACATACACCCCCCTTTTCTGAGCGTTACACTCAAGGGAGGGAAATACCGCTGCCATGGCGGAGTAGAGGAAAACCCATTACCAGGTAATAATCTGGTATTTCCTCTGCCTCCGCCATGGCAGCCATCAAGAATGGGTCGTACCCAAGCAGTACTGTATTTCATAGGGAGGGCATACTCACGTATAACTTAGGAACAGGCCAACGGCCATATAATGAATAACTCAATAAAACGTTTCTTCATGTTTCAATCTATTGCTGCACTCAAGATCTTCCTCCCAAACTTAGCATCTGCGGAAGACCAGACGTCTACTCTGTAATGCTGTGTAAACGTGTGCGCTGAGGACCACCCTGCGGCTTTGCAAATTTCTGTCAGTGATGCAGATCCTTTCTCTGCCCATGATGACGCCATTGACCGCGTTGAGTGTGCTTTAAAACCTTCTGGTGGCTCTTGTTGTCTTATGACATATGCTTGTCGGACACAGCTTTTAATCCACCTTGATAAAGTCTGTTTAGAGGCTCTTTGCCCCTTTCTTTCTCCCTCTGATAATATAAATAAATTGTCGGTTTTACGGAATTCCGCCGTTCTTTGCTTGTAAATGGACAGGGCCCTGACCAGATCCAGACAATGTAACCTGCTTTCCTTATTGTTCGCCGGATTTGCGCAGAACGTGGGCAATATAATCTCCTGATTGATATGGAACTCTGACGCCACCTTTGGTACAAACAGCGGGTTTGTCCTTAAGACTACTCTATCCGTATACATTCTGAAATACGGCTCTTTTATCCACAATGCTTGGAGTTCTGAAATTCTACGGGCTGACGTCATGGCCACTAGGAATAATACTTTCCACGACAGAAATTTTAAGGCTACTTCTTGTAGTGGTTCAAACGGAGATTCTGTTAGTACCCCCAGTACCAGATTCAAGTCCCACGAGGGTACCGGACTTCTTACCCTTGGTTTAATTCTTCTTACAGCCTGCATGAATCTTTGTACATATCTGTTTTTAGCTATGTCCCAATCCAGTATGCAAGATATCGCTGAGACCTGCACTTTCAGAGTACTCGGGGAGAGATTCATCCTTAATCCTTCTTGCAGGAAAGAAAGTATGGTGACCACACTGCGAGGATTTTTCTTATTCTCCTTCGCCCAATACGCATACTTCTTCCAAACCCTATAGTATATCTTCATGGTTACCGGCTTTCTTGCCTTCAGCAAGGTCTCCACTACTCCTTCACTGAAGCCTTTCGCTTTCAGACTCCTGACTTCAGCAGCCAAGCCGTCAGTTTCCACGATTCCGGCTGTTCCTTGCATACCTCTCCTTGTACCAGTAGGTCCTTGGTCGAGGGTAACCTCCACGGGTCGTCTATTGCCAATTTCTGGACTGTATTGAACCAAGCTCTGCGAGGCCAATACGGTAGGATCGCTAATACCTCGATCTTTTCCCTCTGCAGTTTCTTTAGTAACTTCTGAATTATTGGTATCGGGGGAAAAACATAAGCCCTCTCTATGTCCCAGGGCACCGACAGGGCGTCTACTTGTTCTGCCAACGGCTCCCAGAACCTGGCAAAAAATCTGGGTACTTTTTTGTTTATTGACGTTGCCATAAGGTCTACCTGTGGACGTCCCCACCTTTGCACCAGCTCTTCGAAAATCTTTTGGTTGAGACCCCACTCTCCTGGCAGACATTCCACCCTGCTTAATTGGTCTGCCACCACGTTTTCCTTCCCTGCAAGGTAAACTGCCGTGATGGTTAGAACCCAAGCTTCTGCCCACTCGAACAGTTTGGTGGCCACCTCCATCAATGCTCTGCTTCGTGTGCCTCCCTGTCGGTTCACATAGGCCACTACCACCTGGTTGTCGGTCCTCACGATTAGTTCTGCACCTTGTAGTTGGGTCTGGAACCACCTGCAGGCTCTGACCACTGCCTCCATTTCTCGCAGATTGGAGTGAGCTTCTTTCCAGTCTTGTTGCCACCTTCCTTGAGCCACCTGATAATTGCAGGTTGCTCCCCAGCCTGTTTCGCTGGCGTCCGTGGTCAGCGTAACCTGTGGCCTTGTGCCAAAAAATCTTCCTGTTGTCAGCCTGTTTTCTGCTGTCCACCAGTCCAAGTCCTGTCTGGCCCTTGTTGACAGGATTATTTTTTGGGACAAGTCCTTTGAGTTTTTGTTCCACTGTAACAGAAAACAGTTCTGCAGTTTTCTTGTATGGAATCTTGCCCAAGGGACTACCTCTATTGCTGATGCCATGAGGCCTAACACCTCCATGTAGTCTCGTGAGGATGCAACGCGTCTTCTTTTTAGGTTTTTTACTTGGTGAATTAGTTTTTCTCTTCTGACCTCTGTTAAGGAGATTTTCTGCTCCCTTGTATTTATCACTACTCCCAAGTATGTTATTTCTTGAGTGGGGGTCAGTTGGCTCTTTCTGTAATTCACCAGCCATCCGTGCTCCAACAGACACTGCACCACTCTGTCTGTGTGTTCCTGGGCTTTCTCCTCGGAGTCTGCGACTATTAGAATGTCGTCGAGGTAAGGAAATAATCTTATCCCGGCCTGTCTTAGTGCGGCTATCAATACAACTAGCACCTTGGAAAATGTTCTTGGGGATGTCGCCAGCCCAAATGGTAGGGCGTTGAACTGGTAACTTTTGCCCATCAGCCTGAACCTCAGATATTTTCGATGGTTTAAGCAAATCGGGACGTGCAAATAGGCGTCTTTGAGATCTATACACGTCATGAAGTCTTCCCGACTTAAATCCAGAATTACTGACTTGATACTGTCCATTTTGAAAGGTTTCACCTCTATGAACTGATTGAGTCGCCTCAGATCTAGAATGGTACGAAACCCTCCTGTTGCTTTCTTTACTACAAAAAAACGGGAGAAACATCCCCGGAATTCTTGCCCTTCTGGCACAATGCTGACTACTTCCTGTTCCAGCATTTCTTGCAAACTTGCCACTAAGGCTTTTCTCTCTTCCCTGTTCTTGGGAATTGGAGACTGAACAAAAAACTCTCCGGGAACTCTGTTGAACTCCACTTTGTACCCGGAGGATATTATCTCTTGGACCCACTTGTCTCCAGTGGTCCCAGACCAGACGCTTGCAAATTTCAGCAACCTGGCCCCTACTGTTTGTGACCTGACGTCACTGTGACTCCTTTTTGGAGGAGAATTTGTCTCGATTTCTTTGGGCACGAAAATTGCCCCGTGATACCCAGGATCCCCTTCTATAGGGTCTACCTGGTCTATAAGCCCGTGACTCTCTATAGTCCTGAGGCTGAAATCTCCCGAACTTGGCTGGAGGTACTCGTCTGCCTCCTTTGTCTTGAGGAAGCCAAACCGACTTCCCTCCTGATATTTTAGCCACAAGCTCGTCCAATTGTTTGCCAAACAAGTAGTCCCCTTGAAATGGCATGGACAGGAGTTTATTCTTGGACTGCACGTCCGCTGCCCATGGTTTCAGCCATAGGGCCCTTCTTGTTGCAGCTGTCGCGGCCCCTGCTCTGGCTGACAGTCTTACCGCGTCCATAGACGCTTCACAGATGAATTCCACTGCCAACTGCACATCCTGGACCACCTTTAACAGTTCAGAACTTGCCAGTTCGTCTAAAATGTCTCCCTCGAGTTGCTGACACCAGCCTCTTACTATCCTGGAAGTTACCGCCATTGCTGACGCTGCTTTAAGAGAAGCCCCCGAAATTAGATGTTGCTTCCTTAGGCCCAACTCGATTTTACGATCCATTGGATCCTTAAAAGCGTTGGCCTCTTCTAGTGGCAGTGTCGTCTTCTTTGACAGCCTCGCCACTGCTGCATCTATCTTCGGTGCTTCCTCCCATGAAAGCACCTGCGCCTTGTCAAAGGGGTACATTTTGTTAACCTTCCCCGGAATAGCCACTCTTTTATCCGGCTGTTTCCATTCCTCTGTTATTATGTCCCTCAGAGTTTGGGACAGGGGAAACGTTTTAGTTTTCTGCTTTTTATCTTTAAAAAGCATCTCCTGCAGGCTCACATCCTCCTGCTTGTCCTCAATATCTAATGCCTTATAAATCCGGACCAACAGGTTGTCGACCATGTCGGCATTAAAGTCTGAATCCGATCTGTCCAGACCTGGATCCTCCTCCTCTTCATCATCCAAGCCCCCACCAAGCGTACTAGGGCCGGCAGACTGACCCGGTAAATCTTCCGTATCCTCATTTAACACAAAGCTTTTCCGCTTGATGGGCATTTTGCCCGAATCCTCCTTAGGTGCGAAAGTATCAGCCAGGGCTGTTTTTAGCATTTGTACTAAGCTCGACATTTGAGCCGGGGAAAACATCTGAGACGCTTTACAGCCTTCACATACTGTTCCTATATGCTTATCCGGCAGCGTTTTATCACATGCTGTACATTTGCTGAGCACCACTTTCTTCTGCTTGCTTTTCCCTTTGTCCTTACTAGATTCTGACCTAAAAAAATATCACCAGTCACTACAGTCACTACCAACATAACACCCTGTGGACACCCTACACCATATGCTGCTCACCCCGTTTTTGTACCCGACTGTCTGTCTTCCTCCATTATGAGTAGTGCGCTCCTGTAACAATACACACCATCTATTAGCACTGCTACAAGCCAACCTAAGTCCTACCACAGCTTTAGCAACAACCACTAACCAAACACCGGCCGCTGTACTGACCTCCTTACAGCGCTTTCCTCACGCCCGATCTGCTAGACGCTCACTGCTGCGGGCCAGACGCTTGCACCGCCGAGACCTCAGATCAGCGTGACACCAACGCCGGCTTCCCTAAGACCTGACGCGTACCGGAAGTCGCGCCCTAATGACGCGCCTCCTCTGTGTACACGCCGCGCGCACTACTCGGCGCCCGCCCTTAGCACAGAGCCAGGGCAGGAGAAGCGTGTGCCGACAACCCGTGCCTGACCACCGCTTTCTTCCCCCCGGACGCCGCCGCATAGCTACCCCATGGGGCCCGCATTCGGCATTACGGAGTTTACACTCCTTCCTCCTCTGCATGAAGCCAGAGCTGCTGCAGGGAGCGACAGTCTCTACACAGGTGAGCTGGTGTCCACACGCATTGCACTACCCGGAAAGGAAAAAAAGACACTGGTGTTCGGAGGAGGAGCCTTCTTATAGGAGCCAGAGGTCTTTTTTTCCTTTCCAAAGCACTACCCAGCAGGGAGATACCCATTCTTGATGGCTGCCATGGCGGAGGCAGAGGAAAGTATGTGCTACACATACTTTTTGTACTGCCTGCGGATCGCATTGCATGCAAAACGCATGCGTTGCAATCTGCCTGATAATCGTTGCATGCCACGCTATTGTCGCAAAGTGTATAGGGACCTTCATACTCATCATATACCTCCTTGCCCTCCCTACTCACACTACCCCCATATTCTCGTATGTAACACTCACCATATACAGAAAAAAAAAAAAAATGTTCCACCAAGGCGCTGTGTACTTCTGAGCAGCAGGGGTCTATAATGGTGGTCACCCAACCACCAACAACAACTTCCAAAAACACGAGAATAGTCCCACTTGCGCTATAAGGATGGTTCCATCAAACTCCTTTGATAAATCCGATTCTTCTCTCACACTCGATAATGGTATATGGAGAGAGGGAGAAGGAATACACCATCTCCATATGTCCTGCACGTGTTAGAGGAGATTATACCATCCTTGCCCCATGGGATATTAATACATTATTCTTTCTCCCTCTCTCCATATACCATTATCGAGTGTGAGAGAAGAATCGGATTTATCAAAGGAGTTTGATGGAACCATCCTTATAGCGCAAGTGGGACTATTCTCGTGTTTTTGGAACACTCACCATATACCTCCTCCCCCGCCCTACTCACACTACCCCCATATTCTCCTATGTAACACACACCATATTCCTCCTCCCCCTCCCTACTCACACTACCCCCATATTCTCCTATGTAACACTAACCATATACCTCCTCCCCCCTCACACTACCCCCATATTCTCCTATGTAACACTCACCATATACCTCCTCCCCCCTCACACTACCCCCATATTCTCCTATGTAACACTCACCATATACCTCCTCCCCCGCCCTACTCACACTACCCCCATATTCTCCTATGTAACACTCACCATATACCTCCTCCCCCTCCCTACTCACACTACCCCCATATTCTCCTATGTAACACTCACCATATACCTCCTCCCCCTCCCTACTCACACTACCCCCATATTCTCCTATGTAACACTAACCATATACCTCCTCCCCCCTCACACTACCCCCATATTCTCCTATGTAACACTCACCATATACCTCCTCCCCCGCCCTACTCACACTACCCCCATATTCTCCTATGTAACACTAACCATATACCTCCTCCCCCCTCACACTACCCCCATATTCTCCTATGTAACACTTACCATATACCTCCTCCCCCGCCCTACTCACACTACCCCCATATTCTCCTATGTAACACTCACCATATACCTCCTCCCCACCCCTACTCACACTACCCCCATATTCTCCTATGTAATGCTTATCACAGGGTTCAGGTTACTTTACCTTTTACCCCAAAATATATTTGGATATGCCAAAGTTACCCCCTTGGTTTGAAAGGAAGGAAATCAAATGATTATTTGAATTCATTTTTATTGAATCTATTCTAAAGTCTCAACTCTAAAACTTCAGGTTTTGGAGAAATGCTGTTGCTTCATTTTTGATACGAGAGCATCAATATTGGGGTATTTTGAGGTCAGAGCAATTTGGATACAGTCTTCATCGTCCAATCGATTTCTCTGCTTTTTTTTTTATGTTCGTTGGAGTGGAAAATTCTTCGCAAAGACTAGAGATGGGTATACCCTGACAGGAGCCTAGAACCAGGCAAAGAAACTTGGAGCCGCAGCGGCAGTACAGACTGCGCGATGTAAAGGTGGCGCAGCAACTGGTCGACTCTACTGAATAAGTGGGTGGACTTGAAGGCAGGGCCTGGGGCATCATGCAGGGAATCGTGTTATACACAAGGGCCCGATTCACTGCACTGCGTCAGGTCCTTGTACACTTCAGCACTGTAGCACACACAGTTGTCCATTACCCCAGTTCCCTGACCACTGGCTTATCATATACTGCCTCCATACTCACCCCCTCACACCCCCCCCCCCCCCATGTTACACATCATATACCTTCTCCCCTCAACACTGTGTCCCCATATTATCCAATGGGACACGCATTTACCACCCCCTCCCTATTCTTCTATGTAATGCTCATCATAAACCTCCTTCCTACTCACTGCTCCCATAGTCTCCTTTGTAATGCTCATCATATACCTTGTCCCCACATACACACACCAAACACCCCACACTCACAATGTCTCCCCCATAGTCTCCCATTTAACGCTCGTCATATACCTCCTGCCCCCAAAACGCACACTGTAAAACAGTGTTGAAATACAGACCACAATGTGTTAGAAGCACCACAGTAGAGAGCAACACCCCTGGCAGCAGGGCTGTCTTTTCGTATGGGCTTAATGGGCACTTGCCCAGGGGCCCAAGGTGTATAGGGGCCCTAGGCTGATAGCTGAGGATCCCCTTTTTCCAGGGATACCAGAATTTTGAAAATCGTCCCTGGGGAACTGGAGATATCCAACTTCAAAGCAGCAGTCCACATCCTACCTGTTAATTGCAATTCACAGTCATATTTCTCAGGTTTTCTCTGACTTGTTTTTCTGAGAGTATATTCCAAAAGCTGGGACTCTCTCCTTTCTGCCAACACTAGTGGCTTGTCTCTATCATGCCCATAACCAGAGATATCAGCCTTCCAGCAGCCGGTCCCTGCTCCAGCTCCAAACGTCTGGTGTACAGTTTTATATTTTTGTCAATGGATTGCTCTGGCTCCTGATCTCTGATCCCCAAGTTCCCAGCACCTCCTGAAAGTTGGGACTCTAGGTTTTTATACTATTGAAGGCTAAGAAATCTATTTCCAGATAATAGTGATATCTGCAGTCAAACAAGCTGCCCTTCCATCGGAAAATGACGAATATTAAGCCCACTCCATTATCCAACCCTCCCCTGCGTATAAAACACCCCCTACCTCCCTGGAAGTCCTAGAAGTGTAGTAAAGGAGTAATTAGCAGAAGTTACTGCTCCAGGTCCTACATGTTGAATGGAAGATAGAGCACCTCCTGCCACCCATGGGACATCAAAGCTGCTGCTGATAGCACCCCCCACCCCTAGGAGGGGAAAATAGGTAAGGGCCCCAGTGCATTGCTTTGCCCAGGGGCCCACACTGCTGTTAAGACGGCCCTGCCTGGCAGGGAAGAGGAACTGCACGGGTTTTGAAAGATGCAGGCTTCTAGAATGAACACTAAAGGGGTGATTCAGGTTGGTTGGCAGAGAACACTTGGTTTGCTAATGGACAAACCCATGTGCACTGCAGGTGGGGCTGATGTCACTTACAGAAAGTTACATTTTGGTGGGGTGTGTAAATTGCAGTGTAAAAATAAAGCAGCCAGTATTTACCCTGCACAGAAACAAAATAACTCACCCAATCTAACTCTATGTACATGGTTTTGTCCATTAGCAAACCAAATGTGCTTTGCAAACTAACTAGAATCACCCCAAGTTACAGCCCCCCCACATACACACAGCCCCCATAGTCTCCTATGTAATGCTCATAATCTCCCCCCCCCAATTGACCGCTGAAACAGAAGTGACCCTGGGCTGTAGGGCAGCTGTACTCGGCCCACAGGAAGGCAGTGTCCTCTGCAGACTGGGGAAGCAGGTGGCAGAAATTAAGTAAAAAGGGGAATTGTATTGCCAAAAGTTGTATAAAGGTAACTGGGGTGTGACTACATGTAATATAAACAGCATTCTGGCATGGATTAAGTACAAACACAATGGGATCTGTATACTTTTGTACATAGATTGAGGAGCTCAGTTTTTGAAGAGTTTTTGCCCTGTGCAATATTTAGCATCCACATAGATTAGAACACGTCTGCCGGTGGAGGAGGGCGTAAGACATGGAGGGTGGGGGGGGGGGGGGGGGCACGCATTGCGTCGGCGGGTGATGGCATCATGCCTGTATCCTCTCCCAGGGCAACAAAATAAACATGGCATAAATACATGGATTAAAAGGCTAACAATTACAACCAGTATATACAGTCAGTGTAGCTGTACAGGCATGCACAAATCCTTTGTAGTATCCTATAGCTATCGTGCGCATTACACCCTGTATACACAGGATAGAATGTTTTAAATCTCAACAATTGTTATAAACAGCGAAATCGCAGCCCTTTGTTTATATAGACATTTCTGTATTGGCAGGAAGCGGTAGTGCTACCAGGTGTCCCTATACACAGGTGGCACCGTGCCTCTATATACAGCCCTGTTACCCACTTGTATGTTCCATGCAAGAAGTGTGAACAATATCATACATTAAGTTCATAGGTTCTCAAACTCGGTCCTCAGGGCCCCACACAGTGCATGTTTTCCAGGTCTCCTCACAGAATCACAAGTTAAATAATTACAGTAGCGCCACCTGTGGATCTATTAAAATGTGTCAATGAATAATGCAGGGTTGCCGACTTTCAAAAAATCCTCTCCGGAGATTTTTGGGAGACTCCAGCAAATTCCGGGTGGGTCGGCAACCCTGGAATAATGAATGCACCTGTACACCTACCAGGAGACCTGGAAAACGCGAACTGTGTGGGGTCCTGAGGACCGAGTTTGAGAACCACTGATCTAGTTCTATTAAAAAATGTGACAGTGAAGATTTACATGCAACAGTGCACTCTAGCCGTGGTAAGACTACAGATCCCAGCATGCCTAGCCAGATGGCTGGGGAGGAGGGTAGATACCTACCCATGTTTTTAACCACTTTGTCTGAACAGTAGTCTTTGTCGGTTTTTCAGTGTGTGGGCGGGATGTATTAAGCTGAAAATGCGGTAAAACCCCTGTTTTACCACACCCTGGGGGGGGGCGCCGGGGACAGCCACGCTGAGCTGTCCCGGTGTGAAGGGAGCAGTAGGCGGCTGGGAGGTAATGGAGACCCCCAGCACACCACAGTACGGGAATCGCGGGGGGCCTCAGTCACCGCACCTCGATGCCAGCCGCATATGTTAGTACATATGCGCTGGCATTGCAGCGATGTATGATGATACATCCTGCCCTTTGAAAGCAAATGGTCATTTTCTCACATACATTACCAGATTTTTATTGCAATTAGATTGGACAGATGGTTTGCCAGATAATTGTAGAGCATATGCCCAGCCCAATGCCCCGTACACATTCTACAATATGCAGCCCCACCAATATACTTAACAATATCTGCGGTGCTGCGAAACATACGATCTGTGTGTTAAAAACATTGATATCGTTCAGTGACATCACAGGGACCCCATGCAGTCACGGACAATAACATCATATTTGACTGCATGTCGAATCTGAATATGGACATAGCATAGTATATATGTTTAATATAATTACAAATATAATACGTAACAAGTAATATGGGGTTTGTCGGTTTAACCCTTTGCGTGCCAACATTGCGGTGAGCGATCCTCAATCGACCGCTCGCAGGGCTGCCATAGGATATTGCGGGGACCGCGACTGACAAACTCAGAAAGCACGGGGGGGGGGGGCTGTGCGGGCTCCCGGCATTCTTGCTAGGGAGTCCTGGTGGCCATGCAGGCTGCAGGGATAGACTAGGCCCCCTACCCTCTGTCTGTTGTCCCCATAGCACCCCCCTGATGGTGGCGCTGGTCGCGCACAGCGATTGTTCTTTTAGTAGAAATAAATACAACTAAGTCAAGGAACTGAAGTTTAGGTAAATATTGCACCCAACAAAAGAACAGTCGCTGTGAGCGATGATGACATTTTTTGGAGGACCGCTTACAGCAATGCTGGCACTTAAAGGGTTAATATAAGCCCCGCCATATGTATTAGGTATAACATTTTTCCACAGCTCACGGGTACACTTTGCAGGACTAAATGTATATACTACTGCAGCATGGTTCCGTATAGACTGTACAGCAGCGATGCAGAACCTCTGTCGTAGTATCATATTATATAATACAAAGTACCGAAGCGTTATAACATCTAGCATAATGCCTGTAAGGAGAGACTTGTAATAAGACCCCTGGCTGTGTGTGTTGCTAGAACGTCCTTCCTTCCTAAGCTGCAGATATTAAGTATCCTCTCCAGCTAAGGACCTATACAAGCAGCCCAGCCCACTCCTACACACAAACCTCAGCACAGGACTTACCAGCCATGATCCTGCAAACAAGTAGCCCAGGAAGATGCAGCAACTTTCAGTGTTTAGTAGTGAAGGCGCGGCTCTGTGTGCACAGGGGGAGGGCCCGGCCTGGGAAGGAGATGATGATGTGCAGCTTTCTCAGCCCTCCAGCACTGGAGAATGGGGAGTGAGGACCCGTCTCCTATATATACATACCTCCCAACATGACCCTCTCTAATAGGGACACAATGCTCTATTCCTGGGCTTCCCTCTTCATATATTTTGAGTTCTATTGGGAGAAATGCGCTATATAAATATCATTATTATTAATATTATTATCATATATGATTACCATCCCCTGTGGTGAGACACCTTTCTTATTAATTATCTAGTACAGTGGTTCTCAAACTCGGTCCGCATGGACCCCACACAGTTCAAGTTTTCCAGGTCGCCCGGCAGGTGCACTCATCACTCATTGACACATTTTAAAATATCCACAGGTGGAGCTAATTATTTCACTTGATTCTGTGAGGAGACCTGGAAAACATGCACTGTGTGGGGTCCTGAGGACCGACTTTGAGAACCTGTGAAGTAGTACAACACAGGTAATGGCAACCATGAATAAAGAGGGAAGTCCAGAAACATTGTGTCCCTCCAGGAATGAAGGGTATCCGGTCATTATGTTGACAGTATGTAGAAAAACTGTAAAAAAAAAAACTCATGTCAACCTTTTTCATGAATTGACCTAAATCTTGTCGACCTAACAATCCATACCCAAATTGGTCATGTGTGAAGGTACAAGTATAGTATAAATATATGAAGGCTTGCCATCATATCATTGTTATTTGGGACACATACATTCAGGATTGCCTACCTGACCCTCTCCATGAGGGAGAAATTGCTCTGTTCCTGGACTTCCCTGGTAATGTATAATTGCCATCACCTGTGGTGAAACAACTTTCTTATCAATGACCTAGCTCCCCACAGGTGATGGCAATCCTACATTACCAGGGAAGCCCAGGAACAGAGCATGTTTTCCCTGAAGGAGAGGGGCAGGTAGGCAACCCTGATATAAGGCTTTGAAAGGTAGTCTGCTACCTTGTGATAGCTTCTGTGTGTGTGCATGTGTGAGAGAGAAAGAGATGTAGTTTCACTCGCTGCCAACAAATGGCAGTGTTACAGAGACACAAGACTATATATAGAGAGCGAGAGAGAAGAGGATAAACAAAGGGGGCGCAATAGTGCAGTAACTTTTTTTTTTTTTTTTTTTAAATCGTTACAATTCAATAAGACAACTGTGGGGCAGATTTACAGTATTAAGCTCGGTGAAGTGATAAAGTGTCTGTTTTTTATCACCGGCCAATCAGCTCCTAACTGTGAAGTTACAGGCTTGGTTTGAAAAATGACAGTTAGGAGCTGATTGGCCGGTGATAAAAACCAGACACTTTATCACTTCACCGAGCTTAACCCCTTCCTGACAGAGCCAGTTTTTGCGTTCCTGACAGAGCCCTTTTTTTCAAATCTGACATGTCTCACTTAAGTGGGGATAACTTTTTTTTGCTTTTACTTATCCCAGTGATTTTGAGATTGTTTTTTCGTGACACATTGTACTTCAAATTAGTGGTAAATTTGGGTCGATACAGTCTGTGTTTTTTTGTGAAAAATACCAAAATGTCGTGAAAAAATGGAAAATTTTGCAATTTGCAAAATGTTAAATTTTCTGCTTGTGAGACAAATAATCATACCACTCAAAATAGTTAATAACTAACATAGACCATATGTCTACTTTATGTTTCCATCATTATTTCAACTTCCTTTTAATTTTTTTGGACACTAGGAGGCTTACAATATGAATAGCAAATTCTCAAATTTTCAAGAAAATTTCAAACACTGATTTTTTTAGGGACCAGTTCAGTTCTGATGTGACTTTGAGGGACTTGTATGTGAGACACCCCCATAAATGATACCATTTCAAAAACTGCACCCCTCACAGTATTCAAAACAGCATTTTGGAAGTTTGTTAACCCTTTAGGTGTTTCACAGGAATTAAAAAAAAGTGTAGGTGAAATTTCAAAATTTCATTTTTTTTGCAGATTTGCAATTTTAATACATTTTTCTAAGGAACACAGTACATTTTACTAGAGAAATGTGACTAAAAATTGATTCCCCCAATTCTTTTGTTTTCATAAATATCCTATATGTGGCCCTAGTGTGCACGTTGACCAAACCACAGGCTTCATAATAGAAGGAGCACCTACTTGATTTTGGAGCCTCCTTTTTATGAGATTATTTTTTAGGCACCATGTAGGTTTCTAGGCACCATAAGATTCTAAAATTTAGGAACCCCCCCACAAGTGACCCCATTTTGCAAACTACACCTCTCAGGGAATTCATCTAGGGGTATAGTGTACATTTCAAACCCCCAGGGGTTTCACCAATTTTGATACAACTGGGCAGTGAAAATGAAAAATTACATTTTTTACACAAAAATGCAGTTTTGGCTCAAAATTTTTCATTTTCAGAAGGTATGAAGGAGAAAAAGCACCCCAAAATCTGTGCCCCAATTTCTCCCGAGTACGGCAATGCCTCACATGTGACCAAAAAATACCATTTGGGTGCATGGCAGGACTCAGAAGGGAAGGAGTGATTTTTGGATTTTGCAGCTCAGATTCTGGTGGAATTTTGGTGGGTGCTATGTCGCATTAGCAAGACCCCCCAAGCACCAATACAGTGGAACCCCCCCACAAGTCACCCCATTTTGCAAAGTACACCCCTCAGGGAATTCATCTAGGGGTATAGTGTACATTTCAAACCCCCAGGGGTTTCACCAATTTTGATACAAGTGGGCAGTGAAAATGAAAAATTACATTTTTTTACACAAAAATGCAGTTCTGGCTCAAAATTTTTCATTTTCAAAAGGTATGAAGGAGAAAAAGCACCCCAAAATCTGTGCCCCAATTTCTCCCGAGTACGGCAATGCCTCACATGTGACCAAAAAATACCAGTTGGGTGCATGGCAGGACTCAGAAGGGAAGGAGTGATTTTTGGATTTTGCAGCACAGATTTTGGTGGAATGAATGGTGGGTGCTATGTTGCACCAATACAGTGGAACCCCCCCACAAGTCACCCCATTTTGCAAAGTACACCCCTCAGGGAATTCATCTAGGGGTATAGTGTACATTTCAAACCCCCAGGGGTTTCACCAATTTTGATACAAGTGGGCAGTGAAAATGAAAAATTACATTTTTTTACACAAAAATGCAGTTCTGGCTCAAAATTTTTCATTTTCAGAAGGTATGAAGGAGAAAAAGCACCCCAAAATCTGTGCCCCAATTTCTCCCGAGTACGGCAATGCCTCACATGTGACCAAAAAATACCAGTTGGGTGCATGGCAGGACTCAGAAGGGAAGGAGTGATTTTTGGATTTTGCAGCTCAGATTCTGGTGGAATTTTGGTGGGTGCTATGTCGCATTAGCAAGACCCCCCAAGCACCAATACAGTGGAACCCCCCCACAAGTGACCCCATTTTGCAAACTACACCCCTCAGGGAATTCATCTAGGGGTATAGTGTACATTTCAAACCCCCAGGGGTTTTACCAATTTTGATACAAGTGGGCAGTGAAAATGAAAAATTACATTTTTTTACACAAAAATGCAGTTCTGGCTCAAAATTTTTCATTTTCAAAAGGTATGAAGGAGAAAAAGCACCCCAAAATCTGTGCCCCAATTTCTCCCGAGTACGGCAATGCCTCACATGTGACCAAAAAATACCAGTTGGGTGCATGGCAGGACTCAGAAGGGAAGGAGTGATTTTTGGATTTTGCAGCTCAGATTCTGGTGGAATTTTGGTGGGTGCTATGTCGCATTAGCAAGACCCCCCAAGCACCAATACAGTGGAACCCCCCCACAAGTGACCCCATTTTGCAAACTACACCCCTCAGGGAATTCATCTAGGGGTATAGTGTACATTTCAAACCCCCAGGGGTTTCACCAATTTTGATACAAGTGGGCAGTGAAAATGAAAAATTACATTTTTTTACACAAAAATGCAGTTCTGGCTCAAAATTTTTCATTTTCAAAAGGTATGAAGGAGAAAAAGCACCCCAAAATCTGTGCCCCAATTTCTCCCGAGTACGGCAATGCCTCACATGTGACCAAAAAATACCAGTTGGGTGCATGGCAGGACTCAGAAGGGAAGGAGTGATTTTTGGATTTTGCAGCTCAGATTCTGGTGGAATTTTGGTGGGAGCTATGTCGCATTAGTAAGACCCCCCAAGCAACAATACAGTGGAACCCCCCCAAAAGTGACCCCATTTTGCAAACTACACCCCTCAGGGAATTCATCTAGGGGTATAGTGTACATTTCAAACCCCCAGGGGTTTCACCAATTTTGATACAAGTGGGCAGTGAAAATGAAAAATTACATTTTTTACACAAAAATGCAGTTCTGGCTCAAAATTTTTCATTTTCAGAAGGTATGAAGGAGAAAAAGCACCCCAAAATCTGTGCCCCAATTTCTCCCGAGTACAGCAATGCCTCACATGTGACCAAAAAATACCAGTTGGGTTCATGGCAGGACTCAGAAGGGAAGGAGTGATTTTTGGATTTTGCAGCACAGATTTTGGTGGAATGAATGGTGGGTGCTATGTTGCACCAATACAGTGGAACCCCCCCACAAGTCACCCCATTTTGCAAAGTACACCCCTCAGGGAATTCATCTAGGGGTATAGTGTACATTTCAAACCCCCAGGGGTTTCACCAATTTTGATACAAGTGGGCAGTGAAAATGAAAAATTACATTTTTTTACACAAAAATGCAGTTCTGGCTCAAAATTTTTCATTTTCAAAAGGTATGAAGGAGAAAAAGCACCCCAAAATCTATGCCCCAATTTCTCCCGAGTACGGCAATGCCTCATGTGTGACCAAAAAGTGGCAGGACTCAGAAGGGAAGGAGTGATATTTGGATTTTGCAGCACAAATTCTGGTGGAATGATGGTGGGTGCTATGTCGCATTAGCAAGACCCCCAAAGCACCAATACAGTGGAACCCCCCCACAAGTGACCCCATTTTGCAAACTAGACCCCTCAGGGAATTCATCTAGGGGTATAGTGTACATTTCAAACCCCCAGGGGTTTCACCAATTTTGATACAAGTGGGCAGTGAAAATGAAAAATTACATTTTTTTACACAAAAATGCAGTTCTGGCTCAAAATTTTTCATTTTCAAAAGGTATGAAGGAGAAAAAGCACCCCAAAATCTGTGCCCCAATTTCTCCCGAGTACGGCAATGCCTCACATGTGACCAAAAAATACCAGTTGGGTGCATGGCAGGACTCAGAAGGGAAGGAGTGATTTTTGGATTTTGCGGCTCAGATTCTGGTGGAATGAATGGTGGGTGCTATGTGGCATTAGCAAGACCCCCGAAGCACGGTGAAATTATGAACCTAATAATCCATAGATGTGTGGTATATTTTAAAACACTCCTTTATACATAGGCCGGGTTTGTCGGGGCAAGTGTCACACTGGAAAATAGTTTGCTTTCTTATTCCCTTTTTATAGCAAACTTTGCACCTTTTTTGTGTCCTGCCCTTTTTTCCAGTGGAGGGGATTTCATCAGGAAAATGCTGCCCTGGTACAATACGGGGGCCAGTACTAGAAGTACTGGGGCCCTCTGCCTGCTGGTTCCCAAATATTAGGCCCTTTATGACTTCCTCTTGAAAGTGCATAAATGTCCCCCTCTGGCCGGTAGAACGGAATAGCACGTAAGCGTTATACAGTGCCATCTGGATGATATACACGGCCAGCTTCTTGTACCAGATTTTTGTTTTCCGCAGGGCACTGTACGGCTTCAGTACCTGATCTGAAAGATCCACTCCGCCCATGTACCTATTGTAATCCAGGATACAATTAGGTTTTGAGGTGTGGGTACTGGTACCTCGTACAGGGACGGAGGTGGTACTGTCTCCGTGAATTGTTGTCAGTATAAGGACATCCCTCTTGTCCTTATATTTGACCAACAACATATTTTCGGTGCATATTCCCCTGCTTTCACCCCTTCTCATTACTTGGGCAATGTGCGTTTTTGGGAGGCCTCTTTGGTTCTTGCGCACAGTACCGCAAGCTGCTGTACCTCTTGAACCAAGGGCCTTAAACAGGGGGATGCTGGTGTAAAAGTTATCCACATAGAGGTGATAACCTTTATCCAGGAAGGGGTGCACTAAATCCCAGACAATTTTTCCACTAACACCTACGAGGGAGGGGGGGCATTCTGGCGGTTCAATTCTTGAATCCTTCCCTTCATATACCCTAAACCTGTGAGTGTACCCTGAGGTGCTTTCACACAGCTTATACATTTTTATGCCATACCTTGCCCTCTTACTGGGAAGGTACTGGCGGAATTTAACCCTTCCTTTAAAATGTATAAGGGACTCGTCTATGCAAATGAATTTATCTGGGATGTACATGTCTTCAAATTTGGCACTGAAATGATCAATGACCGGCCTGACTTTGAATAGCCGGTCAAAGGTGGGATCATCTCTGGGTGGGCACTGTGCATTATCGTTGTAATGCAAAAATTTAAGGATCGTCTCAAATCGAGCCCGGGGCATGGCCATACGGTAAAATGGGGTGCTGTACAGAACATCTGTACTCCAATATTGCCTAATTTCTGGCTTTTTTACTATGCCCATATGAAACACCAGACCCCAAAACGTCATCATCTCTACTGCATCTACAGGGGTCCACCTAGCAAATGATGACGTGGGGTTTTGAGCAATAAACTGCTGGGCATATAAATTAGTTTGGTCCACCATTAAATTTATAAAATCATCAGAGAAAAATAATTTGAAAAAGTCAATTTCTCTGAGACCTGTGGAATCAAATTGGATTCCTGGCATGGCCAAAAACTCAGGAACCTGGGGCTCAAAATTGTCTGGTGGTGGGGTCCATACGAGATCAATTATTGGGGGGGGGGTCTCAGCTGCTCTACGGGGACGTCTTTGAGGGGGTCCCTCATCACCAGAGGAGGAAGAGGAGCTTAAGGCGAATCCTTCAAATTCCCCGCTTGCATCACTGGCTGTGTCAGAGTCAGAAGCAAGCATGGCATATGCCTCCTCCACTGAATACATTCTTCTGGATGACTGGGATGACATTTGGGATGACATTTGGGATGACATTTGGGATGCCATTTTTATTTTTGTGTTACTGGTAGTGAAATGTTTCAACACGTGTATAGTGTAGGGGGGGGGTACAAACTTTATTTCAACCTGGGGGGAATGTAGTGTGTAATGTGTATGTAGTGCAGAAAAAAAAAATACTTTATACCAAAAAAAAAAATTGAAGGGGTTAAAAAAAAAAAAAATTGAAGGGGTTAAAAAAAAAAAATTGAAGGGGTTAAAAAAAAAAAAATTGAAGGGGTTAAAAAAACAAACAAAAAAAGGTCCTGCGCCAAAAATTGAGCACAGATGTTGGTCAGTAACGTCTGTCACTGAACAGCGCTCAAAGGCAACAGGAATTTGATCAAAAAAAAAAAAAAATAGATCAACCCTGTGCCGAAAAAGCTGATCAGTGATGTACGTCACTGATCAGCGCACAGTGGCCACAGGACACCCACAAAATCACAGTGTGTGTAAAAAAAAAATTTAAAAAAGACCACACAGCACCCACAAAAAAAAAAAAAAGGTGATCAGTGATGCGACACTGATTACCAGTGAGGGGCAGCAGGTGCACAACCTTTGGTGCAACTGGCAGCAACTGACAGGTATATATAAAAAAAAAAAACCTCTGCGCCCCCAAAAAGTTGCTGATCACCTCAGATATGGTGATCAGCACAAAAGGCGGGGGTAGCAGACACAAAATATACACTCTCTATCACTCTCTGTCACTATCTCTCTCTATCTCTCTCTATCTCTCACTATCTATCACTATCTATCACTATCTATCACACTGCAGCAGCAGCACTGACAGTTATATGTATAAAAAAAAACCTGCACCCCCAAAAAGGGGGGGTAGCAGACACAAAATATACACTCTCTATCACTCTCTGTCACTATCTCTCTCTATCTCTCTATCTCTCACTATCTATCACTATCTATCACTATGACACTGCAGCAGCAGCACTGACAGTTATATATATATAAAAAAAAAAACCTGCACCCCCAAAAAGGGGGGGTAGCAGACACAAATCTCTCTATCTCTCACTATCTATCACTATCTCTCACTATCTATCACTATGACACTGCAGCAGCAGTGACAGTTATTTATATATAAAAAAACCCTGCACCCCCAAAAAGGGGGGGTAGCAGACACAAAATATAGCTCTCTCTGTCACTATCTCTCTATCTCTCTCTATCTCTCTCTCTCTATCTCTCTATCTCTCTATCACACTGCAGCAGCAGCAGGAAGTCTCAGGAAGTCAGATCCAGGAAGCGTCCAGCAGTGATCAAGTGATCAGGTAAGGTATTTGCAAGGATCAGGTAAGTATTAGCAAGGATCAGGTCAGTATCACGGCAGATAGGCACGGTGACCGCTCTGCACGCTACTCCAGACCGGAATGGCGTCTGCAGCGCAGTCACCGTTAGTTTAAATGTCGCGCCTTGGCTGTGATTGGTCCGTGGGTCCCACGGACCAATCACAGCCTTGGGGGCAGGTGGGGTGAGGGTGGGGTGAGGTGTCATCGTCACCGATGACCCCCTCATGCCCCCTGACGCCCGGCGGTGATTGACACCTGTGTTACCGAGCGTCTGATTCGCTGGTAACACAGGAAAACGCTGTAATTGGCTGTTCACACTGAACAGCCAATCACAGCGATCGCCGACGGAGGGGCGACATCGCAGCCCCCCCTGGGCATGCAGGGACATGTCTGCTGTCAGGGACAGCAGACATCGTCCCTCTGTCACTGCGTCTCGAGACGCAGTGACAGTTTAAAGTCATGACGTACATTTATGCCATGTGTCGGGAAGTACATCCCGGCCATGACGTAAATGTACGTCAAATGTCGGGAAGGGGTTAATAAATCTACCCCTGTGTACGGTACTCATTCCAGAACTATCATCAGGAGTGGTCTGGTTACCACATGATACAACAGAAATCCCACTGGCAAGGCTGCATCTGGAACCCGCTATTACCGCTAAGCATGTCACTCACGGACCCTCCTGCCTGCATCCTCCGACCGCCGGCACAGTCAAACACAGCAGGGCTTGATGTTCCCCGGCTCCCAGGACAGCTCACCAGGGGATACACGTCACGCTGGCGACGCCCTACGCATTTCATCATCGACTTCGTCAGTGGGGTCACTTGTTCTGTCCTTCATTACTCTGTCCCAGGCCATATCTTCTGGATAAGGGTACAGCTCTGCCAATGTCACATGTGACCCATGGGAGCAACCAATCATACATATACACTGCACAATGCACATAACTTGTTCTGATATGGCAAATCATCCCCACACTGTGCAAGTGTGGCCCCAGCCTTAGCATTACACACTGTCACCTCGGGAAATATTAGATGGTTCGATAACAACCAATGTATAGAAATTTCTGTTTGTGGTAGCTTTAGTGAAACCATCATAAGCCAGGTACACACTGGGGTGATTTAAAATATCCACAGGTGGAGCTAATTATTTCACTTGATTCACTGGGGTGATATCAGCCCAATATGTAATTTCCCTCCACATCGGAACAACATATCGGCCGGATCGCTCAGTGTGTACAGCCAATATGTGTGTCTCCGCGGTTCAGCCCTGCTGCACAGCCAATCAGACGATAATGCTAGTGATCTAGTTATATGTAAAGGAAGGACAGAGCTTATGTCTCTCCATCCTTCATTACTTGTTGTGTAGCAAGGACCTATGGTCAGGGCCGTAACTAGGGGGGGGCTGGGGGGTCACGCGCACCGGGCGCTGGAGGTGAGGGGCGCTGTGAGGTCCGGTGTATGTGGACGCTGTAGCAGCGGGCATGTTACTTTGACTCCGTCCATCTCCTACTAGCGCGGCTGCAGGAAGCTCTGATGACTTCGAAAAGACTTGCCGGACGCTGATTGGCTGAATTCAGCCAATCAGCGTCCGGCAAGTCTTTTTGAAGTCATCAGCGCTTCCCGCCGCAGCGTTAGTAGGAGACGGATGAAGTCAAAGTAAGATGCGGCTGCGACGGTGAGAGGACTGTGCGGGGAGGGGGGGGTCTCCGGCGCCAGGGACAAGGCGTCATTTGGTCGGTCCCCCCTGTCAGCTGCTAACTAAGCAGCGGGGAATAAACGCTCATGCCCCCATAGCGGCAAAATGGGGGCGTGGCCTCGCGGGAGAGCAGCGATTATAGGCCACGCCCCAAATTAGGCCACCCCCCCCCCCCCCCCCCCGAAAATGTCGACGCGCCTCCGGCGCGCAGCAGCATCGCTAGGGGGGGGGGGCACCAAAAGACTGCCTTGCCCCAGGCGCCGGAAACCCTAGTTTCGGCCCTGCTATGGTGCCAAGTTCCATCATATCGGCTAGTTAAGCACAGCATAATGCAGGGCTGGGCAACACAGGCCCTCCAGATGTTGATGAACTACACATCCCAGCATGCCTTGCATCAGTTTCAGCATGGCCACATAGCAAAACGAATGCAAAGCATCCTGGGATGTGTAGTTCATCAACATCTGGAGGGCCGGTGTTGCCCAGCCCTGTAGTGTACCCAGCTTTACAAAAAATACCGCAACTGCACGGGATGGCTTCAAGGTAAATACACTTATTATCATTTTATATCATGCTCGTCTATGATAAAATGATCTTTCTGATTGCTTAGGTTGAGTGCACACTAGGCGATATATCGTTCATACAGCCAGCACTCTGTATATCTCTAAGTGCAGCTGCTCCTGTGTACATCCAATATGTCTGTAAATTATGTCATTTCACTAATCATGTGGGAACTGCAGCACTGCAGACAGAGTCTCCACAAGGCAACCTTGGCGCCTGCCTAGGGCCTAGCAAGTCCCAATGGGCCCATATAGATATCCAGGCCATTCAAAATATTCTTAGTGAAGCATTGCGCAACTACCGTGTGATGTCATAAACATGGACCTACCCACACTCCCAAAGTCCCTGTGACTGAGCAATCAGCCAAGTATGTACCCAACCTTACACTTTATGGGGGAAATTTACTAAGATGAGAATAACACTTCACATGTGATGTTGCTATGGGCAACCAATCAGAATCTACTTGTTATTTATTTATCACCCTCTAGAAGATAGTAGACAGGATCTGATTGGTTGCCCATCGCAACATCACATGTGAAGTCTTATTCCCATCTTAGTAAATTTCCCCCTACATGTCTTACGGTTTGGCGATTTTAAACATAGCTAAAAAAAACCATCATTCCACCCCATAGTAAACCTCAGGAAGACATTGAGGTAAACGTGTTAATGTGATGTCAGCGACTGACATGGAGACAGTTACAGAAGGTAGCGATATGGTAAAGACGAAGGAACATAGTATACAATAAAATGTTCGCTTGTCTGGTACTTCGCTGAATAAAATGATGAACATGAGGATAATCCATAGCACAGTTATAAAGTTCTGTACAGATCCTATCAGAGCCGGCCAATGAAGTGCCGCTACCGGCATAGTGACATCATTGTCTAATCATGTATGGTTTCTTTGTTGGCATTGGCGTTCCACCACACATAAACCCTTTGCTGAACAGGAATAAAAGCAAGTGGTAGACTGCGCTTATTGACGACAGAGTGAGGAAAATTAAAAAGTAATTTAATTGCACAATGACATGCTACAATGTATACACATAAATCATAATATGCACAATGTAAAAAGGGGGAGAAGGGGGAGGGGGGGATGTAAAATGCTGCATCCACTGAATTTGTAATATCACCTTTGTAAGTCCACAGTTCAATGTGTAACCGGGAGATGGAATGATCCTTTAGATTTGGCCAAAGCGGTGCTCGATTAGAACTTCTTCCAGTTTTAGAATGGGGGTTGCATGCCTCCCAATTGGAATATGAAGTGGTGTTGAGACGTCCGCAGGGTGACTCTGGGTGGGTATTAGATAGGCAGCTTGCCTTCAGATGGTGAGTGCCTCACTCCAGGTCAAATGGGCCGATAGTAGTTGAAAGGTCTGGATCTCCAGTTGACTTTTGGTGGCAGATGGTGATGGTGGAGAGCAGCGTGATTAATGAATGGGCAATGAAGAGCCTGGGCCAACGCGTTTCGCCGCAATAAGCAGCTTTTTTTAAGGCCTTTGCTGAACAGTCTCACAATTGGGTGCCTTCAGCCTTCGCCTGACTGTCAGGTGGCAGAGGCTTGCCCAGGTTCTGTCCCACAGTTGGACCGTACTTGTTTTTGGATTTGGCCTCCACCACTTCATTCTTCAGCTGGAATCCATTGGCCATGCCTTCAAAGTCCTGGTTAGGAAGGAATTTGATGGGTTTCTCATCCCAGATGGTCTCCAGGCGCTTCTCCCAGCTCTTCAGCATCCCAGCGAGGGCTTCCTGAGGTAAGTGAGCCACGGCAAATGATATTTGAGGTTCCAGGACTTGGAACCCACAGAAATTCAGAATCCCGCTCTGCAAATACACAAACCATATAAGGTAACTCCTTTGGAAACCGAATGAAATGATGTCCTGGGAATTTATCCATTTTCTTGTTACAGGCAGACTCATAGCTCAGTTCTATCAATAGGAGCCAGACCCTTAATCTGAATATGTGCTTCCACAATGTGCTCACATCAGCAAATTCTAACATTGCTGCATGATTCCAATTGTATCACATTTATAAAACATATTAATGGGAGACCGGAGTTGGATGTACAAGCAGAGAAAAGGCTGCGGAAGTGGCAGAGGAGATAACGTGTCCGGAACATTCTAAAATATGATAGTTATATGCTCATTGGTTACTACAGCCAACCTCTCCTCTCTTTTCACTGCTTGATCCATCAACCCCTCTCAATCTCTTGAGATACTTTCTCATTGTTTGGGTGCAATAATCACTTCATTGGTTACTACCGTATTCAATCTAAGTACTTTAACTTACACACAAAGCCATAAACCAAACTACACCAACATACAGTACATCTCTTCTCTTATCTCAAAATGTCTCCCAACTTGTCCTCTTCACTCCTCACAGGATGTGAGAAGTAGATCTTGTGAGGAGTGAAGAGGACGAGTTGGGAGATATTTTGAGATAAGAGAAGCATTCCTAGATCCCATTCACGATTTCAGGACTTTCTTCGGGCTGCACCCACTCTTTGGAATGCCCTCACAAGCACAATAAGACTCTCCTCCAGTCTCCAAACATTCAAGCGTTCCCTGAAACCCATCTCTTCAGACAAGCTTATCAAATAACCTTTATATACCTTTCCCATCCAATCACATCCCCACAGAAAACCGAGGGCTGTTTAAGCAGGAGGTGACATAAACCTCCGAAGGTACCTGAGCTGCTGGCACTTTAAGTAGCAAGTTGCTAGGATCTGACTTGGAAGGGAGTAGCCAATCAGGGCTTAGGGTGGAGCTGTCTATGCTTAAGGAGGTAGGAAGTTAGGTTGAACTTCCTCTATGATCCAGCTTTCCTAGGAGAAGGTAGTACTGTATCATTGCTCCCTGTCCATCCTCCATCTTGTTTTATCTATTCACCCCTTTTCTATTTCACTCCTTTCTCTCCTGACTTTCTTGCTCTCTCTTTATACCATGCCCCCTCTTGTTAGGTAGTCCTGACTGCCCACGGCCTAAGTCATGCCGGTCCCGGTCATCTAGTGGGAGTTCGGGATCACCTTTGTATCCAAAGGGCAATGTAGTCCACAGTGAGAATACAGCAGTCCTGAGGGGCCTGAGGCGCAGCGTGAGGGACAGAATAAACGATGTGAGTTTTTTCACTATGACGGATTACCGGGATGCAAAGCGTCGAGGTGGCATTGGGAAGGAGGCTTTTTGCACGGGATGCAGTCAAAATCCCGACGGTCAAAATCCCGACGGTCAAAATACCGACAGCAATTGACAGAAAGTCAAAATCCCGACATGGTCAAAATCCCGACATTTAAAATCCCGACATGGTCAAAATACCGACAAGGTCAAAATACCGACATTTAAAATCCCGACAAGTTCAAAATACCGACACATAGAATGTAGACAGGTGAAAAAGTCAACATGACTTTCGGGCGACAGGTCGCGAGGTCGACATGGGTTTTTCACTGTTTCTTGACCCGACATGTGCCGACAGGCGGTATTTCATGCCCTACCATCCACTAGGGCGTGGTGGGAGAATAAAATAGTGTGCCGAGCGTAGCGAGGCACCGTGCCCGAAGCATTGCGAGCGCAGCGAGCTATGCGAGGGGCTGCGGTTGACTTCCAACTGTGTCCATGTCGACTGTGTCGACATTCAGGTAAAAAAACTGTGAAAAGCCCATATCGACCTCGCGAGCTGTCGCCCGAAAGTCATGTTGACTTTTTCACCTGTCTACATTCTATGTGTCGGTATTTTGAACTTGTCGGGATTTTAAATGTCGGTATTTTGACCTTGTCGGTATTTTGACCATGTCGGGATTTTAAATGTCGGGATTTTGACCATGTCGGGATTTTGACTTTCTGTCAATTGCTGTCGGTATTATGACCGTCGGGATTTTGACCGTCGGGATTTCATACCGAATCCTTTTGCACATATCAGAGATGGCAGACTGGTTTATTTATGTTTGCAGCGTGCTATCTGGAGACCAGGCCCCAGGAGCACATGAACATGGTGCGCTACATTTATTTATTTATTTATTTACAGTTTCTTATATAGCGCAGCAGATTCCGTTGCGCTTTACAATAGTAGACAGTGATAAGACAAACTGGGTAACAACAGACAGACTTGGAGGTAGGAGGGCCCTGCTGCAACATACATATGATGCATGCCATGTTTATGACCGAAGGGGGTACCTCGTGGCGGACCTATGACGAGGAATTCCGCCGAAAGCAGTCGGGTTCTGACATCATGAAGTTCGGCTGTAAGAATGTAGAGATTTGGATAGGGTTGCAGCGGTTTTCTTCTGCAGTGCCTCCCCCAGCTCCGGCGGCGCCTGCAGCGCCGGCGGTGCCTGCCGCCCCGGCTACCACTCGCAGGGCAGCTTCGTCCTTTTGAGGGGGCGCCGGGGGGGTCTCGGCGGGGAGGTGTTTTGCCTTTAACGGGGCGGGATGCCCAGCAGGTAATCGTTGCAGATTTAAACACCTATGCTCAAAATGCTGGGGTCCCCATGCAGTTAAGGATTGTCCGAAGCCTAAATCAGGTGGACAGGCTCCCAAGCAGGCTCCCGGGGGCCCTCCTCAGTAGGGCTCCCTCGCCTGTGAGGGTAGAGCATATGGCCAGCTGGCTGTGCAGATACCCCCTTAGAGACGCTGCGACATTTCTCGGCAGTGGCTTTGATACCGGCTTTCGCATCCCCATAGTGGGGGAGGCGCGTGCGTCAGCTACAGTCCCTACTGGGTCTGTTCCACTTTGCTTGCAGGGTCATCTCGATGGGGAGGGTATTCTGCCAAAAGCTCGAGCGCTCCCTAGCGGGTAATGTCCGGCCGCAGTTCTTTGTCCGTCTGAACGCAGAACTGAAGCGCGACCTGCGGGTTTGGGAGGTGTTTCGCCCCCCCCCCCCGGAACAGCGAAGAGATACAGCAGTTCACCGACGCTGCGGGGGGGGGATTTGGGGCCTACCTGCATGGCTCCTGGTGCGCCTCCACCTGGCCCGAAGAATGGGTAAGGGAAGGCCTCACCAGGAATATGCTGCTGCTGGAGCTTTTCCCGATAGTTGTGGCTATGGAGCTCTGGGGCGATAAGTTGACGGTGGTGCAGGCCATTAATAAGCAGAGCGCGTCCTCAATGCCGGTGGTGCGCTTGCTTGCTCGCTTAGTACTACGCTGCCTACAAGTTAACGTGCATTTTGTTGCTAGGCATGTGCCGGGTGTCGACAACTCCCTTGCAGATGCTTTGTCCAGAGGCAAATGGGCAAAGTTTTGATCCCTGGCTCCTGGAGCGGACCTGGTGGGTGAACCTTGTCCTACTTATGTTTGGCAGGTCATCAGGCCGGCATGGAGGAACTAGCCATGCGGGCTATTGCTCCTAGGACTTTAAGATGCTATCAGGCCGGCTGACTTGAATGGGAGCAGTTCAGACTGTTCGCTCCTCAGGCAGGAAAGACTCCTCGTGAGGTCATGTTAGCCTTTGTGTGGAGTTTATACTCTGGAGGCCACTCGGTGGCGACTGTCAGACGTTTGTTGGCCGGGGTGTCGTTTTTCTCATCGCTGTATGGGGAAATGGACCCGGCTAGATCTTTTATTGTTTCTCGGGCCTTGAGGGGCTGGCAGCATGCTGCACCTGTGGCTTCAGATAGTTGGCGACCGATTGATATCTCCCTTTTGCCTCCTCTCCTGGGGGCTCTTCGGGACATATGCCGCTCAGACTTTGAGGTCAAGCTCTTTCGCTTGGCCTATGCCATGGCTTTCCATGGAGCCTTCAGGGTCGGCGAGCTGGTGGCTCCCGCAAGGCCTCGACCTCCTCCGCTTCTGAGGGAGGATGTGGTTTTACAGGCCGATTTGATTTTGTGCCACTTGTGCCGCTCGAAGACTGATCAGGCTGGGAGGGGTTGCTGGCTGTCATTGTGGCAATGCTCGGTGGAGGGGATCTGCCCGGTGGAAATGGCGAACTCCTTTGCACTGGTGCGGCCCGACCTGCCTGGAGCGTCGCTGATGCACCTGGACGGTACATCGCTGACCAAGTACCAGTTCTGCCATGTCTTGGGGCGGGCGTTGGGTTCTCTTGGCCTCGTTCCGAAGGAGTTTGGTACGCACTCATTTCGGATCGGGGTGGCCACATCTGCTGCTGCGGTGGGCCATTCCGACACAGAGATTCAGTCTCTGGGTTGATGGCGTTCTGCAGCATTCCGCAGATACATTCGGCCTGGTCTATCTGTCCTGCCTGACCATGGCCCACTGGACGCATAAGTACTCGTCTCACTCTAGCGGGAGTCTTGAGGTGGTCCACTTTCCCCCAGGGGCACAATTCGGTTCAATTTCAATTTATGATGGCGTACTAGTTTACTCCGGGGGTTTTCTGTGCAGTGTGCCTCAATGTCTGGTCGGCCATGGTCTCTCCTCTCTCTTTATCTCTCTCCCTCTCTTTTATTCCATTTCCTCCACTGGTGTGCCTGTGGCACGGTGAGATTGCCTTCATATTCTTGTTAACCTGTTTACTGACATATTGCAGGTTTTCGAGATGCCAAGTCGATATGGGTGATGGGCCACTCATTCGTGCATTGGGCTTCGAGGTCTCGGGGGCTCTTGGCTAAGTGTGGGTGTCCTCGGGCCCAGCGGGTCCGATGGATCGGTGTGAGAGGAATGCGTTGGAGTGATTTGCAAAGTCTGCTGCTGACATCGTTGCGGGACTTTGGAGTCCCTGAGGTGCTGGTACTGCACCTGGGTGGCAACGACCTGGGCCATTGCACGGCCTTAGAGCTGAGGTCCGTGATTATTAGAGACCTGCACATCATTGCACAGGTGTTGCCCAGTTGTCAGTTTATCTGGTCCTCAATGGTCCCCAGGAGGGTTTGGAGGAACGCCAGGTCTGGTCCCCGCTTGGATGGCGCCCGCAAGAAGGTCAACGCTGCAGTCCAGCGTTATTTGTTAGCAAATGGCGGGGGCGTCATCCGCCATGATGGCATAGCGTTCAAGCGGGACAGCCTGTATAGACCGGACGGTGTCCATTTGAGTCAGGAAGGAATGGCCATCTTCCTTGATGATTTGTTCAGTTGGCTTAGTACTAGTGCTGTGCGTTTATAGTGGTGGCGGTGCTGCGGCTTAGGGCCTAGCTGTTGGCGGTAAAGAACGGTCTTGTATATTTGAAATCATGTGAGGATAGTGGGGTGCGCTCTCCCGGCATCGAGATGTCGTTAGCACATGCCCCTGGACAGGGGATGGGCTGCACCACCCGGACGGGTGGGTCTGATGGGAGAGTTGAACACCAGCGATGTTTGAATGGTGTGTGTGATCTTTACCCCCTCCTTTCTTTGACCGTTCTTTAGGGCCGCCTACCACTTAATAGTCAGATATATATAACTGTCAATTAATACATTTGACAATTTATTTTAAACGCCCGCACTTGTGTCTGTCTCTTTATTTTAGTGATAAGTTTAGTTGTAAGTTAAATAAGTTTGGTTAAAGTGTGCGGCAAAAAGGTTGCCGATGGTGAGTTTATGTACAGGCCAAAATATCCCCTCCCTCTTTCCATTTCATACTTTTCATCCTCCTGACCCCTGGCCAAGATTGCTGGGTCACCATATGATACAGCACACCAGGAATCTATGCAATGGGATATGGTCATTAGGTCTACAGCAACTAGGTCGACACGCATTGGGTTGACACCTCTAGGTTGACAGGCAACAAGATTGACATGGGTCAATGTCGACATTGGTCTAGGTCGACAAGGGTCTAGGTCGTCACAAACATTAGGTCAACATGGGCAAGGTCGACAGTCAAAAGGTTGACATGGGGTATTTCCCAGTTTTTTGAGCCGACATGTGCCGACAGGCGGTATTTCATTCCCTAGCATCCACTAGGGCATGTTGGGAAATAAAATAGTGTGCCCGAAGCATAGCGAGCAAAGCATTCCACTTCAAACTGTGCCCATGTCAACTGTGTCGACATTAGGGTAAAAAAAAACAGTAAAAAAACCCCCATGTCAACCTTTTGACTGTCGACCTAATGTCCTGTTGACCTAGACCCATGTCGACCTTGCTGCCTGTCGACCTAGTGGCTTCGACCCAATGCTTGTTGACCTAGTTGTTGTAGACCTAACAACCCATACCCGTAGCAATAGAGATCTTGTATCCTTGTGTAGCAATGCCTATTTCCCTATAGATTGTAAGCTTGCGAGCAGGGCCCTCCTACCTTTAAATCTCTGTAAATACCCGATTTGCTGTATTACACGCAAGTAATTAGTCATCACGAATTCCCATAAGAGCACTGGTGCAGCACTGATACTAACCCAACTTTCCTTATAATTAACCCCCACAGTAACACACCTCTAGTATTGGCAAGCACACGTACCTGCACCACCAGAATCTAGCCTGCTCTATAAGAGTAGCCACGCATACCTCCCAACTTTACAGCAGCGCTCAGTGGGACAGTCCCCGAAACTTGGGGGCGTGGCGTGACCACAATGGGGTGTGGGCTATAAATCGCTTCACTCCCGTGAGGCCACGCCCCATTTTTCTGCTATGAGGGCATGGTCAGCGGCTCTATGAGCTGCTGCCCATGCCCCCGGCCCCTCTTCCTGTAGGAATAGATGTTGTGTGTGCATGCGCACAGCTTTTATTCACCATGTGACAGGGGGGACTCACAACTGCCCCCCCCCCCCCTCCCCTCGCCACTTGACACTGCTGGCTCGGGGCGGAACGAGGGAACGTCCCCATAAGATGGGACAGTTGGGAGGTATGGACATGTCTGTCACATCTTACTATTATATCAGTCACTTCCTGGCAGGGAGACAAACAAAACAATCCCCTAACACAAGACATCTTTGGGTATGGGTCATAGGGTCGACTCAATGAAGGTCAACATACATTAGGTCCACCACTGAAGGTCGACAGGTCTTAGGTTGAAACCTGATATAGGTCGATATGGCTAAGGCCGACAGGGTAGAAAGGTCGACAGTCTAAAGGTTGACGTGAGTTTTCACATTTTTTCTCGATGTTGACCTAGTCGTCATGGACACCGCCTAATTGTACTCCATCCCCTAGCACGGGTACTACTATATTCTATTCTCCCACCATGCTGTAGTGGATGGTAGGGTATGAAATACCGCCGGTCGGCACAAGTTGGCTCAAACAAAACGGGAAAAACTCATGTCGACCTTCCCATTATTGACCTAATGCTTGTGTTAACATTCCGACCCTTCTGACCTTAACCATGTCGACCAATTTCAGGTGTCGACCTACAGATGCAGCGCCTCTTATTCTTACCCAGGGATCGCCAGAATCAGTCCGCTGGCGATCGCCGGCGGAGAGGCGCTCCATCTGACTGGAACGCACGTGCGTCTCACATGCACGCGCGTTCCAGTTGACGGGGGGACGGGAACCCTGTCCGTTTCCGCTTCAGGGAGACGGACAGAGTTAGGGGGAGGGGGTGCGGCAAGGCGGCGAGGACCCGGGGCGACCGTTGTTGAGGCTGCGGGGACCCGGGGGGGGGGGCCCTGTTGTAAGGGGACGCGCGCACATCTCGTGCGCGCGCGTCCCCTTACGGCAGCTGGCGGGGGATGGCGGATGGCGATTCTTCCGCCATCCACTGCAAAGATGACTCCCGCTCCATCTGTACGCCCTGTTGACCTTCAGTGATCGACCCATGTATGTTGGCCTTCATTGGGTAGACCCAATAACCGTGTCCATTCCAGCTCCAACCTGCTGGGCAGGAGAAAACGCCGGCATGGCGGCTGATAAAATGGCACAGCGATGAAGTGGGCACCATACCTGCAGTGACCATAAAATAACATTTATGTCTCCTTTCATCCCTTTAGTTGAGTACATTGTCTCCGGGCCACCAGTGGTGAATGACAGAATGGCTTTCTTATTCTGTTAGAAACAGAGAAAAAGGTCAAATAAAATATATATATATTCATATAGTTATAAATATCTCTAAAATATCTGACACTGTCCACAGGGCTCGCGGTTTTGTTGGATGTCAATGATGGTGGATCCCCAGCAGTAGAGAACCAAAGGCAAAGGTGAGGATCAACAGTCAATAGGTCAATCATGAATGATCGACAGGTACAAGGTCGACATGTGACAAAGATTGACATTCAGTAGGTCAACACAAGCAAAAGTTCAGCGTCACAATGAACTTGAGTTTTTCACTGTTTTTTGGTGTCAATGCATACCCTGGCATGGGGCATTTGGTACACCATGCTTCGAGCTTTGCTGTCACAGTTACATGTGTTATATACTGGCGTGTAGCTGCCATCAGGGCCGGATTATAATGGGGGCACAAGGGGTCAGTACCCCTGGGCCCCCCTCTAGCTAGGGACCCACTGTGGTTGGCATGTATTTAAAAAAAAAATTTAGCTAAAGGTTTTGTGCATGGGAGTGGGGTAGTGCTGCAGCTTCACCTATCTGCCAATATGACGATGATTAATGGTGCTGAGCATCAGGAGCCAAGGCACACTGACTGTAAAGGCCCCCTTACACTTGTCAACTTATTTTCTCAACAAATTGAACCTGATTGACTCGAGATTTATCCTATGTGCAGGAGGATCAATCTCTTCCAATCTTTTGGTTATACCCAATGGCACAGGATTGTGGATTGTGTCCTACACATCAGGCACATAAGATTTTGTCAGACGGCACAGCAGATCTTGTCAGATAAATTGACTCAAATTGGATCAAATCTCACAAAATCTCACAAGTGTAAGGGGCCCTTAAGAGTGTGCAGTGCATTACTGGGAGTTGACAAAGTCCCATGACACTTTGCACCAGAGGACAGAGGCTGAGATGTTGTGCTGAGCTCTGATTGGTGGAACTCATTACATGCTTCTCAGGCCCATGGAGAACAGCAGCAGCAGCCTAGTCATGGGAGGGTTTTTTAATCAGAGGCAGCACTGGGACTGTGAGGTCTCCTACAGAGTAAGGTGCAGAGGGACAAACACAGGCTTTTCATGTGGTATGTATGTATGTATGTATGTATGTGTGTGTATATATATAGATAGATAGATAGATAGATAGATAGATAGATACGTGGTTCCCGGCACTCCAAGATACACATGACAAATGCCTGGGTGCTGCACTCAAAGAAATGGTTCTATCCTTGAAAATGGAGTAAAATCCGAAATGTTGGAGCTGATTGCGTCTGCGTAGTCATTTTTGTGAAGTCCAAAGGAGTGCCACTTTCCACACATCTATATATATATATATATTTATATATATATATATATATATATATATCCCCTGAAGTTACCCATTGACCAAGTTTATACTGCAGCCTAGCAGTCCATAGAGAGCCAAGGTCCATAGAAGCCAAGGTGCAGCCTAGCAGTCCATAGAGAGCCAAGGTCCATAGAAGCCAAGGTGCAGCCTAGCAGTCCATAGAGCGCCAAGGTCCATAGAAGCCAAGGTGCAGCCTAGCAGTCCATAGAGCGCCAAGGTCCATAGAAGCCAAGGTGCAGCCTAGCAGTCCATAGAAGCCAAGGTGCAGCCTAGCAGTCCATAGAGCGCCTAGCAGTCCATAGAAGCCAAGGTGCAGCCTAGCAGTCCATAGAGCGTATGAGATACGGAATGTGGCTTCATCAGGAAATTCTAGGCTGTGGAGTTAGCACATGAAGGCATTGATGTTACATTACCTTGAATGGTCCTTCGGAATACATTGTCTGAAAAGTGAATGCGAAACCCATACAGCACACTCGCTCCACCCATCCTTTCATTATGGCCGGCATATTAAACCAATATAAGGGAAACTGTGAAGAAAGGACAAATGCTGACTTAGTAATACAACCCTACCATCATAGTGCACCCGACATAGAGACAAACACTGACAATGTGGTAAGTACTATGCAAAAGATGATCATTCACCAGTGGTGGACTGGTGGACTTCCCTCTATGCATGAGCCTTAGGGGTGACACTGCGTGGGGGAGGGGGGGGGGGGGTGTCATATAATGAAGGCACCATATGGTGAGCTAAAGATGTGGCTACTGAATAACTGCACTAGATTAACATATATTTAATAATAATTAAAAAATTAGAAAGACAATGTGACTGGCCAGTCAATATAGAACACAATACTGGTGTTAAACTGATTATATCAAAGCCAGTTAGTAAGGATACAGTAGTTTGATGGATTATATTATTCTGACTCTAAAGCTGACCATACATTTACTGATTTATTGTCAGATCGGGCTGGTTGGAACTTGGAGCAAAAACCTGGTAATATCTGATGGACAGTTTGTCAGTTTTCCAGCATTTCCAAGCAAATTATCAACAGCCTTTTTCTCTTGATCCTCCTGATCCATTACCAGGTTTTTGTTCCAACCAGCCAGATCTGACAATAAGGGGGAGATTCTCTAAGGTGAAAATGCGGTAAAAACCCCGTTATCGGGGGTTTTACCACATTTCGGGATGTTCTAAGCATCCCCCGCCGTGTTACCACGGTGGGGGGCATCGCCAGAAAGATCTGGCAATGCCCCATAGAAGCCAATGGGCTTCTAACGCGAACCCACCGCCGCCCCGCACGGACCCCCCGCCGCCACCTCCCCCCTCACCTGTGTCCGGGCAGCACAGAGCTGTGCTGCCCGGACCTGTGACCTCCTCCCTGCACTGATCCTCTTCCGGGTGCAGGGAGGAGGAGAGCCCGGCGCAGCAGCGCCGGGTGTGGGAGGGAGGGGGGAGCCGCCGGGACCTGCTGGGACCCGGCGACTCTCACCGCAAAGGACAGCTCTTAACGCAAGAGCTGTCCTTTGCTATAATTATCGCATATGTTAGAACATATGCGATAATTATAAATGCGAAGAGAGGCGAAGGGGGGCGGAGAGTTTTAGAGAATCTCCCCCTAAATTTGTAGATGTATGGCCAGCTTCATGGTCAAAGATGGATAATGTCCCATGCATTAAGGCAGTGGTTCCCAAACTGTGTGCCGTGGCACCCTGGGGTGCATTGGGGGACTTGCAGGGGTGCCCTGGGTTGATGGTCCAGGACCGATTCAAGTTATTTATGTCAAATATAATAGTCAAATTATGGACAAACTGAAGTAAATATTGTCCGTTACCACAAAACTGATCCTAAGGATGCGATATAAACACAATTTATTTAACTTCATTTTTCTTTCTGACTTTTTCCATGAGAAACCTTAAGCCTAGCGGTGGTGAGAAAAAATTCATGATGCTTTGGGGTGCCGTGATTCAAAAAAGTTTGGGAACCCCTGCATTAAGGTATGAACTGAGGGTTAATAAAGATGAAGAAACAACTCTGTTTGCAGTCTTGTCCTTGTTATTGGTTTTGTGAGTACCCACATGTGACTGCTGCTTGACTAACAAGTCTGATCGTATGAAGTCTGATCGTATGAACTGTATGTAATTTATACTAATTCATTTATTTTATTTATTCAATATTTGGTTTGTCGAACACACTATGAACCATAAGCACATAAGCTGCCTCCTCTGTAGCTTGCCTCTTTTTGTAATCAAAGTCACCACAATGGGCGGAAGTTCTATGAGCAGAGTCACACCTACTAACAGTCCTGATTGTCATTATCAGAAAAGGGTGTGGCTTACCTTGCCTGGGTGGGGTGAGGGCAGATGTGGGTGTGGCTTTGATGTGGTGCCTGATTCGTCATGAATGTTGGCAGCTATATTGACATCATAATCCCTTAGCAAATGAAGATTATTGCATGCATGGGCACGTTTTCGTTTACTGAATGTGATTTTAGGGAAACATCTGGATGTAATTTTGCTATTTTTTTGGAGGGGGGTGGGGTATCATAGTAACCTGTGCAAATTTTATGCAAATTGTACCCTATTACATGTGCGATTTGTGCACGAGTTTATGCACTTTTGACTCCCCCCCCCCCCAAAAAAAAGGTTTAAAAAATCACACCCTAATAAATGTGCCTCCCCATCTTCGATAGAACTCCCATCTTAGTAAATTTCCCCCTTTTTGGTTGGGTGTGGTACATGGGTCCGACAGTCGGGATCCCATCTGGCCAGACCCAGACAGCATGGTGAGCGCAACTAAGCCCCTTGCGGGCTCGCTGTGCTCCCTATTCTTTTCTGACAATCGGGATCCCAATGTCGGGTAAATGCTTGTCAGGATCCCAACTGTCGGGACCCCGTCCGGCACCCTTTTGGTTGGGATGCTGCACTCTAACACTGCAAATGTACCTGGAAAATAACGAGGTCGGCTTTTTCAATCTTCTTCTGCTCTTCAACAATGTCTGTGGCGAGGCGCCCTTCCTTCCACGCGTCATAACTCTCTGAGCCATACTTGAAGTGTTTTGGGTCCTTTGGTTTACCTGTGTAAGAATGCCAGGAAATAACAATGGCAGATGTATTGTAACCTTGGGAGCCAATCAGGGGGGGATTTGCTACTATATTGGACCCATCACTGATACCCAGGGAAGGCAGCCAGTTTATGGGATGAGCCCAAACCTGCCGACATAACAGAACATAAAATCAGAGAGGAAAAATAGCCATGGAAAAGATCTGCCCAGGTCATGCCGTATCCGTAACAGCTAAGCCATGTAAATCATTGGTGGTCAACAACCCTGCACATTACCAAATGGCTGAACTGCAGTAAAACAGGTTTGGCCTCACTACTCCCCCAATCACGGCACTGTGAGAGTGTGACTGCCCCCAGCCAGGTTCCCCCACACAGTTTGCTGCTTACCCACTGTTGCATGCTCCCCCACCCACCACCGCAATACCCTTGAGCTCACGAGTTGGACAGCAGGACAGTCCCAAAAAAATGGGACTGACAACCCCCCCCCCCATTAGGCTGACCTAGGGACATTGGAGAGATTGCATCCCCCCCTGCAAACTGGAATGCTTATCTGTTAGAATTATTGTGCAGGGCTAAGGTAAAGGATTCGCCAGCTCCACCTCACCATTACAGGTGTTCCACCCCCCCCCCCTTCCCCCCATACTTTAACCCTTTTACAAGATATTGACTTTGCTGTATTTGCAATGGGATCTTCAGACATTTTTTATAAAAGAGGATCAGTTATACAGTAAAGCGTACCACCCAACCTTATCCTCTTTTGAATCGGACCTGCTGCTTCGGGGGCATGGCAAGCTCAAAAGAGGGTGGAGCCACTGGAAGGTAGAGGGAGTGTTCTCTTATGTGATCTGAACGGACCGCACATGCATGGTCGCACCGGGACTGATCCGTTTCAAAGTCCCGGTGCGACCTTGCATTTGCAGTCTGAAAGCGGTGTCAGATATATGACCATGTACTGATAATACAACATTAATTAAAAATTAATTGAATCCAGAACAGTGATGTTACATTATATTACATTATATTACCTATTACAGGTACATTATATTACCTATTACCGGTACATTATATTACCTATTACATTATATTACCTATTACCAGTGCATTATATTACCTTTTACCGGTACATTATATTACCTATTACATTATATTACCTATTACCGGTACATTATATTACCTATTACATTATATTACCTATTACATTATATTACCTATTACCGGAACATTATATTACCTATTACATTATATTACCTATTACCGGTACATTATATTACCTATTACATTTTATTACCTATTACCGGTACATTATATTACCTATTACATTATATTACCTATTACCGGTACATTATATTACCTACTACATTATATTACCTATTGCTGGTACATTATATTACCTATTACCAGTGCATTATATTACCTATTACCGGTACATTATATTACCTATTACCGGTACATTATATTACCTATTACATTATATTTCCTATTACCGGTACATTATATTACCTATTACAGGTACATTATATTACCTACTACATTATATTACCTATTACATTATATTACCTATTACCGGTACATTATATTACCTACTACATTATATTACCTATTACCGGTACATTATATTACCTACTACATTATATTACCTATTACATTATATTACCTATTACCGGTACATTATATTACCTATTACATTATATTACCTATTACCGGTACATTATATTACCTACTACATTATATTACCTATTACATTATATTACCTATTACCGGTACATTATATTACCTACTACATTATATTACCTATTACATTATATTACATTATATTACCTTTGATGTCGGCACGTGACAAGACCGGGTTGAATTTCATCTCATAGAGGTCTGACACTAAGACATTCCACCCACTCTTCTTCAGAGACGCTACCGCTGCTTCCTTCATGGCATAATTAAAGGACGTCCGCTCCTGGTGAGCTAAGACAATCAGCGCTGTTCTGGCTAAGTAAAGGCATGTACAAGACAAATTATTACACACATAATATAGAATATAGGCATATGAGACTGGGGTAAATTACATTTGAAAGGCTGTTTCCGGTCAGGAACAGGGTTTATTGTTATCTCACCCCCCCACCCCACCCCCCAACCATGCCACTTTGAGCTGATCCCGTGGCGCGGGTAGATCTGGGCACTAATATTAAATGTCACTTTTTTTCAAATCAATAATAATGTGAGGTTAAAGTGACAGTTCTAACTGTGTGATAGATTAATTATTTATAATATTTGTGGGCATCTTTATTTGGAGATATTATACTATTTGAACCCCAAATAAATGCTCTCCTAAGAATCGGGGTACATGGATATGGGAATATATCTGGATCAATTAAAGGCATTTGTAAAAACAATGAATTACTCTAAAAACCAAAAAAAAACCTGGTCCAGACTCAAAAAGCACCCCAATAAACATGTCCTGTACCTTGTACCCCCATTTCCATTACCTTTCACACTAAAACTGACATCTCATTATTGGCTAATTAGAAATAAGTCCCATTTATATCCAAAAATAGGGATTCTTCCCAACTTTTCACCTTCTCAGAGTAAGTGAAGAGAATTTGCAATAAACCCTATGGTGAATTATCACGCGAATAAAAATATGGCTCCAATAAAGGGGTTTGCGAAAATGGTGCATTTTTGCTATTTTTACAGCGAAAAATGGGTTATCGACGCTAATAGGATACCTATTTATATTTTATAGAAATGTGTTGTTATTATTTTAATAATCAATTTTTATGTTTTGTGCAAGAGTTGAACAAGGAGTCAGGATATGCAGCCAGGGATATATACAACATACAGTATAATCATCCTTGCTGTCATCCACAGGTGAGCAGAGAAGTGAGGCCCACCAGGCATTTCCCCAGCACACCAGTGGGCCAGTCCAACTATAGGAATAATTAATCCAACCCATTAAATAACATTCTCCATTAAATTATTCCTTTTTGTTCCCAAAAAGTACATTTTATTGAGTTTTGCACAATAGTTTGGGGAGGGGCGCACAAGAGAAAAACAAAAGCCAGGGCACATTTCTAAAACAAATATTTTGCCTACCATGTTCAGCAAATTACCAAATGATGTAATATGACTTTTAGTTCGGTAACAGCCAAGGGGAAGAATATTGGGGATTATTCAGACCTAATCGCATAGAACATTTTTTAGCAGATGGATAAAACCATGTTGCACTGCAGGTGGGGCAAATGCAGGGTCAGATTAAGCACGGGCATACTTGCCTACTTTTGAAAACTAGTTTCAGGGAGATTATAGTTGGTAGCATAATTTTGCACAACGCCCAATTGAGGGGGTGTGCCTTGCTCCGACCAAAGGGGCGTGTCTAGTTCCATATATGGAGAAATTGTGAACGTGGCACCTAGAAGCGTGGGTGTGTACTGCTACATCTATGAGGAAATTTATAAAATGACTTATACATACCTCCCAACTTCTTGGGAGCCGGAGGAGGGACAGGGGACTGCGTGCCTTAGGCGCGCCAGAACATTTCATAGGCCCCCATTTTGATGCTATGGGGGCATGACCCAGAGGCTCTGTGAGCCTCTAGTCATGCCCCCAGCCCCCTGGCTGTGGGAATAGAGGCTGTGCGCAAGCGCACAGCGTTTATTCACCGCTGCTCACGAGCCAACAGGGGGGACTCCCAACAGCCCCCCCTCGCCGCTGGACACTGCCGGCCGCGGGAGGGACGCGGGAATGTCCCCCAAAACCGGGACATTCCCGCAGTTTTCGGGACTGTTGGGAGGTACTGTATGCTTATATCCAAATGTAGATAAGCCCCAAAGCAGTTAGTAAGAGCTACTATACTTACATAGTGGGGTTCATACAGGGAGCTGGCTGGGGGGAAATGCACTGAATGGGGGCAGAGTGGGGCACATGCAGAGAACGGGGGAGAAGGCTGGGGGAAATGCACTGAATGGGGGCAGAGTGGGGGACATGCAGAGAAGGGGGAGCAGGCTGGGGGAAATGCACTGAATGGGGGCAGAGTGGGGGACATGCAGAGAAGGGAATGGGATCATTCGTCAGACTGCATTTAGGTCTACAGTCATTAGGTCGACCCCACTAGGTCGACTTGCAGGAAGGTCGACATGACTTAAGGTCGAATTTGCATAAAGGTCGACATGAGGAAGGTCGACTGGTCATAAGGTCGACATGAGTTTTTCACTGTTTTTTTATCCGAATGTCGACACAGTCGACATGGACACAGTTGGCAATGAGAATCGGACCCTCGCATCGCTCGCTTCGCTCGCAATGCTTCGGGCACGGTGCCTCGCTGCGCTCGGCACACTATTTTATTCTCCCACCACGCCCTAGTGGATGGTAGGGCATGAAATACCGCCTGTCGGCACATGTCGGCTCAAAAAACAGTGAAAAACCCATGTCGACCTTATGACCAGTCAACCTTCCTCATGTCGACCTTTATGCAAATTCGACCTTAAGTCATGTCGACCTTGGCCCATGTCGACCTTAAGTCAGGTCGACCTTCCTGCCAGTCGACCTAGTGGGGTCGACCTAATGACTGTAGACCTAAGTTCATTCTAATAGATGACCGCATCCCCAGAGAAGGGGGAGCAGGCTGGTGGAAATGCACTGAATGGGGGCAGAGTGGGGGGCATGCAGAGAAGGGGGGAGAAGGCTGGTGGAAATGCACTGAATGGGGGCAGAGTGGGGCACATGCAGAGAAGGGGGGAGCAGGCTGGTGGAAATGCACTGAATGGGGGCAGAGTGGGGGGCATGCAGAGAAGGGGGGAGAAGGCTGGTGGAAATGCACTGAATGGGGGCAGAGTGGGGCACATGCAGAGAAGGGGGGAGCAGGCTGGTGGAAATGCACTGAATGGGGGCAGAGTTAGGGGCATGCAGAGAAGGGGGGAGAAGGCTGGTGGAAATGCACTGAATGGGGGCAGAGTGGGGCACATGCAGAGAAGGGGGGAGCAGGCTGGTGGAAATGCACTGAATGGGGGCAGAGTGGGGGGCATGCAGAGAAGGGGGGAGAAGGCTGGGGGAAATGCACTGAATGGGGGCAGAGTGGGGGGCATGCAGAGAAGGGGGGAGAAGGCTGGTGGAAATGCACTGAATGGGTGCAGAATGGGGCACATGCAGAGAAGGGGGGAGAAGGCTGGGGGAAATGCACTGAATGGGGGCAGAGTGGGGGGCATGCAGAGAAGGGGGGAGCAGGCTGGGGGAAATGCACTGAATGGGGGCAGAGTGGGGGACATGCAGAGAAGGGGGAGCAGGCTGGGGGAAATGCACTGAATGGGGGCAGAGTGGGGGACATGCAGAGAACGGGGGAGAAGGCTGGGGGAAATGCACTAAATGGGGGCAGAGTGGGGCACATGCAGAGAAGGGGAAGCAGGCTGGGGGAAATGCACTGAATGGGGGCAGAGAGGGGGACATGCAGGGATGCAGAGAAGGGGGGGGGGGCAGGCTGGGGGAAATAGATTGAATGGGGGCAGAGTGGGGGACATACAGAGAGGGGGGAGCAGACCTGTACTATTTACTGCAGTCAAGATCTCAGTATCACCCTTCACACTAGAGCAGGTAAGACAAGTTATTTGTTTAGTCTTCTGTCTTGTCGGCCCCCACACATTTTCACCTCACCAAATCTGGCCCTCTTTGCAAAAAGTTTGGACACCCCTGAATTAGAGAGTGAATTGGCCTTTGTGAGTGAACCAGAATAACCCCCTGTGACTGTGCCTGCTGAAGACTAATTACCTTCAGTGTGAATCACCTGCACTTTCCTCTGTTACAAGATAGCCTGATACCACTACAGACAGTGCAATTAACCTCTGGTCTCCCAGCTGTGATTCAGCACCAGTGTTTTCATATCTTTCCTTGTGCACATTCTGCAGGGCCGTTTGTTTGTTGTTGCTGGAGCAGAGTCAGACTCAGGCCGTTGTGAGCTGTTCTGCTTCTGGCGGTGCGTGCTGATAGGTGAGAGCTGTGCGTACAGTAACAGTGGTTGTATTTCAGCTGCTAGTATTCCTACTGTCGTCTTATTTATTGCACTTGTGCCATGGGGCAAATCTGGCACGCAGGGATAACCCCATGTTTACAGGTAATTTGTGTGAAGCAGCAGGTAGTGGAAACATTGAGCTTGAAGGCATTGTGTTACATACCAGCCATAATTCCTATATGATCCTCTTCGGGGAAGCCGTCCGGGTCTTGCTCAGTTCCAGCCGAGTGCTGACAAAGTGAGAAAGATGGCTGGCTTTATATAGCAGCATCAGCAGGCTGCCGATCCCAGTCACACAAGTAGTGCTTCATCGTGACAGAGGTTAGAAGTAAGAGTTGTTATGTTTATAACCCTATGATAAGGGAACACTCCCTCTCTCTGCCTGTAGTTGTACAACAGACGTAATAGCCAACACCAGCCAGGGATCACACAGACCTGTTCTTGCAGGCCCTGGTCTGACCCCCACCCCCTTCCCGGGCAGCAGCAGGGGCGCACACACATGTACAGCTTGATAAATCTGTCCTTAAATGTCCTGGGTAATTATTAATAGTATTCATTCACCTGGTTGTGTTTCCTTACAATAACTTGTCATATACTGACTGCTCAACCTGACCCCAAATGCAGTCCCGTTGCAGCTGGTGAAAAAAACATAGGTTTCACTAAAGCTGTTTTGGGGAGTTCTTGTGTTTTTTATTGGGCTATCCTAACAGCCACCCTGCCCCCTCCCCCCAAAAAAGTGAAAAATTGCTTTATTGTGTTATCGAGGTTAATAGTATACTACTTGCACACTAGCAATGCACCCACAGGGTTTTGTTCTTAGATCTTAATTGGAATCTGATGTGTTTTGACCTATATGGTTTGAAGCCGATTAGGTCCAAAATAGCCACAAAAAGTATTGTAGCAGTTCCGAGAGAACTGAGGAAGAGGAGGGGCGAGAACCAGGTAGGAGAAATAGGAGGGTGGGAGAACAGAGTTGAAAAAAAGGGGAGGTGGAATTAGGTTCTAAGGGTATCTTAATTGCCAATAGTGCTAAAGGCAGCATTTTAATATTTGTAGGGTTTAAACAGCTAAGACTTGCTATGAATGTTGGAATACTTGGCTGTGAATGTTGGGATACTTGGCTATGAATGTCGGGATAATAGGCTGTGAATGTAGGAAGACTTGGCTATGAATCTGGGATACTTGGTTGCAAATGTTGGGATGCATGTTGACCTTCCTATTGTCGACCCAATGACCATATTCCTGGGGGATGCAGTTGAATTCCCGGCAGTCGAAGTCCCGACGCCGGAATCCCGGCACTTTGTCCCTCTGTGGGCGTCCACGACACCCACATTGAATGTTAGGATACTTGGCTGTGAATATTGGAAGACTTGGCTGTGAATGTCAGAATAATAGGCTATGAATGTAGGAAGACTTGGCTATGAATGTTGGGACACTTTGCTATTATGTTGGAAGACTTGGCTGTGAATATTGGAAGACTTGGCTGTAAATGTCGGGATACTGGTCTGTGAATGTTGGAAAACTTGGCTATGAATGTTGGTAGACTTAGCTATGAATGTTGGAAGACTTGGCTGTGAATGTTGGAAGACTTGGCTGTGAATGTTGGAAGACTTGGCTGTGAATGTTGGAAGACTTGGCTATGAATGTTGGTAGACTTGGCTCTGAATGTTGGAAGACTTGGCTATGAATGTTGGAAGACTTGGCTGTGAATGTTAGGATATTTGGCTGTGAATATTGGAAGACTTGGCTGTGGGGTATGGGTCATAGAGTCGACAAGAGGAAGATCAACATGTATTGGGTCGAACACTGAAGGTCTACAAGCATCAAGGTTGACACACTTGAATGTCAACTTGGTGTTAGGTAGACAGGGTCATTAGGTCGACACATGCATTAAGTCGACATGGGCTAGGTCAACAGTCAAAAGATCGACATGGGGTTTTCACTTTTGACATGGGCACTAAAAAGTGCACTGCGATCCCTTGCATGACTGGCCGCGCTCACCCTGCTCCGGGAACACTATTTTCTTCTCCCGCCGCGCCTTAGTGGATGGTAGAGCATGAAAAACAACATGTCGGCTCAAAAAAAAAAAGTGAAAAACCCCATGTCGACATTTTGACTGGCGACTTAGCCCATGTCGACCTATTGACCCTGTCGACCTAACCCTATGTCAACCTTCAGGTGTGTCAACCTGGACACACTTGGGTGTGAATGTTGGAAGACTTGCCTATAAATGTTGGGATACTTGGCTTGGCTATGAATGTTGGAAGACTTTGGAATGTTGGAAGACTTGGGAATGTAGGATGACTTGGGAATGTTGGAAGACTTGGCTGGGAATGTTGGGATACTTGGCTATGGATGTTGTAAGACTTGGCTGGGAATGTTGGGATACTTGGCTATGAATGTTGGAAGACTTGGCTATAAATGTTGGAAGATTGCTATGAATGTTGGAAGACTTTGGAGTGTAGGAGGACTTTGGAATGTAGGAGAACTTGGGAATGTAGGAGAACTTGGGAATGTAGGAAGACTTGGCTGGGAATGTTGGGATACTTGGCTATGAATGTAGGAAGACTTGGCTGGGAATGTTGGGATACTTGCCTATGAATGTTGGAAGACTTGGCTATAAATGTTGGAAGACTTGGCTATAAATAATGGAAGACTTGGCTATAAATGTTGGAAGACTTTGGCGTGTAAGAGGACTTTGGAATGTAGGAGAACTTGGGAATGTAGGAAGAATTGGCTGGGAATGTTGGGATACTTGGCTATGAATGTAGGAAGACTTGGCTTGGAATGTTGGGATACTTGGCTGTGAATGTAGGAAGACTTGGGTTACAGAGTGGCCTAAATGATACCCACCAGCCTTGCACTGTGTTATTAGGGTGAGGTGACCGGGATAATCATTATTCTTTCCTACTGACTCCTCTTGTGATTTCGCACACAACTTATATGGTGCTCCGCTATAGAATTTCATGGCAGATCAGAAGCATTCCCTTCCTAGACATCACTAACAAAGGCCATGCTATTGGGTGCAGCAGGAATGCCTCCGATGCTGCCAGCACTAACCAATGTCGGCTCCCCTGCTGGGTCACGTCGTCTGCTGCTTACTGTAGATCATTAGCTCAACAGTGTCTAGGTCGACAGCCAAAAATCAACCACTTTCAGTCGATACATAGAAGAGGTCGACAAGCATTATATTGACATGGTCAAAAAGTCAACACAAGCAAAAAAAGGAAGTAACATAGGGGGTTATTCAGAGTTGATCGGACGACTGCCCATGCATAGGGATCGACGCGTGCATGCGCTAGGCCAGACAGCAAAACTATTAGAGAAGAATCTAATAAATATTTCACTGTCAGAAAGTCGGCGTTTGGGGCTGGTAACCGTCAGTTTTATGGGAGTGTCCGGAAGAAGGGTTTTCATTCTGTCTGGGCAGCGGCTTTCTTCTCGCAGTCCTCAGCAAATTTGCAGATCAGCAATCTGAATCAGGCCCATAAACTTATGAACGTAGATCTGTAATTATTGTGCTTTGTACAAAACACAGGTAATGTACAGCTTGTTGTATGTACTGCATGCTTACACCTGCAGTCATTAATGTACAGCTTGTTGTATGTACTGCATGCTTACACCTGCAGTCATTAATGTACAGCTTGTTGTATGTACTGCATGCTTACACCTGCAGTCATTAATGTACAGCTTGTTGTATGTACTGCATGCTTACACCTGCAGTCATTAATGTACAGCTTGTTGTATGTACTGCATGCTTACACCTGCAGTCATTAATGTACAGCTTGTTGTATGTACTGCATGCTTACACCTGCAGTCATTAATGTACAGCTTGTTGTATGTACTGTATGCCTACACCTGCAGTCATTAATGTACAGCTTGTTGTATGTACTGCATGCTTACACCTGCAGTCATTAATGTACAGCTTGTTGTATGTACTGCATGCTTACACCTGCAGTCATTAATGTACAGCTTGTTGTATGTACTGCATGCCTACACCTGCAGTCATTAATGTACAGCTTGTTGTATGTACTGCATGCTTACACCTGCAGTCATTAATGTACAGCTTGTTGTATGTACTGTATGCCTACACCTGCAGTCATTAATGTACAGCTTGTTGTATGTACTGCATGCTTACACCTGCAGTCATTAATGTACAGCTTGTTGTATGTACTGTATGCCTACACCTGCAGTCATTAATGTACAGCTTGTTGTATGTACTGCATGCTTACTCCTGCAGTCATTAATGTACAGCTTGTTGTATGTACTGTATGCTTACACCTGCAGTCATTAATGTACAGCTTGTTGTATGTACTGTATGCTTACACCTGCAGTCATTAATGTACAGCTTGTTGTATGTACTGTATGCCTACACCTGCAGTCATTAATGTACAGCTTGTTGTATGTACTGCATGCTTACACCTGCAGTCATTAATGTACAGCTTGTTGTATGTACTGTATGCTTACACCTGCAGTCATTAATGTACAGCTTGTTGTATGTACTGCATGCCTACACCTGCAGTCATTAATGTACAGCTTGTTGTATGTACTGTATGCTTACACCTGCAGTCATTAATGTACAGCTTGTTGTATGTACTGCATGCCTACACCTGCAGTCATTAATGTACAGCTTGTTGTATGTACTGTATGCTTACACCTGCAGTCATTAATGTACAGCTTGTTGTATGTACTGTATGCCTACACCTGCAGTCATTAATGTACAGCTTGTTGTATGTACTGCATGCTTACTCCTGCAGTCATTAATGTACAGCTTGTTGTATGTACTGTATGCTTACACCTGCAGTCATTAATGTACAGCTTGTTGTATGTACTGCATGCTTACACCTGCAGTCATTAATGTACAGCTTGTTGTATGTACTGCATGCTTACACCTGCAGTCATTAATGTACAGCTTGTTATATGTACTGCATGCTTACACCTGCAGTCATTAATGTACAGCTTGTTGTATGTACTGCATGCTTACACCTGCAGTCATTAATGTACAGGTGGTATTATGTACTGCATGCTTACACCTGCAGTCATTAATGTACAGCTTGTTGTATGTACTGCATGCTTACACTTGCAGTCATTAATGTACAGCTTGTTGTATGTACTGTATGCCTACACCTGCAGTCATTAATGTACAGCTTGTTGTATGTACTGCATGCTTACACCTGCAGTCATTAATGTACAGCTTGTTGTATGTACTGCATGCTTACACCTGCAGTCATTAATGTACAGCTTGTTGTATGTACTGTATGCTTACACCTGCAGTCATTAATGTACAGCTTGTTGTATGTACTGCATGCTTACACCTGCAGTCATTAATGTACAGCTTGTTGTATGTACTGCATGCTTACACCTGCAGTCATTAATGTACAGCTTGTTGTATGTACTGTATGCTTACACCTGCAGTCATTAATGTACAGCTTGTTGTATGTACTGCATGCTTACACCTGCAGTCATTAATGTACAGCTTGTTGTATGTACTGTATGCTTACACCTGCAATCATTAATGTACAGCTTGTTGTATGTACTGCATGCTTACACCTGCAGTCATTAATGTACAGCTTGTTGTATGTACTGTATGCCTACACCTGCAGTCATTAATGTACAGCTTGTTGTATGTACTGTATGCTTACACCTGCAGTCATTAATGTACAGCTTGTTGTATGTACTGTATGCTTACACCTGCAGTCATTAATGTACAGCTTGTTGTATGTACTGTATGCTTACACCTGCAGTCATTAATGTACAGCTTGTTGTATGTACTGTATGCTTACACTTGCAGTCATTAATGTACAGCTTGTTGTATGTACTGTATGCCTACACCTGCAGTCATTAATGTACAGCTTGTTGTATGTACTGCATGCTTACACCTGCAGTCATTAATGTACAGCTTGTTGTATGTACTGCATGCTTACACCTGCAGTCATTAATGTACAGCTTGTTGTATGTACTGCATGCCTACACCTGCAGTCATTAATGTACAGCTTGTTGTATGTACTGCATGCTTACACCTGCAGTCATTAATGTACAGCTTGTTGTATGTACTGTATGCTTACACTTGCAGTCATTAATGTACAGCTTGTTGTATGTACTGTATGCTTACACCTGCAGTCATTAATGTACAGCTTGTTGTATGTACTGTATGCCTACACCTGCAGTCATTAATGTACAGCTTGTTGTATGTACTGCATGCTTACACTTGCAGTCATTAATGTACAGCTTGTTGTATGTACTGTATGCTTACACCTGCAGTCATTAATGTACAGCTTGTTGTATGTACTGCATGCTTACACCTGCAGTCATTAATGTACAGCTTGTTGTATGTACTGCATGCTTACACCTGCAGTCATTAATGTACAGCTTGTTGTATGTACTGTATGCCTACACCTGCAGTCATTAATGTACAGCTTGTTGTATGTACTGCATGCTTACACCTGCAGTCATTAATGTACAGCTTGTTGTATGTACTGCATGCTTACACCTGCATTCATTAATGTACAGCTTGTTGTATGTACTGCATGCTTACACCTGCAGTCATTAATGTACAGCTTGTTGTATGTACTGCATGCTTACACCTGCAGTCATTAATGTACAGCTTGTTGTATGTACTGTATGCCTACACCTGCAGTCATTAATGTACAGTTGGAAGAAAGTTATTAGTCTGGGCACACACTAGGACAAGATCGGTCCAATGGATGAGGAGATTTTCCTTCTCCCAAGACTATACATACACACTGGCCGATCTAATGAATGATGGAACGATATCTTGTTCTGTCCTTCATTACACTGTCCCAGGCGATATCTTCCGGTTGGCTGACAGCTCTGCCAGTCAGAAAATGTTGCATGTGACCCATGGGAGCAACCAATCATACATACACACAGCACAATACACACGACGTGTTCTGATATGGCAAATCATCCAAACACCGTGCAAGTGTGGCCCCAGCCTTAGCATTACACACTGTCACCTCGGGAAATATTACATGGTTTCATAACAACTAGTGTATAGAAACTGCTGTTTGTGGTAATTTTAGTGGGAGCATCTTAAGCCGGGTACACACTGGAGCAATATCGGCCCTATATGTCATTTCCATCCCCATTGACTGGAGCGATCAGTGTGTACAGCAATATACAGGTGCCCACGGTTGCTGCACAGCCAGGCCGGAAGCTACATGTAGAGATAAGTATGTATATGTATGTACGTACGTACGTACGAACTAGGGTGGTGAATCCCGGGATCGGCGGGATCCTGGGATTTGGCCCCCAAAACGGCGGGATTAGTCTGGGCATGCGCGCAGTCTAATGGCGTCTCCCGGCAGCACTGCGCAGCGTGACGAGATAAGAGGTCACGCTGCGCAGGCAGAGGTCGCGCCCGGCAGTATGATGCCGTGCCGCCCACCCAGCCAGCGCGCCAGCCAGCCCACCCAGCCAGCAGCATGGACGACCCGTCCCCCCACCCAGCAACCGGGCTCCTGGCTCCCGGCAGTATGAAACTGACTGGCAACCCGGCAATCCCGGGATTGAGTATTTTTTAATCCCGAATCCCGGGATTGAAAAAATGCCCCGGGATTGGCTTCCCTAGTACGTACCTTGTATGTATGGTGTATGCATGTATGTTAATAGAATTCTACTTTTAACAGTGTGCATGTTTTTATTTTAGCATTGGTCCTGCTGTGGAACTACAAGTCCCAGTGGTTCTTCTTTTTGTAACTTTTTTTATATTTTTTTTTTACTTTAAAACACTATTACAGACAGAACCACAGATCTCATTGACCATGGTTCTGACAAATCATTGAGATCTGTGCATGGTCCTGTCTTAAAAAATGTGTAAAAGTAAAAAAAATATTAAAAAAAAATGGCGTGGGGTCCAAAAATACGGGGGACAAAAAGCGTAGGGGTCCCTTGTATTTTTGGAACCAGGTCCATCTCAATGAGCCCGAGGCGCGTTATGCTCAGGAGGGGGGACCCCACGCCATTTTTCTTTTTAATTTTTTAACACAAAATGGCACATATCCTCAAATTTGCACATTTTCGTGACTAAAAAAAAAATCGCACCATACCCCCCTTTTTCACGCGAATTAGCATCTCATTAAATATGCAAATTTGCAAAAATGCAATTTTAAAAAGTGCGATATGTTGAGATTTTGTTTACATTTACCTGGATGCAATTTTTTTCATGTGCGATTTTTTTGGGTCACGGCAAAACTTTGCGGTTCCTTTGGCCAGGCATGTTGGGCGGTGGATTGTGCGTGCACAAGATCATTTGTGCACAAACCTTACCAGTCGTTATATTGGTAAGTATACCAGACCTTCCATTTTACATAACTTGCTGTTTGCCAATTTTAAACCTAGCTAAAACATCATTCCTCCCCATAGTAAACCTCAGGAAGACAGACTGACCAAAGACATTGAGGTAAACGTGTTAATGTGATGTCAGCGACTGACATGAAGACCGTTACATGAGGTAGTGATTTGGTAAAGATGACGGAACATAGAATACAATAAAATGTTCGCTTGCCTGGTACCTTGCTGAGATAATCCATAGCGCAGTTATAAAGTTCTGTACAGATCCTATCAGAGCCGGCCAATGAAGTGTCGCTACCGGCATAGTGACATCATTGTCTAATCATGTATGGTTTCTTTGTTGGCATGGGCCCCACATAAACCCTTTGCTGAACAGTCCTACAATTTGGTGCCTTCAGCCTTCACCTGGCTGTCGGGTGGCAGAGGCTTGCCCATGTTCTGTCCCACAGTTGGACCATACTTGTTTTTGGATTTGGCCTCCACCACTTCATTCTTCAGCTGGAATCCCTTGGCCATGCCTTCAAAGTCCTGGTTAGGAAGGAATTTGATGGGTTTCTCATCCCAGATGGTCTCCAGGCGCTTCTCCCAGCTCTTCAGCATCCCAACGCGGGCTTCCTGAGGTAAGTGAGCCACGGCAAATGACATTTGAGGTTCCAGGACTTGGAACCCACAGAAATTCAGAATCCCGCTCTGCAAATACACAAATCATATAAGGTAACTCTTTTGGCAACCTTTCGGGCAGGTGCGGCGGGCAGTGTCTATGGGCGCTGCTTAGCGAGCCTTACTGTATCACCAGCTCAGTCTCTTAGAATACATTCTGAGTGTTCGGGTGCAATGCTTTAGCCGCATAAATAAGCATATGACTGCAATTGCAAACTAGTAATCAAACATTACATAAGCGCACTGGTGCAGCACTGACACAACCCAACTTTCCTAAAAATCACCTCCCCCCCACCCCACCCCACTGTAGGGCACCTCTAGTATCAGCAGTTCTCAGGCACACAGACTCACACCACAGAGCGCAGAATCTAGCCATCTCTATAGTAGACATGTCTGTCAGATCTTGGCAGAGAGATACAGTTTTGCCTCAGCAAACAAAACAATGCATCTTTTGCACCATCCATGCCAGGAGAAAATGCTGGCATGGCGACTTATAACATGGCATAGCGATGAAGTGGGTATTGGTAGAATGTGACTAGGCAGCGGGGTTGGATCAAGGCTGGTGGGGTATAGGGACATCGACTTTGTGGGGGACCACACAAGTGAAATCGCTGCCAAATACCAAACCCCCAGATTCAGCCCTGTCCCCATTCCCCTCAGTGTCAGCCCTGTCCCCCTTCCCCAAGTGCAAAGCCTGTACCACTTCCTTTATAGCCACCTGTGCCAGGCATGCCCCCTCAGTGAGTCACAGCGCAGCCTGCTGAGCAGTGCACCGAGTCGAGGATCCAGAGAGGTGAGCCCCGATGAGTATCAGTGCAGGGTAGAGACTAGATCCCCTTCAGTTTTGATTACAGGAAGTGATGTTCAGTGAGGGCGGAAGTTGTAAGATGCCCTCACAACATTTTTTATTTTATCTGTAAATCACGTAGGTGTTATTCTGTTTTGTTTTAGCTGCATTGTACCCTCACGAGCTCCCTACGCTCGCACGCTTCAGGCGCGGTTGCTCGCTTCGCTCACCACAGATTTATGTCCCCCCTCCAGTTATACGTGGACCCAGGGCATGATGGGAAAATTGTCAAAACTGAAGGGTATCTAGACACTACCATCAGTGTAGTGTCCTAGACTCAGCGCTCTGCTCAGCAGGCTGCGCTATGACTGAGAGACGATTCGCCGGCTGGGGAAAACAGTGCAGCACGGAGGGGGTGCTCTGTCACTGGCTGTGGTGGGGATAGTTGAGAAGTATGTGGGGGCCCCCTGGACAGTCGCCCCTCCCTTAATCTGGCCTGTTGGGCAGAATCACAATATAAATAAAAACATGACTGGTACGATACCTGCAGTGGCCATAGAAGAACATTTATATCTCCATTGATCCCTTTAGGTGAGTACATTATCTCCGGGCCACCAGTGGTGAATGACAGAATGGCTTTCTTATTCTGTTAGAAACAGAGAAAAATACAATAAAATATATATATATTCATATAGTTAAGAGCACTTACCCCCCTTGAGAGCGAGGATGGAACCGGCACACGGATATGTAGGTGAAGAAAACGAGTTTATTGTACACACATAGTTGCACAAAGAGCTGTAACCTGACAGCTGTTTCAACTACTTCTTAGTCATGAAAACTACTAAGAAGTAGTTGAAACAGCTGTCAGGTTACAGCTGTTTGTTTGTGCAACTATGTGTGTACAATAAACTCGTTTTCTTCACCTACATATCCGTGTGCCGGTTCCATCCTCGCTCTCAAGGGGGGTAAGTGCTCTTCTATTACTTCTATGTTCCTGGCACCGGAGCCCCAACAAATCTAAGATGAGTGCCCTCCTGTGAAACCAACTTTCTATTCATATAGTTATAAATATCTCTAAAATATCTGATACCATCCACAGGGTTAGCGGTTTTGTCCGATGTAGATGATGGTGGTTTCCTAGCAGTAGAGAACCAAAGGCAAAGGTTAGAACAAAAGGTTAAGTCAATAGGTCCACCATCAAAGATCAACAGGCGCACGGTCGACATGGGAAGATGGTTCGACATGCAGTAGGACGACACAAGCAAAAGGTCAACATGTGGATCTTGAAGCATGAACAAGTCCAAAGCAAAAAAATGTGAAAAACTGACATTGACCTTTGCATGTGTCAACCAATGACACATTGACCTAATGCATGTCAACTTTGTCCATGTCATCATTGTGCCTGTTGACCAATAGTGGTCGACCTATTGACTGTCAACCTAGACACTATCGACGTATCCAGCGAAACCAGTTGAAAATTGGCTGTTGGCGAATGCTCTCGGAGCATCTGATTTGAGCATCTTTGTCACATGGACAGCTAGGTGTTCTGGGAAATGTGACCGTTAGTAATGACTACAGCTGTGCACCAGCTAGGTGTTCTGGGAAATGTGACCGTTAGTAATGACTACAGCTGTGCACCAGCTAGATGGTCTGGGAAATGTGACAGTTAGTAATGACTACAGCTGTGCACAGCTACATGGTCTGGGAAATGTGACAGTTAGTAATGACTGCACCTGTGCACCAGCTAGGTGATTTGGAAAACATGGACCATTGGTAGATCTCGAGAACCGGTTTGGCAGTAGGGATGTATTGTAGATGGGTGTGATGTGCACCATGGATAACACACACATATGTTACTGCTGCAGCCTAGCATGCATCTTGAGCTCTGCATATGGGGTGAAATAGGCTCATCCCCTTGCATGTGGTGGAAGGGGAGAAAAATCATTCCATGGTCAATCAATCAAATGATTTCTCGACCCTTCGGTAATAAAAGTCAGTCCAAACTGACTTTTATTTCCGTTGAAGTCTGTCGAAGAGGGGGCGGGCGCTGACGTCATGTGACATTAACAGCCCGCCCCAAGCAGGCATCAGCCCACCTGCATTCCCAGGGGAACACCCAGCATTTTCATGGGGACGCCCATAAAATGCTGGGCGTTCATTTGCTCCGGAAGGGTGTCTGCCCCCTGCCTGCCACCTCCCTCCTGTACCCGTGCAAACGTCTTAGCGAGTGTGATACTCTCCAAAGGCCTTTGCACAGGGGGTCTGCACATGTGCAAATCCGCGCATAAATAGCCCCGTCCGATCACTAGTAAGTCGCCCCCTATATCTGCTCAGAGACTCTGCTGTAGGTTCTACTGGCATGTGTAATAATTCTGCTGCACTAGAATAATATACCAAGAACCTGGAAGCCAAGGTGCAGCCTAGCAGTCCATAGAGCGCCATGGTCCATAGATGCCAAAGTGCAGCCTAGCAGTCAGAGCGCCAAGGTCCATAGAAGCCAAGGTGCAGCCTAGCAGTCCATAGAGCACCAAGGTCCATAGAAGCCAAAGTGCAGCCTAGCAGTCATAGAGCGCCAAGGTCCATAGAAGCCAAGGTGCAGCCTAGCAGTCCATAGAGCGCCAAGGTCCATAGAAGCCAAGGTGCAGCCTAGCAGTCATAGAGCGCCAAGGTCCATAGAAGCCAAGGTGCAGCCTAGCAGTCATAGAGCGCCAAGGTGCAGTCTAGCAGTCATAGAGCGCCAAGGTCCATAGAAGCCAAAGTGCAGCCTAGCAGTCATAGAGCGCCAAGGTCCATAGAAGCCAAGGTGCAGCCTAGCAGTCCATAGAGCGCCAAGGTCCATAGAAGCCAAGGTGCAGCCTAACAGTCCATAGAGCACCAGGGTCCATAGAAGCCAAGGTGCAGCCTAGCAGTCCATAGAGCGCCAAGGTCCATAGAAGCCAAGGTGCAGCCTAGCAGTCATAGAGCGCCAAGGTCCATAGAAGCCAAGGTGCAGCCTAGCAGTCATACAGCGCCAAGGTCCATAGAAGCCAAGGTGCAGCCTAGCAGTCATAGAGCGCCAAGGTCCATAGAAGCCAAAGTGCAGCCTAGCAGTCATAGAGCACCATGGTCCATAGAAGCCAAAGTGCAGCCTAGCAGTCATAGAGCGCCAAGGTCCATAGAAGCCAAAGTGCAGCCTAGCAGTCATAGAGCGCCAAGGTCCATAGAAGCCAAGGTGCAGCCTAGCAGTCCATAGAGTGCCAAGGTCCATAGAAGCCAAGGTGCAGCCTAGCAGTCCATAGAGCGCCAAGGTCCATAAAAGCCAAGGTGCAGCCTAGCAGTCCATAGAGCGCCAAGGTGCAGCCTAGCAGTCCATAGAGCGCCAAGGTCCATAGAAGCCAAGGTGCAGCCTAGCAGTCCATAGAGCGCCAAGGTCCATAGAAGCCAAAGTGCAGCCTAGCAGTCAGAGTGCCTCAAGGTCCATAGAAGCCAAGGTGCAGCCTAGCAGTCATAGAGCCTCAAGGTCCATAGAAGCCAAGGTGCAGCCTAGCAGTCCATAGAGCGCCAAGGTCCATAGAAGCCAAAGTGCAGCCTAGCAGTCCATAGAGCGCCAAGGTCCATAGAAGCCAAGGTGCAGCCTAGCAGTCATAGAGCGCCAAGGTCCATAGAAGCCAAGGTGCAGCCTAGCAGTCCATAGAGCACCAAGGTGCATAGAAGCCAAGGTGCAGCCTAGCAGTCCATAGAGCGCCAAGGTCCATAGAAGCCAAGGTGCAGCCTAGCAGTCCATAGAGCGCCAAGGTCCATAGAAGCCAAGGTGCAGCCTAGCAGTCAATAGAGCGCCAAGGTCCATAGAAGCCAAGGTGCAGCCTAGCAGTCCATAGAGCGCCAAGGTCCATAGAAGCCAAGGTGCAGCCTAACAGTCCATAGAGCGCCAGGGTCCATAGAAGCCAAGGTGCAGCCTAGCAGTCCATAGAGCGCCAAGGTCCATAGAAGCCAAGGTGCAGCCTAGCAGTCCATAGACCGTCAAGGTCCATAGAAGCCAAGGTGCAGCCTAGCAGTCCATAGAGCTTATGAGATAAGGAGCCTCCATGTGGCTTCATTAGTGTATTCCAGGCTGCATTCTTGTGCATGTGGAGTTAGCACATGAAGGCATTGATGTTACATTACCTTGAATGGTCCTTCGGAATACATTGTCTGAAAAGTGTATGCGAAACCCATACAGAACATTCGCTCCACCCATCCTTTCATTATGGCCGGCATATTAAACCAATATAAGGGAAACTGTGAAGAAAGGAGATATGCTAATTTAGTAATACAACCCTACCATCATAGTGCACCCTACATAGAGACAAACACTGACAATGTGGTAAGTATTATACAACAGACAACTGCTGGCAAGAGCAGGATTCTCACTATCCAGATGCCTAGGTATGATGCTTGCTGAGAGAGGGGGGCGGGGGCTTTGATCCAACATCACTCGCTTGCATGAGAGCCCTGATAGGCTGATGGTCAGATGAGGCATGGTAATTATTTTTGATTTGTCATTACAAATTATTTTTTTTATTTTGTAACTGATGAGGATCGAGGGGACAATGTGCAGTAAACTGTGGCAGTGACAAGGTAGGGGGGACTGGTAAATGTTGCCTGACCCCTAAATTTCCCCCATTTCTGTTGACTATATATATAAAGAAGGCACTATATGGGTAATGGGGAATACAGCCTATCAATTTATCTAGACTGTCTGAAATAACGGAAACTCAATGCATTCATGAGGAACCAGTGATGTCACTAAGACACGCCTTGGCTTAGTGAGGTCACCAGTCTCTTACTGACAGATAGGTTGCATAATGAAGAATGTGGTTCAGCTCACAACACACCAGCCCATGAAGGTGACCGCTACATGCATACACCCAAAACTATGCACATTTCAGCAAGAGAATCCCTTTGTAACTTTTCTAAAAATTAAAAAAATGAAGGAGAGATGTGTCAAAGACAATTATCTTCTTAAGTGGGATAAACCCTATATGTTTTCGGTCATTTTTAAATGGACTGTTGCTCGCTACTGTGGATCATTCATTGAGTCCTCGGTTCGGCAGATCTGAAGCTATCTTTAATGACATCATACTCCTGGATATGACCACTGAATGCTAGTGCACAATCGAGCACTCTATCATTCAGCTTGCACGGTCATCGGCCATGAACCATATCGTCTAGCGTGTGCCCAGCTTATCAGTCACCTTACAAGCTGTGTAAAAAATGCCCATTAGGAGCTGATAGGTTGGTACTTCTTTCCTCTTCCAAGGCTTGATAACTTTCTCCCTGGAGAAACTATTTTAAAATGTTGTGTAGTCAAAGTCACCACAATGGGCGGACGTTCCATGAGCAAATTCACACCTGCTAGCAGTCCTGATTTTCAGTAGCAGAAAGGGGTGTGGCTTACTGAAATCAAACCGAGTTTGTCTGGGTGGGGTTAGGGCACATCTGGGTGTGGCTATGATGAATTTGTCATGAATGTTGGCAGCTACATTGACATTATAATCACCTAGCAATTGAAGATGACTGCATGCATGGGACCAGAGAACCAACGCTTAAGGTTGGGATGCTGCACCCTGACCTGCAGATGTACCTGGAAAATAATGAGGTCGGCTTTATCAATCTTCTTCTGCTCTTCAACAATCTCCTTGACAAGACGCCCTTCCTTCCACGCCTCATAACTCTCTGAGCCATATTTGAAGGTTTTCGGGTCCTTTGGTTTACCTGTGTAAGAATGCCAGGAAATAATAGTGTCAGATGTATTGTAACCTTGGAAGCCACTAGGGCTCATGGGGGCGTTGATTTTATATTGGACCCATCACTGATACCCAGGGAACCTTGGGCCGTATGACTGGCGAGTCCCTGAGCACCCATACACACGTGTTTAGCTGCATTACATGGGGAGCTGCATGTGTATTAGCCTAGGGCAGCTGGAACCTTTATCAGGCCCTTATTAGCAGGACTATCCCAATGTCAGTCCAAAATATTCCAGTAACTACAAACTATATCCAGTATACTGTACTGTATGCTATTTATGTGAAGTGTAAACAGGTAGACTGCCCTGTAAGTTATAGGTTATATGTGTATACTGCATCATGGGAAATTGCATAGTGGGTGTGTCATCCCTAAATCTGTCCCTGACACCAGCTGTGTGGTTTATATACCAGCAATGGCCTCGGTTCCCAGTGACCCACAGGCTGCATCCTCATGAGGATTCCCCACTTTTCGAATACCAGATTGGAGTAATCTCCTAAGAACCATAAGATAATAAATTCTTATCTCTTTAACGAGGTGTGCATCCGCCGTAACTACTCTTTTCTCCCTTTCTTTTGACCACAACAACCTAGTTAACAGGATAGCACCCCCGCTAAATCAATAAATATAGCGGAACCAACCCTCAGTCATTTGGGTTCATCTACTTGTGTGCAGATCTCAACCTACCCCTTCTGCATCCTCATGAATATTGATTCCATCCACAAATCAGCTTTTGTAGGTTATATATTAGTTTATGCCCTATACCAGGGATGGGGAACCTCAGGCCCGGGGCCGTATGCGGCCCCTGTAGTCGGTCTGAGTGGCCCTCCCACCCACCCAGCGGCTTTGCCGGGAGTCAAGTACAGAGGAATTCTCGCGATAGGTCCGTCGCAAGATTCCTCTTAATCAACAGCAGCCGGAGACTGTCAGTCCTATTCAGCAGCAGCCGCCGGAGCGTGGGACGGCTGCAGCAGGACAATTTGTAAGAGAAATATTTACATATGGCCCCCGAAGGATTTTTTCCACATGCAAATGGCCCTTGGCACAAAAAAAGGTTCCCCACCCCTGCCCTATAGAAATATACATTAACTCAAAGGGATATTGAGACTCAGTTATATGACCATGTACTGAAAATAGCACATTAATTCCAAAATAATTGCATCCAGTAAAGTGATGTTACATTATATTACCTTTGATGTCGGCACGTGACAAGACCGGGTTGAATTTCATCTCATAGAGGTCTGACACTAAGACATTCCACCCACTCCTCTTCAGAGACGCTACCGCTGCTTCCTTCATGGCATAATTAAAGGACGTCCGCTCCTGGTGAGCTAAGACAATCAGCGCTGTTCTGGCTACGAATAAAGGCATGTACAAGACAAATTATTCCACACACACACATGATATTCCACACTTGATTAGAAATTGGGTATATGAGACTTTGGTAAATTACATATTGAATAGGCTGTTTATTGTTATTACCTAATAATATATATAATATTTGTGGAGTTCTTTCGTTTGGGGATATCCTATTAGTGGCGATAACTCCACCCCCGATTGTGGGCAAAGTTATCGCACTTATCGCCGGAAAAAGACACTTATCGTGCTCCCATTTTTTGACCTATCCTATTTGAACATGGCAAAAATGGGTGACATGCGATGTTTGAACCACCGACAAGTGCAGGCGAAAATGGGGAGATCAGCCTGTACCCCCTAAAAATAACAGGATAACAGCATAGAAGTACATTGAGGGCATAGTAAAAGGATTTGGGGGACTTTAAATGTGATAAATGGCTGCAATAGGCATTTTTGAAACACTTAAAAAAAAGAAGATAAATAATATGCTTTTTTGTATAAAATAAATGCACTAAAAATTGGGATCTATGGAAATATATGTGTCAATTAAAGGCAATTTCAAAAAAGTTCCAAAACAACTAATTACTCCCACCTGCAAGCCTAAAAACACTGGTCCCACTGATAGAGCATCCCAATAAACCTGTCCCATACCTTGTACCCCCATTTCCATCATTTTACACTTTTTCACCCAAAAACTGACATCTCATTATTGGCTAATTAAAAATAATGAAAAACTTAAATGTGCCTAATTAGCCACCAATAAGGAGGTGGCTGAGGGGTTCTGAACCTAATCTCGTTTTTTTACCCTTAAATAGGGATTCTCCCAGACTTTTTACCTGCTTAGAGTAGGTGAAAGGAATCTGTGATAAACCGTGTGCAGAACTATCGCATGTGAATAATAGGATAGTTGCGATTATTTGTTTGCAAAAAATGATGCATTTTTGCTATTTTTACAGCGATAATAAGTTATCACCGTTAATAGAATATCCCTGTTATATTTGTTAGAAAATAATGCGCTATTATTATTATTATTATAAATAATAATAATATACATTTTTATGTTTTGTGCAAGAGTTGAACAGGGAGTCAGGATATGCAGACAGGGATATATACAAAATATAATAATCCTTTATTCATTTTCTCAATATGACGCTGTCATCCACAGGTGAGCAGAGAAGTGACGCCCACCAGGTATTTCCCCAGCACACCAGCGGGCCAGTCCAACTATAGGAATAATTAATCCAACCCATTAAATAACATTCTCCGTTATTCCTTTTTTTTCCAAAAAGTAGATTTTATTGAGTTTTGCACAATAGTTTGGGGACGGGTGCACAAGAGAAAGATGCTTTGAATAAAACCCAGGGCACATTTCTAAAACAAATATTTTGCCTACCATGTTCAGCAAATTACCAAATTATTTAACATGGCTTTTGGTTTGATAACAGCAAAGGGGAAGAATATTAATGGGCTTAATGAATGATAAGCAATGTGGCTGTATTCAGGTTGGTTTGCCAAAGCAAATTTCTTCTTTGATGGACAAAACCATACTGCACCGCAGGTGGGGCAGATGTAACAATGTGCAGAGAGAGTTAGATTTGGGTGGAGTGTGTTCAAACTGAAATCTAAATTGCAGTGTAAAAGAATAAAGCAGCCAGTATTTACCCTGCACAGAAACAAAGTAACTCACCCAAATGTAACTCTCTCTGCACAGGTTACATCTTCCCCACCTGCAGTGCAGCATGGTTTTGTCCATTAGATGGAGTTTGCTTTTGTAAGCCAACCAGAATTACCAACCTAGTTGGGAATCACACAGAAGTTTTCAGTTTCAGTGATTCTCTTGTGTAATGGGATTGATCCGTAGACACCTATATTTACCTCTTACTGTTGCTGCCTTAATCACATAATACTCCATAGATTATGTATCCGCACCCATATAACTATGAATCATGTAACCATACTGGCCTTTTTTCTGCTAATAAAGTATGTCTCAAACTTTAAATATTAACAATTATTCTAATTTATGCTGCGTTCTCATTGCCGCCCCTGCAAAATCCAGGGTTTTTCTTGTCGGATTTTTGGCGGGGCACAGAGCTTCTCAGCTCAACAGACCCCCTTCATACTGCACCTCAGACCTGGGAATTTCCCGTGTCTGCCCCTCTCACACTGCTTTCCATGGTCTACCTTCCAACAAGTGTGTGGAATTTGATTGAGTGTTGGGACATTTGTACAAATTGCTGTGATTGGGTGTTTAAAAACCAGCTTTAATTGGCTGGCTGTCACATATCACATGATTACTTCCCCCAATGAACTTGCTTTTTTGCATTTTGTGAGAAAACCCGGGTCTGTGCTGTTCACACTGCCATACACCCAGAAAAAACCCTGCAAAAAAACACCCCGGGAATTTCACAAAGACCCTTTCACACTGAGACAGGACACAGGAAATTACTGCTTGCCCTGGCAAATACCCGGGATTTTGTGGCAGTGAGAACGGGGTATAATTTCTATATATTTGTTTTGGGTGCTCTTTTGTTTTAATGTATATTTAGAATGACTATGGGCGGTATTCAATTGCTTTTCACCAGTATTTCAGCTCTCTATACCCAAGGGGTAGTGAGCTGAAATGAGCAAATGTGTTGCTAAACCTGACCATAATAAGTATGATACAGACAAAAAATTGAATATCGCCCCACGAAATCTGATCACTTTAGACAGGAGATCGGGCATGATATAACAATTGAATACCACCCTTTATGTATCACACTTACTTTAGCTGTAGTGTAATTGTCAGTAGGGCAGATGTATGAAGCTGTGCTATGGGGAAGAAGGGGTATTAGCGCACGGTATGTGCACTGATCCCACTTCTCCCGCATATAAGGAGCCGGTGTGCATTAAAATGTCAGGGGCAAATGTATGAACGGTCAACAGCACTGACTGTCTCGCTCCCTGTGGACTATTGACGTTGACATCTGCAGGGTATCGATGCTCTTTCCCCAACACAGGACCAGCGCTGTCCCTGCTGCCGACTCGGGCTGCGTAGGAGATCTTGCGTGAGTAGCGAGATCTTGAGTACAGTACGCAGCCACTGATCTTGTGCACCCAGAAAAAGGGAGTGGAACATCCCATTTTCTATAAATTGCGGGCCAACACCGCCTCTTCCCCGCCCCCAAACAGCCGCAGCATGTCACTCAGCACAGATTCTGTGCATGTGTTGATCTTAAAACACTGAGGGGTACATTTACTAAAGCTTCTAAAAATGAAAAGACATGGTGTTGCCTATAGTAACATGGTGTTGCCGATATTCCGTCTATCATTTCTCTATTGCATCTTAGAAAACGATAAAACAAAAAACGATAGAACAAATATAGGGGGTTATTCAAGTTTGTTCGGTCCTGCGTGCGTTCGCACGCAGTACAGATGTTGCGCGTCTGCGCATGTGCAGTCGTATGGTACGCACCCATGTCGGCGTGTGGGTGCGGAGAAGGGCGGGGGGTGCCGGGCTGCCTCATTACCATATGAGAACGCACAGAGTTCCATGGGCGTTCTCATGGTAATGAGGCCGTGACGCAGCTGCCCGCCCATATCCGTGCCAGCGTGCACACATATGTAAGTCACTTATATATGCGTGTACCTTCCGCATCTTTCGATGGTCGCTGACCATCAAAAGATGTGGGAGGTTACCCGCAGGCATATGAATGGATGTTTATGCTAAACATCGACTTGCATTTGTGCGGGCGAACCCACGCTGCGAGGGGGGGACGGGGGGGGGGGACGTTCATTCGCCGGGCGGGGTTTGGTGGATTTGCAAGGCTGCGAATTAACCAGAATAACCCCCATAATTGGTTGCTATGGGCAACATCACTGTTCATTTTTAGAAGCTTTATTACCCAGTAAAACATGAGTATGGGAGGTGTGCGCACAAGTGTGGTATTATATGTTGGCATGTATAATTTCAACATCATCATGTCAGAATGTCAACATTCAGCATGTCTACATGTTCAAAATGTTGACAGGTGACATGTCGACAGCCATATTGTTGACCCAGGCATAAAGTTGACATTTTCAGAATGTTGGCTCCCTTCTGAAGCCTCCTACTTTGTCATTATTACTATTATTATTATTATTTTTGTTCTCTCCAATGTTCTTTATATCCGTTTCATGAAAAAAAAATTCTTCTGTTTATTCCATTGATTAAAATAAAAATAAAAAATAATTCAAAAATAAAGTCGTCATTTTAAACACGTCGACATTGTGTATTTCGGAGTGTGATCTGTTGACATCATAAACGCGTAGACATTCTAGTGTTGACATTTTGATTGGAACGTGTGAGCACAGCATTTTCGACCTGATTCATTGTTAGCAAAGCAAAAAAAGCACTCAAATGGGCAAAACCATGCTGCACTGTAGGAGGGGCAGATGTAACAAGTGCAGAGAGAGTTACATTTGGGTGTGTTCAAATTGAAATCTGAATTGCAGTGCAAAAATAAAGCTGGGCTACATGCAAAACAAGACAGTATTTACCCTGCACAGAAACACAAAAGTAATCCTCCAAAGGAATAAAGGGCCTTATTCAGATCTGATCGCAGTACAAATTTGTTCTCAAAATGGTCAAAACCATGTGCACTGCAGGTGGGGCAGATGTAACATTTACAGTATAGAGAAAGTTAGAGTAAAGGTGCGTACACACGGGGCAATATGATCGCTGGCAATATATTGCTAGCAATATATTGCTCAGCAATCATATTGCCCCGTGTCCCGTTTTCATCTGTGACCAGCGATGGTCGCAGATGAAAATTTAAACACTGCTGGGTGAAGAGGCAGGGGATGTCGCTGGTCGGAGGAGCATGCTCCTCCGACCAGCGACCATTCAGGGTCTGAAAACGGGAGCGCGCACCCGGCGATTTATCGCTGGTGCACACTCCAATCACTGGCAATATGGTCGCTCAGCGCCCATATTCCCAGCGATTTCAGCCCCTATCGCCCCCATGTGTACACAGCATTACTTTGTTTCTGTGCAGGGTAAATACTGGCTGCATTATTTTTACACTGCAATTCAGATTTCAGTTTCAACACACCCCACCCAAATATAACTCTCTCTGCACGTTACATCTGATCTGCCCCACCTGCAGTGCACATGGTTTTGCCCATTTTGAGAACAAATTTGTACTGCAATCAGATCTGAATAAGGGCCAAAGTTGTGAAGTCGCCTATATATTATTGACCAATCAGCTTCTAGGTAACATTCTATGGCTGTTACACGCACCTTATCTGTCCGGAAGGTTTGGCACATCTTTCCCATATGTGTGCACTGAAGACCCACAGGACAATGATCTCCATAAACATTCTAACCATAACTATTATAGACATTTCCAAGAACCTTGATGGCATTGTGATACATACCAGCCATAATTCCTATATGATCCTCTCCGGGGAAGCCGTCCGGGTCTTGCTCAGTTCCAGCCGAGTGCTGACAAAGTGAGGGAGATGGCTGGCTTTATATAGCAGCATCAGCAGGCTGCCGATCCCAGTCACAGAAGTTGTGCCTCATCGTGACACAGGTTAGTATTAGGGGTTGTTAGGTTTACCCTATGATAAGGGAACACTCCTTCTCTCTGCTTGTAGTTGTACAATACAGGTAGGGACCAAACAGACCTGTTCTTAGTGACTGCTAGCGACAGGTGTAATTGATGGTTTTGTCTCTTTTTGTTGTCTTTATTAAATTTATTATTTATTTATTAGCAGTTTCTTATATAGCGCACACAGATTCCGCAGCGCTTTACAGGGTATAGTTGAACATTCACATCAGTCCCTGCCCCAGTGGAGCTTACAATCTATATTCCCTACCACACATACATGCACACAGACAGTCTAGGGTTAATTTATTTGTTGGAAGCCAATTAGCCTACCAGTATATTTTTGGATTGTGGGAGGAAACCGGAGTACCCGGAGGAAACCCACGCAAGTACGGGGAGAATATACAAACTCCGCACAGTTAGGGCCATGATGGGAATCGAACCCATGACCTCAGTGCTGTGAGGCAGTAATGCTAACCATTACAAAGCTGCAGGTTAAAGGTTAATGTGTTTTTAAACATTATTCAGTTGGATATATTTGTACACAGTAACTTGCGTACTTCTGGTAACAATGATATCAGATTATTCGTTTGAAATACACAGAGATTTGTTCATGGCTATAAATGGGTTAAACAGAATATACAGGTTACATAAACAAACGTTTCAAACCCCAGCCATCGCCTGCATAAGAGTCCACGTCACAGATGCCTGTCATAGCCACTAACCATGGGCCATACACTGCATGGTGGAAGCAGGCTGCACTGCAGGTGAGGCAGATGTAACATGTGCAGAGTGAGTTAGATTTGGGAGAGTAATAACCCTTTCAGACATACTACCCGGGTTTTTAAAAATCCTGGGGCCATTGCAGGTGCACAGGACCTGGAATTTTAGTCGACTAAGATCCTTTCTGACATACGCTAGTCCCGGGATTATGGGCGTGCATGAGAAAAATCCTGGGATGTGTGAAATGGGTATTATTTTGTTTCAGTGCAGGGTAAATAACGGCTGCTTTATTTTTACGCTGCAACTTAGTTTTCAGTTTGAATACACCTGGAAACCGTCAAAGTGTATCGCGTCCCCACGCATGGCTCGCTGCACTCGCCCTAGTGTATGATAGGGCATGAAATACCGCCTGTCGGCACATGTGGGCTGAAAAAAAAGGATTACGATTATTCTCTGCAGCCCATGCACCCGTGTCACTGTGGTACATGGTCATTAGGTCGACACAGCATTGGATCGACCACTGAAGGTAGACATGGCTTAGGTCAACACTTGAAATAGGTTGACATGCCAAAGGTAGGGCATGAAAGGGAGAATAGAATAGTGTGCCCGAAGCATGGCGAGCGCAATGTCCATGTCGACTATGTCAACATTCAAGACAAAAAAGTGAAAAGCACATGTCAAACTTTTGAATGTCGACCTAGCCATTGTCTACCTAATGCTTGTGTCAACCTTCCATCCAGTTTGACCTAAGGCATGTCAACCTATTTCAGGTTTCGACCTAAGCCAATCAACGGCCGGCCTGTCTTTTTTTAAAAATAAATTAAAAAAAAGTAAATTCTGCTGCGGCTGCGAGCCGCTCGGGACACCCCAGGTCAGTCCTGGGCCCCACCATTTCTAGCGGCGGGCCTGTTCAGAGGATCGGGCACATGCTTAACGATCCGCAGGAGCACACATCGATAACAAAACAATATCGTTACTGTGCACATCCTAGGGTGTACCCAGCTTAATCATGACCATTCTGCCGGTGAGCGGATGATAGTAACCAAGCTACAGTATACAGCAGACAGACAGAAATCCCTCCAGGGAGAACACCACTAGAGGTGAGGTCAGTGCGGTTGGCAGCCCAGCACCAGTTTACAAAAATATCTTAAAGGTTATTAAGGTCTGATATTATAGGTCTCTATTAATACCACTCAAATCTGGTTATCTGTAAAACCTAACACAGTACAACTAAAACCAAACACAAGATATTATTCAAGCAAATACAAAGTATAGTCAAAACATTCCTTCCAATAAATGTCATCCTAGGCAATTATTAATAGTATTCATACAATGAAGGTAACATTTCACCTGGCTGTAGTTCCTTACTATAAACTTGCCATATAGTGTTTAGGTAGACAGGGGTAAAGTCGACAGGATCATTAGGTGACATGGGTAAGGTTGTCAGGGTCATTAGGTCGGCATGGGTAAGGTCGACATTGAAAAAAGTAGACATTAGGTTTTTTTTATTATTATTTTTTTAACCTTATGTCAACACAGTCAACACTAAAACATGCCACCGCGTCCCCTCGCATGGCTCGCCACTATTCTATTCTTCCACCACGCCCTAATGGATGTTAGGGCATGAAATACCGCCTGTCGGCACGTCGGCTCAAAAAAACAGTAAAAAAAAGCATGTCGACCTAATGACCCTGTCGAACTTACTGCATGTCGACCTAAACTCATGTCACCCTACTTGGTGGTGATCCAATGACCGTATCAAACTGACACAGTGGTGCTGCGCCAACAACCTTGTCCTAAACCCTTCCAAAACAGTAGAGATGGTGATTGACTTCAGAAAGAAACCAAAAGCCCGGGCCCCGCTAGAAATATCCAACGCAGAGGTGGCGAGGGTTGAATCCTTCAAATTCCTGGGGACAACCATTACCAGTGACTTGGGGACCAAACATAACCACTAATGTCAAAAAAGCCCAACAGCGACTGTTCTTCTTGAGACAACTCAAGAAATTCAACATTCCACAGGATCTGACTCCACTGCAATCGTGGAGTCGTCCTATTGCTCCTCCATCACAATTTGGTGTGTGGGGGGGCAGTGAAAATGACAAACAAAGACTACAGAGGGTGGTGAGGACAGCAGAGAAGATCATTGGAACTGGCCTCCCCCCAGTCAGAGATTACCAGGGCTAGGAAGCGTGCAGGAAGGATTGTGTCAGACAAGCTACACCCAGGTTACAACAACCTGTATGAGATTCTACCATCTCACGACGTCTCAGGTCCGTCCCCGTGAGGACTACCAGATCTGCAAGAAGCTTCTTCCCATTAGCCATCCACCTACTGAACAACTGCGTCCAAGCAAGCGAAACCCTGAACTCTGCCCGTTAAAATAAAATAAACTCTTCGCTACCTGTCCACTAAAAACGTACCTTAAGGATTGAAATGCTTATAATGTATGTACCCCCCCTTCTCGTTCTCATACTGGTGCTGCTGTGTTGTCCACAAAAAATTCCTAGTGTACACATGTATACATGGCCAATAAATGAGGGGCACCGGTATGCAGCAACTCCGCGTGCATTAACTCCCAATCCTTCCCACTGCTTGTGCACATTTCATACCCTCCACAAATGCAGACACGCTCAGCAATATCTGTATAATCTGGCGAAAATCTAGACGCACTTGCAGAAAGTTGGCATGCACATCGCGTCCAAATCTCTGTATAGGTCCCCATACACGGTCCGTTCGCCGGCGGTCCGTTTTGTACTTTGAGATGCGCGCCCCCGCACATCTCATCGTACAGTGCAAAAAGTATGTGCTGCACATACTTTTTGTACTTGCTTTACATCGCATCGCATGCACAATGCATGCGATGCGATGCGTACTACAGGTTGAGTATCCCTTATCCGAAATGCTCGGGACCACGAGCATTCCGGATAAGGGAATATTCCGGTTTTTGGAATATTTTTTTTTTTAGCCATACTTACCTGCCCCTGGTGGGTCCCCGATGGTCCCTCGGCGTCCATGGAGTCCTCCGGCGTCCACGGCAGGCCACGAGCACCGTCTCCGGCGGTCCCAGGAGTGCTTTGCGCAAGTTCCCAGGCGCGCCGGTGACGTCACCGGCGCGCACTCGCGCAAAGCACTCCTGGGACCGCTGGAGACGCCGGAGAGGATGCTGAAGGCCTGCTATGGACGCCGGAGGACTTGGTAAGTATTAAAAGAGGGTTGGGGGGGGGGGGGATTTGAATTATTCCAAAAAACCACGGTTTTTGGAATAATTCGGATACGGGATGCCCGGATACGGGATACCAGACCTGTATATATAAGTACAAAACGGATCCATTAAATGGACCGTGTATGGGGACCTTATGTCCTTAAAGAAGATTCTGCTGAGTCACTCTGACTGTTACACTGACCTGCTGTTTAGCTGCCGGTAGGGGAACACTTCCCAAAGGCTTGGTATATGCAGATACAGTATCCATGTTGTTGTCACAGACCTCGTCAGTTTGTGCTGAACAATGATCCACTACATTTAATAAATCTAATGCAAAACTACAACAGAAACATTTGTTTGTCCATAACAATGTCCCTTTGTCCCACCGATCCTGGATTTAATACAGTAAAAAGCAAGAGAATTAGGTGCAACTACTATAACATATATATCACCACAATTATAAAATCTTATATCCTCAACATTTTTTTAATTCGCTGCTCCCATAAGCAACTTGTATAATTACTCGATAGACTACATGATTTGAAATTAAGAGAGCGCAAATTCAAATTAAAAACGGATATACTATTTTTTTATTGAACATAGAATTCATTAATAGACATTTTTGAGTCATACATTAATATAAAACATAAGTTTACAATACATGCCCAGTGATACAACAAAACAATATTCTAAATACAATTGCTTCAGCCTCCTCAATTAAAGTCCCTTGCAGGTTCAGAAGAACAATTATATTCCACAAGGCATCAGTTCTGTGTGATCAGAATAATGAAGATGTATAGCCGAGGGTTGTGCTTTTACCTGGTTTTGGAACAGAGCCAAAGTTCTCAAAAGTGGTTTGTCCAGAATATTAATAAATGTACATGATGATAATATAGCCGTCTCCTGATCGCCTCCACCTAGAGGGAGCTGTACAAGCTCTTGGAGTATATGCCAGGATATAATACAAAAGTCTGACCTGCTGTTTGCCAGAATGCTAGTATAATACCTCCAGCTGGAGGGGACCTTTACGTGCTCTAGAAGTTGTCCCAAAGATCACTGTGTGTCCGGCCTGGTGGGAGATGGTGATGCAGCCGCCTGCCCTCTTACCTCCTTGCTGAAGAGAGCCTATATGGCTCTAAGGTTGCTGGTCCTGGGTGTCGGATCCACCGTCACTCAGTAAAAGCAGGTGGTGTACCACAGGACTCTTGCAGCCATGCCTGTCTCCTCGCTGATTGCAGTTATTCAGCGACAGCTGTTAGGTGCAGGAGATCAGTTGGGCTTTGGGTGGGATTCTGATAACAAAGCCCCAATCTTAACGCGTTTCTCTGCTGTAGTGTGTAGCAGTTTCCTCAGAATCAGCGAGGAGAGACGCAGCTCCCAAAGACTCCTGTGGTACTCTTTGGCACCCAGGACCAGCAACCTTATAGCCATAGAGGCTCCCTCCAGCAAGGAGGTAGGAGGGCAGGCGGCTGCATCACCATCTCCCGCCAGGCCGGACACACAGTGATCTTTGGGACAACTTCTAGAGCGTGTAAGGCTCCCTCCAGCTGGAGGTATTATACCAGCTTTCTGACAAACAGCAGGTCATTCTTTTGTATTATATCCCGGCATATACTCCAAGATCTTGTACAGCTCCCTCTAGGTGGAGGCGATCAGGAGACGGCTATATTATCATCATGTACATTTATTAGTTGATATTCTGGATGAACCACTTTTGAGAACGTTGGCTCTGTTTGTTCTAAAACCAGGTAAAGTAACAATCCTCGGCTATACATCTTCATTATTCTGCTCACACAGAACTGATGCCTTGTGGCATAGAATTGTTCTTTTGAACCTGCACGGGACGTTAATTGAGGAGGTTGAAACAATGGTCTTTAGAACATTTTTTACCGTATCACTGGGCTAGTGTGGATTATTAGCGATTCATGTATTGCAAACTTAGATTTTATATTAGGACTCAAAAATGTCTATTAATGAATTCTATGTTCAATAAAAAATTGGATTTAATACAAGCTGGACATCATTTACAAAGCTCGCTTCACTTGCACTGAACTTGACCGGCAGCAACCACTGCCACCGTACCCCTGGGCACAGGAAGATGCAAGACTCCGATTTGTTCTTGGGAGTTGCTCTTTTAACTTAAAGTATAACTTCAGGTGTAGAATTTGATTCCTAAACATTAAAAACCATTGTAAAATGTTATTAAATAAAATATTGAAGACTGATATATTACTTCCTTTCTCACCAGTAGATGTTAACATGGCCAGAATGACATCATTTGAGAAGTCCTGATTTGTAAGAGGTCTCAAGTTACAGTGATGTCACCGTTCCTTGGGGATTCTTCACGGGGAGTCATTTACAATGAGCAAAAGCCTTTGTTTTGTATTAGGGCACCTGGATTGTCCGCTCTGCAGCAATCACCGCACAAGGGGGGTTATTCAGACCGGACTGCTGTTCTGCAATTTCGAAGAGGTCAGTGATCAGAGAGCCGCCGCCCAGAGCCGGACGGGTGATGTAATCGGGAGGCGGGGCCGGGAGATATCAGCATCTCCCAGCGGTTTACCCGTTCACACTGCCTTTGGACCCGCAAGCGTTCTGGGTCAAACCCTGGTCAAGACCTGGGTTGAAATACCGGAACGCTGGTCCCGGGATAATCGTTCAGGATCATTTCACAATGACCAGTTTCCCGGGTTGTTGCGCGTTCATGTGCAATAACCCGGGAAATATTTCTCAGTGTGAAAGGGGTACAAAACGCAGTCAAATGCTCTAGATTATTATTTAGCCCAGAAACCCAGTCTTTGGTTTGGGCGTGCAAGGTTCCAACAATTGCCATCTAGAAAAGTATGCAAAAAGATAAAACATTTAATATTTTTTTAATTTTCATATTACACTTGTTTGCACACATTCTGGTAGCCATGCGTAGTTGTATCGTTAGAAGCGTGGATGTATGCAGTGTGTGTTTAGCAAAATGTCCCCTACATCTTCCCCCTGCCCCTTTAGAAATATAGTCACATGGGTGAGACGGATGGATAGTGTGGCAGAAGATCAGGCGGAGCTGCCTCGCGCATCCCGCTCCAGCACGGCGTCCCATTTACACACCAGTAACACGGCTCCTGTTATTTGTCACTGAAGCATTATCTTCTGCTGCTGGTCAGACTGGTAATAGGCACCTTCAAATAAATACATACTGAAACAAGTCCCTCATCTCTTCTTCACACACTTTTTCCTGGGAGCGTTGGGGTTCACCCGCCTGCGCCCTGCTCCGGTCGCGCCATCTCGGATATTCAGGTTGGCAGCACGGCTGTAGATGTCGTTTTCTGCAAAGGGCGAGGCTCCGGCAATGTAATCTGGGTTGAATACGTCTGTTTTGGCTCTTGCCTTCTTGGAGAGACGTTGTTGGGGGAAGTTCTGGTCCAACACCAAGTGAGGGTTTGAGGCGTGTTTCCCGCCTTGTGGGGTTGGCAATGAGTACTGCAAAAACAAACAGGGTGAGGAGTGCTAGATTGCAGGAAATGCCACTGCCATGTGCAGTCAGAGCCAATATATGCTATCATCGCGTGCTGCTACTATGCACTGCCGCGTGCAGTCAGGGCCAGTATACGCTATCACCGTGTGCTACTATGCACTGCCGCGTGCAGTCAGGGCCAGTATACGCTATCACTGTGTGCTACTATGCACTGCCGCGTGCAGTAAGGCCAGTATATGCTATCACTGTGTGCTACTATGCACTGCCGCGTGCAGTCAGGGCCAGTATACACTATCACCAGGTGCTACTATGCACTGCCACGTGCAGTCAGGGCCAGTATACACTATCACTGCATGCTACTATGCACTGCCGCGTGCAGTCAGGGCCAGTATACACTATCACCGCGTGCAGTCAGGGCCAGTATACAGTATCACTGCATGCTACTATGCACTGCCGCGTGCAGTCAGGGCCAGTATACGCTATCACCAGGTGCTACTATGAACTGCCGCTTGTAGTCAGGGCCAGTATACACTATCACCAGGTGCTACTATGCAGCACTGCCACGTGCAGTCAGGGCCAGTATACACTATCACCAGGTGCTACTATGCAGCACTGCCACGTGCAGTCAGGGCCAGTATACACTATCACCAGGTGCTACTATGCACTGCCGCGTGTAGTCAGGGCCAGTATACACTATCACCACGTGCTACTATGCACTGCCGCGTGCAGTCAGGGCCAGTATACACTATCCCCACGTGCTACTATGCAGCACTGCCACGTGCAGTCAGGGCCAGTATACACTATCCCCACGTGCTACTATGCACTGCCGCGTGCAGTCAGGGCCAGTATACACTATCACCATGTGCTACTATGCAGCACTGCCGCGTGCAGTCAGGGCCAGTATACACTATTACCATGTGCTACTATGCAGCACTGCCGCGTGGTCAGGGCCAGTATACACTATCACCATGTGCTACTATGCAGCACTGCCACGTGCAGTCAGGGCCAGTATACACTATCCCCACGTGCTACTATGCACTGCCGCGTGCAGTCAGGGCCAGTATACACTATCACCAGGTGCTACTAAGCACTGCCGCGTGCAGTCAGGGCCAGTATACACTATCACCACGTGCTACTATGCACTGCAGCGTGCAGTCAGGGCCAGTATACACTATCACCATGTGCTATTATGCACTGCCGCGTGCAGTCAGTGCCTATATTATATATATATCACCATGTGCTACTATGCAGCACTGCCGCGTGCAGTCAGGGCCAGTATACACTATCACCATGTGCTACTATGCACTGCCGCGTGCAGTCAGGGCCAGTATACACTATTACTAGAAACTATCATGTATTGATACAGAGGTGGATTTAGACCTCACGGGCCCTAAGCACGTTACTAGTTTAGGCTCCTTCTCAAACAAGGCATATGTGGCCTGGAGCGGACGTCACACACCCTCCCCTGTACACCTAGCAGGTTCCCCGGACACTCCCAATGTTTTCCTAGGCACGCCTGCGTTTTTCTTAGTACTCCCACTAAACAGCCGGTTCCCACCCACAGACGCCTGCAGAGTAAGTGTTCAGTGGGGCGGTGCTTACCTGTTCGCTAGGCTGCTAAGTATACTCAGCCTAGTGCACAGGTCTGAATCAGGCCCAAGAATTGCCTACTAGTGACCGGATATGCTCAAAACACAAATCTACGTCCCCATCTGCTGGCCATAAGTGGAATGGCAGCAGTCACAGTGCGGTTACAGGATCAGTTTAGATAAGATTTACATAGCAGTACAGTACAGATGGAGGCGCTCTCATTACAGCGGCTCCTGGCGATTCTATCACCATCCGCCATCCCACTCCAGCCTTCGGTCCCTACTGCCTTACTGACGGGGACACGCAAACGAGCCACTCGCCCGTCCCTGTCTGCTGGCCCGCACATCGCCGCCGCTCATTTCCTATTTAAACAGATGATGGCTCGGGCCCTAATTGAAACACAAAGCACTTTTTTTTGTTCTTAGGTGGGGCAGATGTAACATGTGCAGAGAGAGTTAGAACTGGGTGGAGTGTTTTCCAATTGAACTCTAAATTGCAGTGTAAAAATAAAGCAGCCAGTATTTACCCTGCACAGAAACAAAATAGCTCACCCAAATTAAACTTTCTCTGCACATGTTACATCTACCCCTGCTGCAGTGCACATGGTTTTGTCCTTTTGAGAAAAGAAAATTGTGCTTTTGCAATCAAGTCTGAATTATGCTCATATTTCCTTCAGCAGTTTAGTAGCAAAAGTGACCCTCCCATGACCTGCAGGACGGAGATAGCTTAGTCTTACCCTCATCCCGCGTGTGTTGAGCACTTTGGGGTTCCGGGAGAAATGCATTTGGAGGCTGCCATCTTCATTCACAGACACAGCCACCTTCTTCAGGGTCATATTTCCACAGTAAGGACAGAAGGACTTGGTCATGTCTGAAGTGGTCCTGCAAGAAAAATGAAAATGCTGTAAAACATTTCCCCACCCCAAACCCATGTATCAGCTAGACATGGGCATATTCTGGCTAAGCTGAAAGCTGTGGGACCACCGAGATGGGTTTCTTAATAGAGCGTGTCCCTGTCAGTAAGGCAGTTGGGACCGAAGGGTTTCCTGCCCGTCTCCGCTTCAAGGAGAATGGGCCGCACAAGTGTCTCGTGCGTGCCCCATTTTGTTGGAGGACGGCGGACGGTGATAGAATCGCCAGGAGCCGCTCTATTGAGAAACCCAACACCACCTTTAGAGGGATCCTTTACTCAGTTTTCTGCTGCGGTTTCAAAATCAGAATGCGGAGTCAGGAAACAAACGGAGAGAAGTATCAAAGAGTAGAGTATCTATTCTAAAGAGTAGAGAATTGGCTGTTACCGATAGAAACCAATCAGCTTCTACCTATCGTTTTATAAAACTTACTGGATTCATGACAGCTATAATCCGATTACCGTGGGCACTTCTTCACCCATTAGAAGCTTTGATACATCGCTGCCCAAAGAATGCAGATATAGAAAGCATGTGTCAGTGTCACACTACGCAGTATGAAGATGTTGGGGTAAATCTACTTAGATGGGACTTCTATTGAAGACGGGATGTTGCCCACAGCAAACCAATCTGATTGGTTGCTATTGGCAACATCCAATGTTCAATAGAATTCCCATTTTAGTAAATTTACCCTTTTGTCGGAATCGGTAATAATCGGTCAGATTATCGTCTAGTGTGTAACCAGCTTAACTGTTCTCCCATTCAACATCTGTACATATACAGGAATGCATCCATTCTATTCCCATGAGAACAATTACTAATAATTTACACTGCCGCAAATACCCGGGTTTTTCCCTTGTGGACCCGGGTCAGCGGCAGTGTAAAAGGGGTTAACCTGTGTCCCTTTATATGGGACTTCTATCCAGGTCCTGACTAGGGTAGAACACTGGCAGGACCTGGGTAGAGATGAGGTCACCTCCAAGCGCCACTGCAGTGTAAAAGGTGCAAAACCCGGATTCGACCTGGATTGGAACCATGTTCCAAATACCGGGTCGATCCGGGATTTGGGTGTAAGAGGGGTATAATTAAGACAATACAGAGACACTCACTTAAAACAGCCGTGGCAGCGTAAGATGTAGTTTCTGGTCTGGCGGATGAGCATCCCATCCACAGACAACACATGGAGACCCATCTGTATGAGCAGGTTCTGAGGAACGGAGAACAGTGTTACTAGATAATACGTTCTGGGGTCAATGTAGTTTTGAGCAATGGGCCTTGTGACCTGCATAGAACTCTACAATGGTACAGATATAGAACACTTCTTATAACAACACCTATTGTTTTATTGACCTGCATATGCTGTTGTCCTCTTTACAGGTGATTGTTTTTGTATTGTTTGGTATTGAAAATCTCTTCAATAAAAAGGACAGGAAAAAACAAACAAACAATGGACAGGCGATTGACGGGGTATGTCATAGGGTCGACTGGCAATAGGTCGACACATGAAAAAGGTTGACATGACTTCACAGGTTTCTGGGTGTCTTAACACCAAAATAAGTACCGCTTTTTGCTAGCCATGTTTCGGGCATGGTTCTACGCTCGGCCCACAGTTATAACCTAACTTTTTGTCCACCTGGTTAATAAGGTTTGAAAAAACTCCGTTGTTTCTTTAAAAAATAAAAAAAAAGTTAAAAAAACTCATGTTGACAGTGTTCATTTTTCATGTGTTGACCAATAGTGGTCAATTATTAACTATCGACTATCGAACGCAAAAAAACAAAAACAAAACAAGAACAGTCGCTGTGAAGGACGCTGGAAATTGAAGCGGATATTTTGAGGATCTCTCACAGCAACGTTGGTACTTAAAGGGTTGAAGCAGTTCATCAGCCCTCAAAAAACAAGTTCTAGAACGTCCAGACAGTATTACGCCTGTTCGGGTGGGACGGACGGACAAGGCATTGACAGGGCTTACAGGAATATTTCTATTAAACCTTTTTGTACCTACACTCTCAGTAGACTGTGAAGGACACTTTGTGTAACCTACATGGAGAGGATTGCATCTTGATCGGTTAAATGTATAAGTTCTGTGGTTTAGGGTTAATTTGTAACTTCTGGGCAACATGTTTGTAATATAAAAGGAAGTAGCCCTGCAGTGTGACCTTATTAGGGGAGAGAGGTGCTGGAGTTTTAGCGCTGTTGGCCCAATAACGTAATGAGTTACACACGCTTGTCTCCACCTCTATTCTCCCATTCTCCCAGTAATAACTTGCGTTGCCCTAGCACAGTATAAACCATTGCGCTGCAATACCTGCATCGCAAAATCGGTGGTCAAGCAGCCGACCACTACATTAACCGGAGCCTCTCGTGCGTTGGAGTCCTGCTTGATCTGTTTGATGTTACTTGGTGTAATCCAGCCACCATCATGGTCACCCTCCTCTTCCTCCTCCTCACTGGATGATTGTTCCACGGTGTTGCCCTGATCGTCTGGGACGGGAACTGCTGGTGGTACTGGCACTTGGCTGCTAGTTACAGACACCAACTGGGCATTCTGCAGTGGAAAAAACAAATAAGCATCATTACTATAATACTGTCCAAAATAACACACACACACACACACACACACACACACACACACACACACACACACACACACAATGATATGTATGAACCATTATTATGAGTGGAGAACAGAAGATCTTCACACTACCGTTTTCAGTGCAGTGACTGATGCCTAAGGTCGCTAAGCCATTGCTTAAATGTTAGTGGGCCACCGCAGCTAGTGCACGTTACGTGGGCGTGCCCACAAAAACCATTGGGTGCACCTGCTCGGGGCGGGCGGATGACGTCACATGACCCCCAATTTACCATTCAACTGGCTGACCTGACTTCTTTTCAGCAGTGAACAGAGGAAAAGTCATTTGATGGCCAGGAACTATTGAATGATGTTTTTCTCTATGAGCGCGCATGCGAGCGGATAGGTAAGGGTACACATCCGCCTGGTGCGCAACGTTTACTAGGCATATGCAGCCTAGCGAACTGGTCTGAATCAGGCCCAGTGTGCAAAGATACAAACACAAACTAGAAAGTAACAACGCAAAACAAACATAGATGAAGGAGGACGACAGCGCAACTACTCGAGTGCCCTACGTACCGATAACACCCCAAAGCGAGCGCGAAACTCAGCGACATAGAGCCTACATCTGTACGCATTGGTGCCAGTGACATTAATACATACTGAGAAACAGGGCGTTCCCATGGTAATGCGGGCGGGTCGATGTGGACGGGCGGCTGACGTCACATCGGTGTCAGCCGCCCACCCTGCCACCAATAAAAGTCAGTTTCCTCCGACTCATTTGCGAAGCCAGGAGAAATCGCGCAATGGTTTGGCGAACATCGAATGGTTTCTCCGGCAGCGGCGGAATGCGTCTTAGTGTCGCATCTTACCCAGTTACCCAGAATCATCCCCCAAGACACGCAGAGGGGAGAGTAACACTGCGCCATCCAGTGAACACACAAGTGATTGTGAGACACAATAGATGTAGATTATATATATATATATATATAATCACACAGACAAAGCTCTATACACGGATAACCACACATAGTAATATGTAATGTACACAGATACTCATAGGTAAGCATGACACAGCAATATATAGGTACATTGGTCCTCATTCAGGTTGGATTACATATGCTAATCTGCTCACAAATACAGGCGGAGGTGCAGATCTCCTCCTTCCTGCGATTCCTATGAATGCAATGTGATCGCAGATCGGTATGAGCAGCGCGACCAACACAGCACAGGGGAGACCAATGCCACTCACGCACCCTCTAGAAGGGGGAATGTGGTGTATATAAAGTTTGGGAACCACTGAGCTAAAGTATAGTTTGTGTCAACTCCTCCAGCCAACCTGAAATCCTCTTTTCCAGTGTTCCCCAGCACTGCATAGGATAAACTGTGCTACAGACAATCAGCTTGCATCGAGTGTTTGAAAAAAAAAAAAAAAAAAAAAAAAATCGACAGATGGGAGCCGATGGGCTGGAGAAACATTGATCACATGCATTGGGTTTTAAATAGGTCAAACTCATTGATAAATGGGCCTCTGTTTCCGGTTAGCCCCACTCACTTGTTATATCTTTATTTTGTGTGGTCACAAGCCATAGGGCACCCCAAAACTAGGAAAGGGGAGTGCTGATGTTTAGTGTATATGTATATATATACACACACACACACACACACGTGTGTGTTTTGGGGACTGCGTATAGTCTATTATGCACATGTGCAGCACCCAACTTGCATAGTCGCCGAGCAATTCTCAAATATCGGGGTAGGCCAGGGGCGGACAGTGGCAGGAATTTTATGGGCGTCCCCATGACAACGCGGGGCTTCCCATAGGTACACAGGTGGTCACCCACCCGCCCGGTCTTCGGCCAGGCACACGCAAATAAATGTCAGTTTCCACTGACTTCTATTTGCGAAGGAGAAATCATTCAATTGGTTGGCGACCATCGTACGATTTCTCCTGCAGCAGAGGTACGCATGTTACCGAGGGGAAATCGGCAGTTGCGTGGGTATTCGGTGGGGCAGCGTCTCAGGTGCTTGGTAAGCGGCTATGTTCGCAGCTTACTGAGCAAACCAGAATCAGGCCCAATATCCCTAAATTGTGTTAGTTTAGTCTGAGCCGCGTCATACCATCAGTTCCAGCAAATCCTCCTCGATGCTGGGCAGGGGGTTTCTCCAGAACAAAAAGGAATCAAACTCTTGGTTCGTTGCATTCAGGTCGTTATTTTCATCTGCCCCCGGTGTTCTCAGCTCACCTTCCCTTCTACCTGCAGGCTGGAATTACAGTCCACACATCAACACACTCATTGGTTTTTATATTTTCCCAAATATTTTATATAGCAAGAATTTTAAAGAGATGCATTAGTCTTTGTACAAGCAGCTACATGGCCAGCTATAGCTATAGCAGCCCGTAGGAAGCCCCCTTATTGTTCATTAGATAACCAGCACACACCTCCCCCTCCCCTGCACTATGTAGACAGCTGGACGCCCCGAATAATGAATGTGAACAGAACTCAGGTTAATGTCCCAATCGGAGGGTCATTCCCAACACAACATACAGTACCTTGGATGGGAAATGGAAGCCAGCCATGTTAACAGGAGCCTCTGGGTGTTGCACTGTGGTGCTAACAGAGACCTGGAAAACACAAGGAATAATACAGAATAAGGACAGCAGCTTCTCAACTGCTCCTACTCACCTAATGACCAAGGTAGCCATTTATCATGGATCACATATACAATGCAATCTGGGAGGGATCTTACCACTGGCTGATGGGGGAGCTGCGTAATCACGTTCAGCTATGACCACACTGCATAACAGCCACTTCCAGGAAGGGTTCCGGGGAACACTCTACCCCAGCAATGCCTTGTGTAGATTATAGACTACAATGGGCTTCTGCCATTCAAATAATGGTCGTTGCAGGGAACACAATGGGTAAATCTAGCAGCATTGCATCCCCATAGTAACCTATGGGGGGGGGGGGGAGCAGCTGTATGTGGTAATGGAGGGATACCTGATGGGGTTTATATCCTTCAAACATACGGGGGATACTTAACATTTATGGTTATTTTGCAAGTTGCAAATATGTAATGATAAACGCCCCCCACAAGCCTTTCAGTGACGCCGGAGGAGTCATTGGATAGGAACGCTATATAAATTCACAGCATTTTCTTATCAGAATGTGTAATGCAGATTTTGCACACAGTTTTCCTAATTGCCCTAAGGGCATACATGCTACTAAACTCTATGTCACGAACTTTGCTGAACCTCCAAGTAATGAGGAGCCAAAACAATAAAGAAATGTGTCCATCCGTGATTCTTTCCTATAGGGGAACACGGCATCTCCCAGGGACTTCAATTCATATTGAATGCTCTCCATATCCACTATTGTATCCCATCATTGCAGAATATCTCCCACTATGTTCACGTACTGCCACATGGTTCCAACTATGAGAGAGCTCAATGTTCCTCACCAGACCATGAAAGGACTCGAAGTTCCTCACCTTGTGGAGTGGTTCTGTTCTAATGTGGTCTGAACCAACATGTTCGACCTCAAGTTGGTAGGCAAGAGCCAGAACCTTGATGTCTGTGGCGGAAAGGCTGGCATAGTCTCCGGTCTTCTTGGAGAATTCGGTCACTAGAACAGACAGAGAGGGAGGTTACTAGACATGGTTTCTGACCAGTCATTTACTTTCTATGTAATTACCCATAATTCTGCTGCTTGGAATGCATGTTACACCACTCGCAAAATCACTAAATTGGAATACCGACGACGAATTCCTCTAAAGTCAAGTAATTCATAAAGGTAAACATTAATACAGAATAGTACTAACCAAGGGTCTGTTGATTTTTCCCAATAACCCAATTGCATGTGGCGTTTGGGGAGGACCTCCAGAAGTGGAGGCTGCATGTGGCACAACAAGCGGCTGGGAGAAGCTAGTACGCCCCCCCTCACCTTGACATGACAGTAGTACCCCTTTCACATTGCAGCTTATTACCGGGTACAAGCCGGCTTGACCTGGTAATTAGTGTGATGTGAAAGGGGTTACCGGTTACAGCTAACCGGTAGCAACACGGCAATCTGAACCGGGAAAAAAAGCAGAGTTCTTACTGGCTCGGTGCCGTGTTGCTGTGCAGTGTGAACGGGTTAAACGGGTCGATCGACCCGTTTCCCGTTCACACTATGGAGGAGGCAGCGCTTGGAGCAGCGCCAGCTCTAAGCGTTGCCTCCTCCCCCGCCTCCCGATGACGCACCGATGCTCCTGATGATGTCAGTGAACCGGTAATATTGCCGGTTCGCTGTTTGCAGTGTGAACGGACCACACATGCAGGGTCGCACCGGGACTGAACCGGTTCAAAGTCCCGGTGCGACCCTGCATTTGCGATCTGAAAGCGGTATTAGTCGAGTAAACTGCCCGACCCAGTCGACGCTATCAAGGTTGACCACTAAAGGTCAACAGGGCTTAGGTTGACATGAAATAGGTGGACATGGGCGGAAGGTCGACAATGGGAAGGTCGTCATAAGATTTTACACAATTTTTTTGCCCCAAATATCGACGTAAGTTGACACGGACACCATCAGTGTACCGCTGTGCCTGCCATGCTTCGGGCAGAGTTTCTTGCTGTGATGGCACACTTATATTTTCCCTCCACACCCTACCTAGTGGATGGTAGGGTATGAAATAACGCGTGTCGGCACAAGCCGGCTTAAAAAAAACATGGAATTTCATGTCGACCTTTTGACTATCGAGCTTCCCATTGTCAATCAAATTTCAGGTCATCAAGCTGCCACTGCTATGGTTTGATTGTGTGCAGCATGTACAGGGACTCCGCACTGAGGTCATAGGTTCAAATGCCACCATGGCCCTAAAAAGTGGAGTTTGTATATACTCCGCGTGCTTGCGTGGATTTCCTCCAGGTGCTTCAGCTTCCTCCGACAAATCAAAAATATTCTGGTAGGTTAATTATATACAAACAAAAATGAACTGTAGCATGAATGTGTGTGTGCGTGTACATGCGGTAGGGAACATAGATTGTAAGCTCCACCGGGGCAGAGACTGACGGGAATGGTGCACTAATTGTGTCAGTGCATCACAGTGCCAGGAATCACAGCATGGTGGAACTCATGGCCCACCGCCATCCTGTTGTGTTGTTCTGCTGCCTTGGTAGCACTCGGTGGGATCCCCTGGCAGCTGCTCAATGGCACTTGGGGGGGTGGTGCCACCCAGCTTCTGCCATGTCGGCACCCAGGGGGTCCCCCAATAGCACTCGGGGATACCCTGGACACTGAACCGGTGAAGTGGTCCCCCAGCCAATTCCTTGATGACACCCAGAGGTGGTACCCAGGCAGCTGATCTGGCACTTTTGGTTCCACAGCACCGATGCCCCACATTTGGGGTCTACCCTCCCCCTGCCGTATTGCCTCCTCCTCACCTAGCTGGATACATTCAGGTCTCGGCTCCTTAAAGTGGAGCTCATAGGGCAGCACTGCTAGCCGTCTCCTGGTCGCCTTGTCCCGGATTTCATTCACCACATCCCGCACCGTGTAGATGCTTGTCCCGATTTCCTAGAAACATATGACAGGTGAATAGCTGAGGTGCACACAAAACTGGTCCCTCGCCCACCCGGGGGGCCGCTTTTCTCACCTGCAGCACCGCGTTCCTCAGGAAGGCTCCGGAATCCGCCACAACGTGCATCACCTTGGTCGGCGCCATGTTTTACCTCTAGCTCCGGTCTCCGGCCAATCAGAGAGGGCGTAACATTCCCTCTGCTGCCTCACCGCTCTTCTTGTACCGGTTTAGAGCCACATAGCACAATCGCCACCTGCTGGCAACAAGGGGCACTGCACGTCAAAATAATGTTAGCACTGTACAGTCGTACTAACAACAGAATAATCATTTTGTTATATTTATTATTCTGTACAGAATTTTAGGGGTTTCCAACTGCATGTTCAGGGTAGTAACCCGGCGATGTCACTGAACAATATTATTAATGATATCCACCAGTGTGTATGCCCTATATCGTTCGCCCATGTATATCGCTCAGGAAGCGTATCGTACATTGAGGCCCATTTATCATTGATCGCATTTACAGTGCGATCTGGGCAAAATGTTACTGACCAGGATCACATTGTAAAATGCGATCCTATTGGCGGGATGTATCATCCCTGACGCGCAGGGACAGGGCTCCAGGTCCTGAGCCGGGCGCCTGTGCATGCACTGTTAGCTCTGACCCCCCCACCGACCGCGCTGCCCCAGTGGCAGTGCGGTATATAGCTTATAGGTTACAATGCGCAACCGCCATCTCAGCATGGCGGTAGCCCAGGGATGCGAAGCGCTGCCGTCTCATGCTGATACATCGGGCAGCTTCGCATCCCTCATAGTAACCTATGGGGGAAGCAGCCGGCAGCGGTAAAGGAGGAATTGTAGCAGGGACCAGAGATTCCTGCTGCCGTCTCTCCATGATACATTCTAATGATACTTGCGGAAATACAAAAACGGCCGGGAATATTGAATGATAAATGGGCCCCATTGTGTGTGCACCTTAAGTCACCTGTGCATTATTAAAGCCAGGGCAGGGATGGTTTAAGAATGGAGGTCAGTGTGCACTCACCCTTCCATTCTCTCGCCAGCGCGGAGTAATGTGCACTCACCCTTCCATTCTCTCGCCAGCGCGGAGTAATGTGCACTCACCCTTCCATTCTCTCGCCAGCGCGGAGTAATGTGCACTCACCCTTCCATTCTCTCGCCACCGCGGAGTAGAATAATGCTTCATAGTGACCATTTTGGCCACAAACATCCTCTACTTCTAGAATTTGTACCATGTATTTCTTAATTTCTAAAATTATATTTGTTTATAAGAGGGATTTGAAATGCAAACATGTGAATTATACATTAATACAATACACATGGCATGATGAGAATAATTTTTTGTTTTGACACAAACACCTCCACGTTGGGGATTCATGTGGTAGTAATAATGTAACCAAGGGCACGGTCACATCTGCCCAGCCACTGTAACTGGTACAAGAGAAACAGTCCCAGTGCTGTGGCAGGCACAGTATATATACCCAGCAAACTCAAACTCCCTTATCTAGATGCGGCCCTCAGTGTGGTCGCCATTGATGGCAATATCACAAGTGGCCATTGATGGTCATAGTATGCAATGGTTGAACATTGATGGTTCTGCCCATTGATGGTTCTCCCTTTTCTTTGGCTAACTGCCCTCTAGACCAATTAGAACCTTGGGGCAGGGCTTCACAGTGTCAGGGGCGGAGCTATGCTTAGCTTCACAGCACCTTGGGGAAAAATCTAAACAATTTAGTTATGCTGTGCCATTGATGTAGGTAAACCATCTGGTATTCTAGACCAATGGTATTCTAGATCAACCATAAACCATTAATGATTATGAACTAGGTGATTCATCGCGCCCTCCGGGCGCTCTTCACACCGTCGTGAGGGGCTTCGCCCCATTAGAAGTAGAAATATATGTGAGTGTGAGATGTAGTGTAATATGGTGAATAATGTGAGTAAAGTTAATTTGAGTGAGAGCATAAATGTTTACAAAAGAAAGTGCATATAATTGCAAAGGGGGTGTAGTGTGTGATAGTGTTATGATGAATTTTTTATTGTTTAAATGTTACCTAATCTAGATGTCGGAAATATGTATTTAAATAGAAATATTTTATACCAGTTTGAAAAGAGGTTGAACATTGTGATGCTTTTATTGTAAACATTGTAAAAAGTTAGGAAAGTGCTTTGATATAAATAAGATGAGTAAAGTCACATATTGGAGGCAAGGATGTGTGTGTGTGTGTGTGGTTGTGAGTATTGGAGGCAAGGATGTGTGTGTGTGTTTGTGAGTATTGGAGGCATGGATGGGTGTGTGTGTGTGTAGTTGTGAGCATTGGAGGCATGGATGGATGTGTGTGTGTGTGTAGTTGTGAGTATTGTAGGCATGGATGTGTGTGTGTTGTTGTGAGTATTGAAAGCATGGATGTGAGTGTGTACTTGTGGGTATTGGAGGCATAGATGTGTGTGTGTGTGTGTATTACAGGCATTGTTTGTATAGATGTGTGTGTGTGTGTGTGTGTGTGTGTGTGTGTGTGTGTGGTATGGTATGGCTGGGTGTGTGTATTACAGGCATTGTTTGTGTGTGTGTGTACTTGTGCGTATTTTAGGAATGGATGTGTGTGTGTATGTGCGCGCGTATCTGTAGTTGTGAGTATTGGAGGCATGTGTGTGTAGTTGTGAGTATTGGAGGCATGGATGGTATTTGTGTAGTTGTGAGTATTGCAGGTAAGGAGGGGTGTTTGTAGTTGTGAGTATGGGAGGCAAGGATGTGTGTGTGGTAATGAGTATTGGAGGCATGCATGGGTGTGTGTAGTTGTGAGTATTGGAGGAATGGATGTGTGTGTGTGTGTACTTGTGAGTATTGGAGGCATGGGTGTGTGTGTAGTTGTGAGTATTGAAAGCATGGATGTGTGTACTTGTAAGTATTGGAGGTATAAATGTGTGTGTGTGCAATGGGTGGTTGTGTGTGTATTACAGGTATGGATGTGTGTGTAGGGCAAGGATGTGTGTGTGTGTAGTTGTGATGCTGGGATGGTTGTCTGGGTGTGTGTACTTGGATGTTTGTGTGTGGTTGTGAGTATTAGAGCTATGGATGGGTGTGTGTTTGTGTGGGTGTGTTTAGTTGTGAGTATTGGAGGGATGGATGGTTGTGTGTGTGTAGTTGTAAGTATTGGAGGCATGGATGTGTGTGTGTGTGTGTGTAATTGTCATGATTGGAATGGAGTGGTGTGTTTGTTTAGTGTGAGTATTGGAGGCATGGATGTGTGTGTGTGTGTGTGTGTGTGTGTGTGTGTAGTTGTCATGATTGGCATGGAGTGGTGTGTTTGTTTTGTGTGAGTATTGGAAGTATGGATGTGTGTGTGTGTTTGAAAATGACGTTGGTGCGTTAGCAAACATAGTAAAGTGTACAGTGGCACACCGTGATGTTTGAAGGGATCTTAAAGTGAAAGCAAAAATTATAATAGATAAAATTAAGTGTGCTTAAGTCCTAAAGCCTGCAGCTACGGCCGTGAGAAGCATGGATGGGTGTGTGTGTATGTGTCGTTGTGAGTATAGGAGGCATGGATGGGTGTGTGTGTATGTGTCGTTGTGAGTATAGGAGGCATGGATGTGTGTGTATGTGTCGTTGTGAGTATAGGAGGCATGGGTGTGTGTGTGTATGTGTCGTTGTGAGTATAGGAGGCATGGATGGGTGTGTGTGTAGTTGTGAGTATAGGAGGCATGGATGGGTGTGTGTGTAGTTGTGAGTATAGGAGGCATAGATGGGTGTGTGTAGTTGTGAGCATTGGAGGCATGGATGGATGTGTGTGTAGTTGTGAGTATTGTAGGCATGGATGTGTGTGTGTGTAGTTGTGAGTATTGAAAGCATGGATGTGAGTGTGTACTTGTGGGTATTGAAGGCATAGATGTGTGTGTGTGGTATGGCTGGGTGTGTGTATTACAGGCATTGTTTGTGTGTGTGTACTTGTGAGTATTTTAGGGATGGATGTGTTTGTGTATGTGCGCGCGCATCTGTAGTTGTGAGTATTAGAGGCATGTGTGTGTGTGTGTGTGTGTAGTTGTGAGTATTTGAGGCATGGATGGTATTTGTGTAGTTGTGAGTATTGCAGGTAAGGAGGTGTGTGTGTAGTTTTGAGTATGGGAGGCAAGGATGTGTGTGTGGTTGTGAGTATTGGAGGCATGGATGGGTGTGTGTGTAGTTGTGAGTATAGGAGGCATGCATGGGTGTGTGTAGTTGTTAGCATTGGAGGAATGGATGTGTGTGTGTGTGTACTTGTGAGTATTGGAGGCATGGATGGATGGATGGGTGTGTGTGTTTGTGTAGTTGTGAGTATTGAAAGCATGGATGTGTGTACTTGTAAGTATTGGAGGCATAGATGTGTGTGTGTGTGTGTGTGCAATGGGTGGTTGTGTGTGTATTACAGGCATGGATGTGTGTGTGTGTGTTGTGAGTATTGTCGGCATGGATATGTGTGTGTGTAGTTGTGAGTATTGGAGTCATGGATATGTGTATGGTGTGTGTGTATTTGTGAGTATTGGAGGCATGGATGGTGTTTGTGTAGTTGTGAGTATTGCAGGTAAGGAGGTGTGTGTGTGTGGTAGTGAGTATGGAAGGCAAGGATGTGTGTGTGTAGTTGTGAGTATAGGAGGCATGGATGGGTGTGTGTAGTTGTTGGAGGCATGGATGTGTGTGTGTGGTGTTGTGTGTAATAAAACCTAAAATGTAGTGTGTTAAAGTTGTAAAGGCGTTAGCTTGTGACTTGAGATGGAAAGGCACACAATATAGTGTGAGACTAAATGTTGAAGGGAGGAGAGGCGTTGGTGGTTTTGTGGTATGGGCTGTTGTGGGTAATAAGACATATAATGAGGTGTGCTAAAGTTGAATGAGGTGTGCTGAAGTCCAAAATGTAGCATGTACCGACCTGAGATGGGAAGGTACACAAAATAGTGTGTTAGAAGAGGTGTTGGTAGTGTAGTGGTATGGGGTCGTTGTGAGTATTGGAGTCATGGATAGGTGTGTGTGTGTGTATTATTATTGTAGCCATAGCTGTGTGTGTGTGTGTGTGTTTTGTTGTGATTATGGGAAGCATGGATGGGTTTGTGTGTAGTTGTGAGTATTGGTGGCATGGATGGGTGGGTGTGTGTGTGTAGTTGTGAGTAATAGATGCTGGAATGGGTGGGTGGGTGTGTGTGCTTGGATGTTTGTGTGTGTGTGTGGGTAGTTGTGAGCATGGATTGGTGTGTGTGTGTGTTTGTGTGTGTATATGTGTGTTTCGTAGTGATTATTGGAGTGATGGATGGTTGTGTGTTTGTAGTTGTGAGTATTGGAGGCATGGATGTGTGTGTGTGTATGTGTGTGTGTGTGGTTGTGATGATTGGAGGAATGGCGGGGTGTGTTTGTTTTGTGTATTGGAAGTATGGATGTGTGTCAGTGGGCAAACATACTAACCTGGTGCAATGTGTCCAGGGAGCGAGGTTGGGGGGGGGGGGGGGGTGAAGGTGGGCACGGGAGTGGCAGTTGGGGGGGGCAGGCAGCGTCTCCCGGTGTGTAATGTGTCCAGGGAGCAAGGTTGGGGGGGGGTGCGGCGTGTAGGCTGTGCTAGAGGGTGAAGGTGAGCACGGGAGTGGCAGTTGGGGGCGGCAGGCAGCATCTCCTGGTGTGTAATGTGTCCAGGGAGCGTGGCTGGGGGGGGGGGGGGGGGCGCAGCGTGTAGGCTCTGCTACAGGGTGAAAGTGGGCACGCGAGTGGCAGCTGGGGCGGCAGGCAGAGTCTCCTGTGGGGGGTTGTGCGCTGAACGGGGCATACTAACCTGGTGCAATGTGTCCAGGGAGCGAGGTTGGGGGGGGGGGTGCGGCGTGTAGGCTCTGCTAGAGGGTGAAGGTGGGCACGGGAGTGGCAGTTGGGGGCGGCAGGCAGCGTCTCCCGGTGTGAATGTGTCCAGGGAGCAAGGTTGGGTGGGGTGGGTGGGGCGTGTAGGCTGTGCTAGAGGGTGAAGGTGGGCACGGGAGTGGCAGTTGGGGGTGGCAGGCAGCGTCTCCTGGTGTGTAATGTGTCCAGGGAGCGTGGCTGGGGGGGGGGGGCGCAGCGTGTAGGCTCTGCTACAGGGTGAAAGTGGGCACGGGAGTGGCAGCTGGGGCGGCAGGCAGCGTCTCCTGTGGGGGGTTGTGCGCTGAACGGGGCATACTAACCTGGTGCAATGTGTCCAGGGAGCGAGGCGGGGGGGGGGGGGGGTGCGGCGTGTAGGCTCTGCTGGACGGTGACGGTGGGCACGGGAGTGGCAGCTGGGGTTGGTAGGCAGCGTGCAGCCGGTGTCCGCCCGTCGCCTGACACAGTTCTGCGTGTCGGGGGTTGGAGTAGCCGGGGACCGCTGTGTGAGAAGGGGTGTCGTGGCTCCGGGGTCTGCCCGTCGCCCGACACAGCGCTGCGTGTCGGGGGGCGGGGTTACGTGTCGGGGGGGGCGGAGTAGCCGGGGAGCGCTGTGTTAAGGGGTGTCGTGCAGGCGGGGTCTGCCCGTCGCCCGACACAGCGCTGCGTGTCGGGGGCGGGGTTACGTGTCGGGGGGCGGAGTAGCCGGGGAGCGCTGTGTTAAGGGGTGTCGTGCAGGCGGGGTCTGTCCGTCGCCCGACACAGCGCTGCGTGTCGGGGGGCGGGGTTATTTGCTGACGTAGTCTGGGACCGCTGTGGGTGTTGTGGGGGGTGTTGTAGTTAATGGGCGGGCGTATTATTGGTGCCCGTTGTTAGGTGTGAGTCAGAAGGGGGGGGGCGGGCGAAATGTCCTGCGGGGCGGTCTATGAGGGGGGTGGCTGGGCGCGCGGCGTGTACATGTCCTATGGGCGTGTTGGGGGAGGGGTGTGGAGTTAGTGGGCAGGCCTGGGGAGTCTTGGGCAAGGAGGGGTGTGTGCGCTTGTGGAGAGCATGTAGGACGGAAGTGCGGAAGTGCCTTGCTTCTGCAGTGTGGCTGACGGTGGATGGGCCTGTCAATCACCCGTGAAACCCCGCCCACCGTTTGCCACACTGCGTTGAGTGACAGATCTGGCCAAATATATAAGAGATGATTGGCCAATTATGAACCATTCCTAACAGCGTTCGGTGGGGCGGTGTCTACTTGCTCACTAGGTTGCGAATATACACGGCCTAGCAAACAGGTACGAATCATCATACCTCCCTACTGTCCCTCTTTCCGCGGGAATGTCCCGGTTTTTGGGGACGTTCCCGTGTCCCGCCCAGAGCTGCCAGTGTCCTGCGGTGGGTGGAGGGGGGGGGGGGCAATTGGGTGTCCCCCCCCAGCCTGAGGGGAATAGATGCTGTGTGCATGTAGCGCTGCAGAGGGGCGAAAATTAGGAGGAATCTTGCGAGAACTACCGACTTCTTGTGAGAACTCCTCTGTACTGTACTCTCTGGCAAAGCCGCCAGGCGGGTGGGCGGGCCACTCAGACCGGCTACAGGGGCCCGCTGGCCGGAGGTTCCCCACCCCTGCCCTAGTGGATGGTAGGGCATGAAATACAACCTGTTGGCACATGTCGGCTAAATAAAAACGTGAAGAACCCATGTCAACCTAATGCTTTTGTCGACCTAATGACCCTGTCAACCTAGACACATGTTGACCTTTTGACTGTGTCTACCTAAGGGTCGATCTCATACCCTCCAACATGACCCATTCCATTCGGTACACAATGCTCTGTACCTGGACGTCCCTGGTAATGTATGATTGTCATCACCTGTGTTGAAACACCCTTCTCTTCAATTACCTAGTTCCATACCTCCCAACTGTCACGATTTTAGAGGGACAGTCCCGATTTTCGGGTCCTGTCCCGCTGTCCCACCCGCGGCAGGCATTGTCCCGCTGCGGGGGGGGGTGGCAGTTGGGAGACCCCCAATCTAGTAGAATAGACGCTGTGCGCATGCGCACAGCGTCTATTCTCGCATGAAAATGAGGTCGCGGCTAATTAGCATAAGCCGCGCCCTCATTTGCATAAACCCGCCCCCTTTTCGGGCGCTCGCGCGGCGAAGTCCCTATTTCATACGGACAGAAGTTGGGAGGTATGTAGTTCCACACAGGTGCTGGCAATCAGGGATGCAGTTAAAATCCCGGCGGTCGGGATCCCGGCGTTCAGAATCCCGACGCCGGAATCCCGACCGCCGAAATACCGACACATTCTCCCTCCTGGGGTGTCCACGACACCCCTGGAGGGAGAATAAATTAGCGTGCCGAGCGTAGCGAGGCACCGGGCCCGCTGCGTGGCGAGCGCAGCGAGCCCGCAAGGGGGGACGATCCACGTCCCCCCCTTGTCTGCATTTCGGCTGTCGGGATTCCGGCGTCGGGATTCTGAACGCCGGGATCCCGACCGCCAGGATTCAATACTGAATCCGGCAATCATACATTACCAGGGACGTGCAGGAACAGAGCATTGTGTACCGAATGGAATGGGTCATGTTGGAGGGTATGCGATCTTCAGTGTATGTAGAGCTTCCTGTGGTCGACCTAGTGACCATATCCCTAACAATACATAAGCAAAAACAGGAAAACAATACCTTACAGTACAAGGCAATTTAGGACATGTACATAGCAAATACAGACAGTTGCATGCATCAGTGGATAGGACACTGATATAATGATTTGGGTGGCAGAGATTGAGACATTTATAATAAAATGCAGCCAAATTAGCAGAGATACGATAAATGACCAATGTGATAGCACTGGACTCTGGGCTACACTAGTACTAAGGGTAAGCAATGCCTTTTTGGTAATAAATATAGACATGAAATGTATAACCACCAGCCCCAAGCAACATGGCGCCGCAGAACGGTCAGCTGGGGACTCTATATTTCCGGTGCAAATATAGACTTTCTTCCGGGTCAGCTGACAAAGCCGATGGTCACGTGATCGAAAGTGCAGGAGGCGGAAGTGGAGAAAACAGGTAATGTCAACACAGACTTTGGGAGAGGGATTCATACGCAGATTGGTATATAAGAAGGGCGAGAGGACTAAATACAGGTCAGGGAGTGGGTGACTACTATATATTCAGGCAGAGAGCTTATATATAGAGGATACTGGGGCTGTCTAGCTGCTATGGCACTACATGTCTCAGCATGCCCTGTTAGCAGAGGGCATTCTGGGACTTGTGGTTTCACAGGAGGAGGGCAGCCATAGGCTGCCAGCTGCTGATCTGTGTTGGCAGGTGTTGCAGTGGTGAGAAGGCAGGGGGTGATGATAATGTACAGTATGTGTGGGGTATGTAGGGAATATCATGGTAGGGCTGTTTCACAGGAACAGTCAGTTCCTGGTTCTAGTGCCCTGGTAATAACCATCACTGACAATGGAGGTATTGTAAAACACTGGCAGCGAAGTGTAGAAGCCCCATAAGTGCCTGTTATGTTGCAGTTCTGCTGCACCCAATGTGCCCATATTTATTCCTACTTAACTTTGCTATATTTTGTGTAGCCACTGTATGTCTGGGAGTGGGGGAGCTCCTGTGAAATATCCAGTGTCTAGTGATTGGTAAAAAAAAGATTTTGCTTTTCTAATGGGATAAAAAGCTATTATCATGTACAAAGAGAAGATTGTGCATTTAGGGATTTTTCTTAAAACATGTAGTGCAGTACAGTAGTAGTGAGTAGAACCAATATTAACAACTTCTTTGGGGTGTGTTTATCCACTGCTATCCAAAGGTCATCTACTTTAGGTGTAGCTTGGAGATAAATATGAGCCTTGAAATAAATGCATTTTAAATCCCCGTACACGCTGGGTGACCAGACTCTCTTGTTGTATGACATGCTTAAGTGTGGTCGCTCAGCAAACACAGCGGGACACCGATGATGCTGTGTGCTGAGCAGGGCTTTGCCTATTTTTTTATAGGCAAAGCCCCACAATCCAGCAGCAAAGCCTGCTTCTAGTAAATCTGTTTCTAGGTGTCCCTTTTTCTGAGTTATGTAATAGCCGTATATAGTTGAGCAGTAACTTTTTTTATTTTTTTTAGAGGGAAGGTAAATAAGGGTGGAAGTGCAAGCAGATGGAACATTAACTTGCACTTCACAATATAAATCTACTTATTGTAATAATGCTGAACACAGATGTCATAGTGGTTATTGCCACACAGTGCTGAGATCTTCGGTACGGTTCCCACCAAGGCCCTAACAGTGTTGAGTTTGTATGTTCTCCAAGTGTTTGCTTTCGTTTCCTGCAGGCGCTTTAGTTTTCCTCCCATGATCCAAGAACGTACTTGTGGATGAATTTGTGTCTAACAAAAAGAAAGAGTTTGGCTGCAGGGTGGGCGGTTAGGGATAGGTACTAAGATAGGAGGGGTTATGGTGCCAATACACTAGGGCAGGCATGTCCAAACTGTGGCCCTCCAGATGTGGTGAAACTACGCATCCCAGCATGCCTTGCCATAGTTTTAACATTCTGTAATAGCAAGGCATGATGGGACTTTCACAACAGCTGGAGGGCCATAGTTTGGACATGTCTGCACTAGGGCGAAATTGCGTACAATAGCACTCTCAGCCAATCAGAGTGCTGCCCAGTGTTTTGATTATTTTTTATTTTTTTAAATACTGCAGCTAGCCCTCCTGCTGCCCGCTCCGCTACACCGACTCCCGCCATCCCTCTTCCAGCACCCGATGGCATGCAACATCCGGTGCTGGAAAAAAGCACTTTCGATGAGATCGGATGCGATGGGACATCTGACCGCACAAGTGTATATGTACCATAGCTTTAACCTTTTGAGGTCCGCACCAAAAAAAAAGTTTATTATAAATGGATTTCTCAACCATTTGGTAGAGGCCTATATCTCAAAAACTGTGGGGTCTCATTTTTAAATACTATTAATTGTTGTTGGTTCTTGTTAATATTATCCTCAGTGAATACAAAATGCAAAGAAAATGTATTTCCTTTGCTTTTTTTTTAGTGCGGACCTCAAAGGAAGTAAGGGGATACAGTTAAGGCCCCCATACACTAGCTGATTTTGGTCAGATTTCGGCCAGATCAGTCGGATCTGGCCGAAATCGGACCAAAATCGACTAGTTTTGATGTCCCCTCAGATCCGATGCGCGGTCCCGTGCGCATCGGATCTGCGTCGGGTGGTTGGACCTGCTGCACGTCCGACCACCCGACTTGGGACCTAGTGGGGCGGCGCGGCGGTGGAGGGAGCAGGGGGGGCTGGGGACGCTGCGGGGGACACAGGCGGCATAGGCATAGAGCCGGGCAGGGGAAGCCGGGAGCTGTCAGTACTGAATTAAAAAAAAGCCCATACAATGAATGGGCGGCCTGTGATTGGCTGAGCGCTCTCTCAGCCAGTCAGCAATTGGCTGAGAGAGCGCTCAGCCACTCACAGGCTGCCCATTCATTGTATAGGCTTTTTTTTCTAGCACTGACAGCTCCCGGCTCTATGCCGCCTGTGTCCCCCGTAGCGTCCCTAGCCCCCCCTGCTCCCACCAGCAGCCCTGCTCTGTAGCCCCCCCCCCCTCCCCCCCTGCTCCCCGGGTTTTTTACATGTGATAAATCGAGACGATTTATCACATGTAAAAAATGGCACATCAAGTGCCAATCTAATCAAGCTCCCCTGGGGAGCAGCCGGGGAAGCTCAGGGGGAAGTCGGGGGAGACTTGTCCTAAGGACAAGTCTCCCTAGTGTATGGGGGCCTTTAGGGGAAGGGATTAAGCTGGGTAACCACTAGACCACATGTAAATAATACATGTTGCTCATGATTTCCCTTGAATTCCCAGACAGTGGCCACATCCAGTAGTACGCTCTCGTTGATGATATCTTCAGATTGAGCTGAATGTACACACGACAGAGGATATTGCTAGCGACCTGCTGGAGTGCTCATTGTAAATCATATACTACGTACACACACAAAATGTCTTTACTTGCATATTGTTTAAAATGTTGTCTATTGTGTACGTACCTTAAGAGTGTGGTGGGGGGAAGGCTATTGTTAGGCTGCAGATAAGGAGGGTTATGGGGTACCTAAAGGCCCACACACACTGGGCAATTTTAAGCTGAAAGCTGCTCAGTTTTGTCGTTTGAGTTGCTCACAGCTCAAAAGCCACCCGGTGTTTATGGGCAGGCAATGAGCGGTGAGTGCTGATGCGCAGCCGCTGTTCGCCTGCTGGCTTCACCAGCAGACTGAACAACTTTCCATAGCATCCCGGGGTCCGGGGACCCATGGTAAGCTGCAGGTGGAAAATTGCTCTGTGTGTGCACTGAGCAATTGTCAGCCCCGCGATTTCAGTTATCATCCCTGGGCAAAAAGTCCAGTGTGTATGCACCTTAAAAGGTGTCAGGAGCTTAACCATTGGGATGACCGTCGACATCCTAAGCACCTGGACCCCGATACCATCTCATCTCACCTGCGTTTGGAGTCATGTAGTATTATAACTATGAAGTGACTCTGATAAGAAATGTTTGAATTTTGAGCTAATTTCCATTGTGTTATTGGACCGCTGCTATATTTATTTTTACACTGCAATGTAGATTTAAGCACATTTGCCCCATGGTTTTGTCCATTTGCTAATGAAATGTGCCCTGCTATCAGTTTTGAATTCGGTCAATGCTCCATATCCAAGTATGTGCTGCTATGAACAGTGCAGAGTATCTCTTGCACTTAGGATAGCTCTAGTGTTAGAGCGCATTGATTGTGATGGCGGTGACCTAATCAAGCCCAAATTCATAGTAGCGTAATAGATACATACAACTTGGAATAAGAGGAATATGTGTGTGTGTGTGTGTGTGTGTGTGTATATATATATATATATATATATATATATATATGTGTAGGAACGGTGCGGCACTCCCAGCATAATAAAGAAACTCTTACACACCAATAGTGGTCAACGTTTCAATTTTTATAGAAAAATTTTCATCAGGATGGTGAATACAAACATACAGCAAACTTAAATAGGTGAACATCAAGGTGAGTCGGGCAGAAGGGGGTGGGGACACACACCCACTGGCTTCCACTGTCCCCCCACCCCCTTCTGCCCGACTCACCTTGATGTTCACCTATTTAAGTTTGCTGTATGTTTGTATTCACCATCCTGATGAAAATTTTTCTATAAAAATTGAAACGTTGACCACTATTGGTGTGTAAGAGTTTCTTTATTATGCTGGGAGTGCCGCACCGTTCCTACCTACATACCTACCCATTGTGAAGGCACCGGCTCAACATTACTGCATCTTATTGGGAGTGCCGATTCCTGGACGTAGGTACCTACTACTAAGAGGATTGGAGTGCCGGCATCCATATATATATATGTTCTATATAGGCAATAGCTTCATTGGATCTTTGTGTTTACAGTACTACAGTACATAACTGTGATAGCATGCAAGGCACTTCTGTTCCTAAAATCTACTTGATGAATTAATAGTAGTGTTCATTCTAGCACCCGCCATCTTTGAAAACCCCTGCAGTTCCAGTTCCCTGCCTAGGGTGTCACTGTCTGCGGTGTTGTTTCTAGCACAAGTCTGATTTGCATATCAGTGCTGATATACAGACCACACCGTGCTAGAAGCACTGCAGCAGACAGCGACACCCCAGGCAGGGAAGAGGAACTGCATGGGTTTTCAAAGATAGCAGGTGCTAGAAAGAACACTAAATAGCTCTCACACTCTGATTAAATCATACAGACATGTGTAAAAGGCACTACATATACTTCAGGTGAATCTATATCCTATAATATCCGTGTGTGTGTATTACACCATGGGTCTTCAACCTGGTTCCCTCCAGATGTTGTGGAACTACATGTCCCAGCATGCCCTGACAGTTTTCGCATGCTCTTATAGAAAAAAAAATGTGGCAGTGTATGTTGGGACATGTAGTTTCACAACATCTGGAGGGCCACAGGTTGAAGACCCATGGTGTAGTACATGCAAAAAGGTCTATCAGTACTGGGTTCTTAACCCTTTAAGTGCCAAAGTTGCTGTGAGAGATCCTCAAAACAATCCCTCACGGCGACTGTTCTTCTTTTGGTGATTGCAATATCCAACTAGTAGAGAATTGCTAAGTGAGTCTCCCGCAGCACAGAGTATATCAGGAGACGAGTGATGTGTTTTATAATAAGTGAGGATATGGCTGCGTGTGACAGCGGCAGTGACATGATGTGAGTAGTGGAGGTAGCAAGAAGCCACACACTGAGGATTAGGTATGTGCAGAATGTGAGAGAGTAGGTATCTAATACCCCTTTTACACCCAAATACCAGATCCGACCCGGCATTTGAAACGCCGATCCAAGCCAGGACGGATCCGGGATTTGCACTGTTTACACTGCGGTGCCGGCGCTTGGAGATATTTCACTACCTCTGCTGCTGTCTGCAGAGTACATCAGACAGCAGCAGAGGCCATGCGCGCCCCCCACCCAACCTCCATGTTGACCGCAGGACGATGCGGTCCGGAGGTTGGGCTTCCCCCATTGCTTTAAATGGGAGCCGGGTCAGATGACCCGGCATACCCGTTTACACTGCCCTCTACCCATGTCCTGCCGTTTGTTCTACCCTGGTCAGGACCTGGGCAGAAGTCCTGTGTACAGGGACACGGGTTAACCCCTTTTATACCGCCGCTGACCCGGGTCCACGAGGGAAAAACCCGGGTTTTTGCGGCAGTGTAAAAGGGGTGTGATGGAAGTAGATTAGTTATAAAGTGGAAGTGGCAGGGTCCCTAACATCCCAGAGTAGTGATGCAAGGCTCACACTGGTGCAGGAAGCCACAGACTGAGCATTACAGAGGTGAAGAAGCAGTGTCCCCAGCAGAACAGAGTATATCAGGAGGTATGCGACAGGGATGTGAGGCTCCTGTAACTCTGGTGCAGGAAGAAACGCAGCTTTTATGTGCAATGAAATTTACATATCCAACTTTCGTTTCTTTTGCAGGGATACGTGTCATGGCGTCGGCAGGCTCAGGTCAAGTGAATGATAGTCAGAAATTACTCCTTAATCTTAAAGGTAAGATAATAAGATCAAAATGGAACAGACATTTCTATAAATGTTATTTTATAAGCAAGGAATAATAGGCTAAGAGTAAGTAAGTTGTATTTATATAGCGCGGTTTCCCCAACGGGACTCAGGGCGCTTTACAGACATGTGTAGAAAAATTATATCTCTGTCTCCTGGTGAGGAAAGGAGATAGCTAGGGGGCTCAATGAGTGAGCTGCTCTGCTTTAGTTGGCTTCTGCAAAAAAGACAGGTCTAGTCCAACCTGAATAGAAGCAAAAGGACAAAAGAAATTAAATGCAGTGCCTAGAACAGGCATGTCCAACCTGCGGCCCTCCAGCTGTTGTGAAACTACACATCCCAGCATGCCTTGCCATAGTTTTAGCATGCCCTAATATCAAAACTGTGGCAAGGCATTCTGGGATGTGTAGTTTCACCACAGCTGGAGGGCCGCAGGTTGGACATGCCTGGCCTATAATGTAAAAAATATATATATTACCAATTGGATTGACTTTACAATAAAGTTTATATCAAGAAATGATATTGATGATACATTTTAATAAAAGATTAAGGGAATATTAAAATACATAAAACAACTTTATCTGAGCATATAATAATGCACTGTATAAAATAAATGGCAGCACAATTGACATGTAGACCATCGATGGTGGAGAATATGGAGTGAGCACTGCAGGTAAGTGTGTAGCTCAAGCTGGTACCACTAACACAGACACTGAAGAATTCCACAGATGATGAATGTAAACAATGGTATTCACCGATGGTGGAGATATCGATGTTGACTCTCTGAATGATGGCTGGTAATGGAGATGGTACTGATATGCGAGCAGATATGAGTAGAAGTAAGCAGTGAAGGTAGCAGGAACGATAAATGATCAATGGTAGTGGAAACAATGAAGTTTGTACTGGACTTGGTGGAGCTAAGGCAATTTCCCAGTCTGGACACTGGAGGGAGTCAGGCTGCAGCAAGGTGGTAAGCCGCAGATGCTGTGGAAAGCAGGAAACACTCAGGGTAACCGTGTCTCCTGTTACCTCTAAGGACATCATTGCATTGACTGCTTGACTGGGCCAACCTCAGCATGGATATAGGCAGAGTGTGCTGGGGATTGGCTGAGGCGGAGTGATGTCAGAATGACCAGTTCCGGATTGGCTGACAGGAATCATGTGGATGAAGACAACGTCCATACCAGGAAGGCCTGAGCCTTGTATTGAAGTGGAGACCCAGTGCTAAATGCTGTGATGAACTAGGCAATTTGCGACTTAGCGACGCTCGCTGGGATGACATCGCAGAAGATGCTGACCGCACACGCCCAGCACCAGCCGGACACTGGAACGCCACAGCGCATATATGGGTGACAGTCTCTGAGCAATCTAGAGAAACACCTAGACTTTAATAAAGTGTTTCTTAGACCTTGAATCGTGACAGTAGTATGATATACAGTATATGGAAACATCCGTGTGAAGCACATCCTTCCTGCAGAGGAACCATCCAAGGCAACCAGCTGAGGTGAACTACGTAGGTCACTGCTGGCAGGGCGTACAATCGTTACAGGAATAGCACATGCTGGGGTAGAAATACACTCTGGGAGGGGGAGGGGCAAATGCCGGTATCTGCGTGTAGCCTTGTGTTCCGGGAGGAGGGAGAGCTACTGGTACACTAGTACTTCAGCTACACCTCCAGTGTGATGTCATCCCCTATTTGTGGCTACAGTTGTTCCAGAACCTCCTGCAGTTACTCCGGGTGTAGGATTCCAAATATGTGCACTATACTTAAAGCCTGAGTCATTTATAGGGACAAAGCCGAGCTGTTTTTAAAATTTTATTTACTTTTTTTTAACTGTTAACAGAGGTTCTTATAAGTCATCCGAGACCTAAATCCTTCTCTCCTCTTTTCATCACTGTTATCCAATAGTTAGTAGTTGTGACTGCAACCAACCCAAATATAATGGCAGCTTTGGCAGACTGTCACCGGGGGAGGGGGACTGCGAGTGTTCACGCAGAAAGGAACTGGCGCATGAAGCAATCTCTCTAAGCGTCAAACATGTACGCAATCTGGTTTATGTACATGTGTGAATCAGGCCCTATGTTCTGTAATGGAAACCATTTCACAATGCTCGACCGCAAAACATTATCTGAAATGAGGACCTGATTAGATCTAGGTTAGGTTCTTCCTTGCTTCAGTATGCCTGTGGTGATCCAGTATGAATTTGCATTTTATACATTGAAGTACATTGAAATTGGCTAGTGCTCATAGCTGAGCTTGGGTCTGGTGGCTAGTGTTCCAAGCTGAGCTTCGGTCTGGTGGCTAGTGCTCCAAGCTGAGCTTCGGTCTGGTGGCTAGTGCTCATAGCTGAGCTTGGGTCTGGTGGCTAGTGTTCCAAGCTGAGCTTCGGTCTGGTGGCTAGTGTTCCAAGCTGAGCTTGGGTCTGGTGCTAGTGCTCCAAGCTGAGCTTGGGTCTGGTGGCTAGTGCTCCAAGCTGAGCTTGGGTCTGGTGGCTAGTGCTCCAAGCTGAGCTTGGGTCTGGTGGCTAGTGCTCCAAGCTGAGCTTGGGTCTGGTGGCTAGTGCTCCAATGCTGAGCTTGGGTCTGGTGGCTAGTGCTCCAATGCTGAGCTTGGGTCTGGTGGCTAGTGCTCCAAGCTGAGCTTGAGTCTGGTGGCTAGTGCTCCAAGCTGAGCTTCGGCCTGGTGGGTAGTGTTCCAAGCTGAGCTTGGGTCTGGTGGCTAGTGCTCCAAGCTGAGCTTGGGTCTGGTGGCTAGTGCTCCAAGCTGAGCTTGGGTCTGGTGGCTAGTGCTCCAAGCTGAGCTTGGGTCTGGTGGCTAGTGTTCCAAGCTGAGCTGCGGTCTGGTGGCTAGTGCTCCAAGCTGAGCTTGGGTCTGGTGGCTAGTGCTCCAAGCTGAGCTTTGGTCTGGTGGCTAGTGTTCCAAGCTGAGCTTGGGTCTGGTGGCTAGTGCTCCAAGCTGAGCTTCGGCCTGGTGGCTAGTGCTCCAAGCTGAGCTTCGGCCTGGTGGCTAGTGCTCCAAGCTGAGCTTCGGCCTGGTGGCTAGTGCTCCAAGCTGAGCTTCGGTCTATTGATTAGTATTCAAATCTGATTTCCGACTGGTGTTCAAAATGGTGTTTCATACTGGTGATTGGCTTTTGTACACAACTGACCTACAATCTGCTGTTTAGTTTGCTAAGCTGGACCCCCTTTCTGGTGAACAGGCTGATTGGGGCACCCTCCCTGGGCACGCCTGCATTTTCCTGACACTCCGAGTATATCGATGATCCCCGGCCTGCAATAACCCCCTTGTTGCAGAATCATTTTGAGTTTGTGGTAAAAAATTCAGAACTAAATATGGTATTTGCAATTGAACTGGTTCCGTATGCCATGCCGTCAGTATTCAGTCATGGGGCCGGATTCAGACCTGTTCGCAGGTAAACGCTGCCCCGCCAAGCTTCTAACGCCACCCCTCCCCGTGGGCCGAATCCGCTCACTAGCGTGCAAGCAGAAGCGTTCGCATACATATCCGCTAGCACGCGGCCGAACGGGAGAAAAAACATGTGATGGTCGCTCACCAGCAAATAAGCATCTGTCTAGACTGACTTTCATTCTGGCCGCGGATGGCCGAATTCAGAGTGGGCGCTGACCTCGTGTGACGTCAGCCGCCCGTCCCAAGCAGGTATGGACATGCCTACGTTCGCAGGGGTAAGCCCAGCGTTTCCATGGGCACGCGCACCATTTTTGAGGGCACGCCCATGAAACATTTGGAGGTCCCCTGCGTCCACCCCATTCGGCCCACAGCTAGCCGGTCTGTATCGGCCTCCATGGTGTCACTAGTCAGACTGATAAAGTTGACGTTCTTCACATCAACAGACGTGGCTATTGCAGCACCTTCTCGATCTTCATCGACCTGCCTGCGTTCCCAGGGGAACTTCGCTCCGTGTCCATTTCCGCCCGCAGCCTCCTAAACAAGCGGCTCATGCGGAAACCCCAAACATCGGGAAAGGGCCAGAATTTAGCCCGACTCGGTCCCACTGCGTTCTATAGTCACAAAGTGAATATAAAGGTGCCCATTCACTGGTGCAGTTTGGGCCCTCCGTAATGAAGTCTGGCTTCCGCCCTCATTATTGTATGTCTCAGAACATATGTAGATATGATGTTGGGCGATGGTTTTTTTTTTCTTCTAGATGTTTGTCAGTTGTCAAATTCTCATCTTTAAAGACATTTGTCATCTCTCCTGCTTGGATTCACAATCACCCAAAGACTTAAATCTGGATTGTTTATTACCGTTCCTGGTGGGAGTTAATCATTTACACGCAGTGTCATGGTGCACCAGGGCTGTTGGCAGGCTGCCGCCCGTCACCTACCGCTGTGCACGCACGCGTAAAGAGACACACAGACTGGAAAGCTGTTAAATGGACACACTTCCATCTCTGCAGTGAGAACCCGTGCCCATCGTTCTGCAGGAAGCACATTGGAGGTACGTTTAAATAGGGGCCTTAAGTGTGCCAATCTCAGACTGAGAACCAACGCGCAGAACATGTTCGGTACCTGCACTGGCTGTCCCTTCTCTAAAGCCAGAATGTCCCCCCTCCTCAGACCGCATGCCATTTGGAAGTTCATTGACTTGTCCTGGTGTGATTACATAGGTCAGAGATCTGCCGCTCTGCGGATCACGGTGCTCACAGTATTGGGAACTGACACGTATTAGCATTACGCGTGGACACACTGGAAAGCGTGAACGGGAATGAATACGCAGGCTTACACCGCGGCTCGCACACTGCACTTTTTGTTCGGGATGAAGCTACATATTGTATCGCTCTTCTGTACAGAGACACACAATACTGACTTGTGTTATTAGCCCTCTCCAGGCAGCCTGAGGTTACTGGAGAGAGTCAGCTCGGGACAAACATTATTTCACAGGCTGATGTAACATTCCTGGTCTTGGGGTTATATATCTTGCAGGCTGTCGCTGTGGCTTGGCAGAGGCGATAATGACTTCTCCACAGGGAATACACAGATTTTATGTCCTTTCTATTCTCTGCCTCGTGTACTGAGAGATTGTTCCCGATAATTCGCTATTCCCCGGAGAAACTACATTTCTATCTTCCTGGTCCCCGGGGCAAGCGTATACGTACTCGGCTCACGGTATGACAAACGGTACACAGTGTGAGATCATCAGGAGCGTGCACAGAGGTACATGCTAGGGTCTATGGTCTCCCGTCTTCTCTATGGGGGTAATTCAGACCTGATTGCACGGCGGCCTATTATCGATAGACTGCGTGTGCGTACAGCTCATAAGGCCCGGTACAGACCTGCTCACTGAGCTGCGAGTTTTTGGAGCCCAGAGAGCAGTAAAGGCAGCCCCGCTCAAGTGAAATCCCGGCCATGCGCACAGCTGCGAATGCGTTCGCTGCCATGCACGCAGAGAAGTCCATTCTGAAACAGTTTACCATGCGCATGCACAGTTGTCCGGTAATCACTCGTGCTGCAATTCGCAGCAGAGCGAGCAGGTATGAATTGGACCCATAGTGTGCATGTTCAAGGCCACCTGCTCCTTTTTCTGATCGCTGGCCATTCGCATGGTGATTGACAGGAAGTAGGCGCCTGGGGGTAATAACCGGCCGTTTAGTGGACGTGCCTAGGAAAACGTGGGAGTGTCCAGGAAAATGCTAGTTGTGTCTGAGCTGTTTAGGGGAGGGTGCGTTACGTCTGCTCCAGGCCGGATATGCCTTTATCCATCGCCCCTGGCTACGTTGAGCCTGTGGTGACTGCTGCCCAGTGTAACAATCATTTGGCTGCGAATGGGTTTTGGCCGCACACATCCATTTGCAGAGATCACATTTATTCGCAAGGCAGGATTACACTCTTTACTGAACGATGGCCGCTGGAAATTCGCGGCAGGGAGATCAGTTCTGAATTACCCCCTTTGGAAAGCCTGGATGCAGAGGAGAATACAGGGAAGATGTATCAAACCTCTAAGAGAGTACAGAAAAACATAGCAACTGATCAGCTTGCAACTATCATTTACATAGTACAATCCATCAGTATATTGCCACAATCTTATCGGTTGCTGTGAGCAATTTCTCCACCTCTTTTTAGAAGGTTTGTTACATCTCCCCCTCGGTGAGAATGGGTTCTTCTATTTTGTGTGGTCTAGGGATTGTGGATATTACTCTCCTCATGACACCACTTCCTTAGCCAAACAGTGACGTTTCTGATACGCTGTGATCGATCTTTCCCTCTGTTTATTTAGCGTGCTGGATGTTAATCGCCGGGCGAGGCCACTACCCACAGTGTGATGTAGGGGCATTTTGTAAGCAATCTAGCGAGATAGAAAATGCCTCTAAAGGGGCATACACACGGGGCGATTTCAGACCCTTGTCTAAGCAATCTGACTGGTTATAGTGTATAACCCTGCAGCAATGCCGAAGCGTAGTCCTGCCCTTCAGTATCGCCGGCTGGGTAAGTGCTTACTAGTTATTGCTGAAGTCGTGGCTATAAAGGAAGGATTTAGGAAGTTAGGGAGTGCTATTAAAACAGGTGGTAACCAGTGGAATTTCTCATAAGTGTTGCACAGAGCAGGGCCCTCCTAGCTCTATGTAGGTTTGTTTCTACCCATTTGATTTTATCACTGTTGTTTCCATTTGTAAAGCGCAACGGAATCTGCTGCGCTATATAAGACACTGTGACGGAATATGCTGCGCTATATAAGACACTGTAACGGAATCGGCTGCGCTATATAAGACACTGTAACGGAATCTGCTGCGCTATATAAGAACCTGTAACAGACTCTGCTACGCTATATAAGACACTGTAACGAAATCTGCTGCGCTATATAAGACACTGTAACGGAATGTGCTGCGCTATATAAGACGCTGTAACGGAATCTGCTGCGCTATATAAGACGCTGTAACGGAATCTGCTGCGCTATATAAGACACTGTAACGGAATCTGCTGCGCTATATAAGACACTGTAACGGAATCTGCTGCACTGTATAGAAACAAAATGAATAAACAGCGGGAAAGATAGATCTCGGGGGTGTCGGACGCGGTCCCGACAGTTGGGATCCCGACAGTCATTTACCCGACGTTGGGATCCCGACAGTCATTTACCCGACGTTGGGATCCCGACTGTCAAAACCCCAACGGCCACCTGCTATTTTCCCTCGTGGGGGTCCACGACCCCCATAGAGGGAGAATAGAATAGGTGGCGAGCGCAGCGAGCCCGCAAGGGGCTTTTTTGCGCTCGCCATGCTGTCTGAGTCCGGGCAGTCGGGATCCTGACTGTCGGAACCCCATACCACACCCGATCTCGGCGTATCAGAAACGTCACTGTTTGGCTAAGGAAGTGGTGTCATGAGGAGAGATTTGGATTCATAGGACATAGTCACGCCATCTGGCAAATGATGGGATTATACAAAAGTGATGGCCTGCTCCTTACTGTAATTTTTCAGACCCAGCCTGTAACTTATCAGGATATGATTGGTCGGTGATAGCGTACCAGTCACTTTATCACTTCACCAAGCTTAATAAATCTGCCCATCTTTGAGCAGTTTGTTGCAGATGAAGTTAGGCCAGTGACACTGTGCCTGGAAATATGTGTTGCATGGTTGAGCGCTGTTATAGTAATACATAGGGTTCTGTAGGGTCTTACAGTATGCTACAATGGGGAGATTAATTCAACCTTTAAAGGAGGAGAAATGGAGAAGTTGCCTATAGCAACCAATTATTGTCTATAAACGATCTCTTACCTAGAACATTCTATAAAATGATATCTATAATACTGTATGTTTGGTAGCTACGGGCAACTTAACTTCTCACCTTTATAGGGATTCCTGCACCTCCCCTAATGATCCAAGGCTGCTGGGAGTTTTTATTTGCAGTTCCCCTATCTGCAGCTAGGATGTACCCTGTATGCCAGGCCTCTCAGGCAGGGTTCCCTTATATGCAGACGTGAAGGAAAGGCGCGCTGGCAGAATCCGGTCACTGATGTGGGAGGCGTCCTCTGTGCCGATCGCTGTGTTATTAGTGCCATGGAATGACCTGCGTCAGAGCTGCGTGATCTCCCGGCACGTTCCATACACTCTGCACCTTTTCCAAGGCTTATGGGGGATTTGTCAGGCCTTGTCACCCCCGCCCAGGTGGGATACGGTGGCTGACCTCCCTGTTTTACTGAGCCACAAAGGGGTTAACCAGGGCCGTGAAAAGGGAAGCTTTGTTCCCCCAATAGCCGGTCGGCCCCTCCCATATAAAAATATAATTGGCGTTCATTCTCTGTAAGTTCTCGACAAACAGCACCAATATAGCGGGTACAGAGCATGGCTGTGCATTTGGGGACAGAATGCCCCTCTGTGTCTTGCACCCCCCCCTTCTCTCCAGCCTGTGTTTATTTAACTACAGAAACAGAGAGGTGTGTGTGGAGGAATGAGGGGGTGGGGGCTAATTTCCCCAATTTGATCCACCTTGTAAAAGCAAGAGAGTCTGCTCCGAGCAGCCCAACTTCCTCCAAGTCATTAGTGTCATTACAAGAGGGGGAGCAGGACGCACAATGAGCTCTGTGTATGTGTGTGTGTGTGTGACCGGCGGAGAAAGAGCCATTCACAGCACCGTCAGCCCCCCCCAACACTATACACCTATAGCATTATCTGTATTCATAACTCCCTGTACTAATGTCTATACATGTAATGCCCCACATCTATGTATTCACACAACTCCTTCAGGCGGGGAACAGCGATGTGTACATGACCAGACACATGCTTATCCTTGTACTCCCGTAGGTCTGACATGTGATTGGACGATGGAACCCTCACCCAACTCCTCTGCACAATTGCAAATAGTTCTGTGGATCTTTTCAAAGGGAGCACATTTGCGGTTGGCCTGCTTTATTTAGCCATTTTTAATTCACGGGGAAGTATTTATTAGACAGTCTTGAATCACTTGGCACAAAAAAGTTGTGCAGATTTTATTGATTTATTGCCAGTTTCTTATATAGCGCACACATATTCCACAGCGCTGTACAGAGAATATTTGAACATTCACATCAGTCCCTGCCCCTACCACATGCGCGCACACACACACACACACACAGACATTCTAGGGTTAATTTGTTGGGAGCCAATTAGCCTACCAGTATATTGTTGGATTGTGGGAGGAAACCGGAGTACCCGGAGGAAACCCACGCAAGCACGGGGAGAATATTCAAACTCCACACAGTTACATCCATGGTGGGAATGGAACCCATGACCTCAGTGCTGTGAGGCAGTTATGCTAATCATTACACCATCCGTGCTGCCCAGATCATTCATTATTATTATTTATTGTATTCATCATTTCAGTTTCACATTTAATGAAAATGTTTCAAATATCGTAAGGGTATAAATAACATCATCTGTCGAGGAACATTTCACAGAGTTGGACTTTTAAAATGCCCATTGTGCATAATCCGTAGCTGATTTTTATTTTTTTGCATAGTTGCAATGGCGTTTCGAGTCAGTTGTTACAGGGTGTGTAGAAACCGGCAGGGCGATCGGCGCGTCGGGATGCCTTTTGTTTGATATGAAGTTGCCCTGTGTCTAAAATGAGTGTAATTGATTAAATCTACACAAGTGTCAACTGGCTTTGTTTTGTTGTCTTATATTGAACCATAGAAGACTGGATCCAGCAAAAAAAGATTATTTTAGTGAGCCCCAATCACCAATTTGCAAAATATGTGGTAACAATTACTATATAGAAGTAGATTGTACAGGGTAAAAAATTGTAAAAATATATTGGGGTAGACGTATGAAGCAGTAATAAGGGCGGAGAAGTGAGCCAGAGGAGGTGGCCCATGGCAACCAATCAGCACTGACTTAACATCTCTCATTTGCATAATATAGAATTATACAGAGCAGCTGATAGGTTGCCATGGGCCAAGTCTCCTCTGGCTCTCTTTTCCTCCCTTATCACTGCTTCATACATCTGCCCCATTGGTACAAATTATGCTATTGGGGTGAGGTGGAGGAGGATGGCGGCTATGTGTGTTAGACTTTGCAGAGGTGGGAGTCAGGATAATTGTAGTGTTCAGCTAGATTTAAGCTGGGGGCTAAACAAAATAATCTGTGGCTTTTGCAAGCTGCCAATGCGCTGTGGTCTTGACATTAAATGTAAAATGGGATAATATTGTAAAACATGCCTAGTAACTCTAACTCTTGGGATAAATGTACTGAAGCTTTTATGGGGGTTATTCAATCTGGGATTCCGACTGTCGGAACCCTGGGCTGTTTTTCATTTCTCTCGACTGTAACTCGACAGGCGGAATTCAATGTTCCGGTTGTCGAGTTGCATAAACCCGACCTTTTGTTGAAAAACAGCTGCGGATTTGACAGTCCATGGCCGTTTCCAACAATACTGGCTCGCCTCCATAGGGAGGTGGGTCTGTAGCTGGTGAGTCCCGGCTGGGATGGTGAGTCCCGGCCAGTATTGAATACCTAAACTGCCGATATTTCCACGGGTATAGATCATTGGATAGATATCAACCAGGCCGACAACCATTAGGTCGACATGACTGAAGGTCAACGTGGGTTATTAGGTCAACACAAGCATTAGGTCGACAGTCAAAAGGTTGACATGGGTTTTTTAAAAATTTTCCCCCGATACAGTCGACATGGGCACTGATTTGGGGATTAGTAATTTGGGAGGGGGTCTAATAACCCTTCACAAAATATTCGTTACCTGGGTGCAAGACTTTGTGATCTGTGAAAATGTCCGATACCATTATTTAGCAATCTGACACCATCTGATTTAACAAGTGGCGTAAATTAAAATAGCTGCCCATCTTCCATCATATCCTCAACCCAAGTAGTCCCACCCCATTCGTCCACTGTGGCCCCCACCTATTATGTTATAAGGGTCTCCCTTTCCTGGCTGGAATGATGACGTGGCGCAGCTTCTGTCCTTTCCTAGCTGGGAATCCGGCCGCAAATTATTTAACTGGAGCACTGATCGCAAATGGCAAGATTCCCTTCTGTATTCATCAAGACCGAGAGCGTCCTGCTCCGTTTCATTCTCCAAAATGTCAGTTGTAACAATGTTTTTATGTTTACCGATAGTACGTAACAATGTTTTTATAGGTGCGGACACAGGTCACTAAATTCTACATTATTATTATTATTATTATTATTATTATTATTATTATTATTAATACATTTTTTTCTTGTAAAGGTAAATAAAATGACATGCGACAGATCATTGTGGTATATGCTTCTTCTCTCTCTTCCAGTGAAAAATGCCCCATTGCAGACAGAGCACAGACGCAGAAGAAACCGGAACGTGACGTATCCGGAACTAAGGTCTACTCCTGATGAAGGTGAGTGCTGTACCCTTGCATCTGCCATAGACTGCCGCCTTGCTGAACCTGGGCACATGTTGTTCTTCGTGTCGCCTCTGACCGGGTCTGGTTTTACTTTGCAGAAGCCGCGGAATGTGAGATGATATTTGAACACGGTCACTTCGCTCTAGACAAAGTCAGGTTTGTGCACCCAGTTCCACTTAATACTGTACGTAGTGTAGCCTTGTATACATCTGCGGATCACAGTGACTACATTGTAAGGAGCTGTATACATTTCTGTAACATAAAGACTTCCTTATTAATGGACATAATGTGGATTGTGAAGTCTGTCACTTGTGCCCCCGGGATCACAGTGGGAACGCACCTGAATGAACAGGCCTACTTTAAGCGTGTTTATGTTACTGTTCCTTTCGCAGACTTACTAATTCTCAGTGAACTAAGCTGATTTTACGGTGATTGGAAATGTTTTTAAACAAAGATTGTGCTTTCTTCTAGAATCGTATTCAGTTAGCTGCCATTGGCTTGCAAAGTCACAAAAGGATGCTATAAGTACACACTGGGCCTGATTCATGCTCGCTAAGCAGCATACATTCGCTAAACGCCGCCCGCCGGGCGAGCGAATGGATTCAATCGCATGCGGCCGTACATGTGAAAATTCATCCGATGGTTGCGACCATCGAATGTTTTTTTTTTTACCCGTTCACAAATAAGTCAGTCTGAGCTGCATTTTATTTCTGGGCCCACCCACCGCTTCTGTGGGCACGCCCATGAAATGCTGGTAGTTACCATGCGACATACTACATACCGTGACACCCCCTCATTCATGGGATAGAGATGGTAGGTCAACACCAAAATGCCAACATTCACAAGGTCGATACATTTACTGTAGTTGGACCGTCACAGTTACTACTACCATTACCGTAATATCGCCACGTAGGTATCAGCTGGCAGGTGACACAGGTCAAAGGATATTTAGATATGGATATCGCTAGATAGTGTAATCTATTGATGTACAATAAGGTGTAATAAGAAGAGAGTACTTTGCTGTATTGTGTATCCGCTCTTAAGCGATGATATTTTTAATTCCATTTCCTGTAAATTGTGTGAGATTTGTGTCCACCTATGGCAGGTCTCGATAAATCCCAGGGACCAGGTCGCCATGGCGACCAGATTTTCCTTCCCGGCGGACAGATTTGCAAGGTGCACCCTGCTGCCCGGCATTTCCCTGGCCGGATAGAGTGGTGCGCTTGTGGTAATGGCACCAGCCAGGCAGAGCGGTGGACAACTGCTACCATTGCAGCTTCTGATTGGCTGATGAACCGCAAGCTCCGATTGGCTCGCGAGTTGGCTCGAGTTTTGAAATAGCTGCAGACCTGCTCTGATACAGCCGGGTGGGTTGTTCACCGCTCTGCCCGGCTGTTGCTGTTATCGTGCATGGTAATGGTGGGGAGGGGGAGGGAGGAAGAGGAGGAGGGGTAATTCCTGTGGCAAAGAGCATGCAACCCCTGGAGTCAAGCACGAAACCCATAGCAACAAGCATATAGGTAAGTGGCACTTATGTGTCTGGCTCCTACACTTTTATCCTGACTCCTGGATTTTAAAAAATTGTCAAGCCTTGTCCTATGGTATTTAGCTCTTTGTCTTGGAGCCATTCCCAGGCTCGTCTCAACCTCGTGTCACGTGTTGTTCTCTCTCATCTCGCACTCCCCTGTAGAATGTCTCATAAGATTCTCTCTACGAGGTGCTAGTGCTGGGTCATTGTTTCTTTCACCCACTTACCAAAAACTGTGCCTGGACACATGCAGAGAGCACACAATGACCAGAGAGTCCCAGTCCTCTGGAGTGTACTCTGCAGCCTGGGTGTCTGATGTTTTCAGTACGCTTGTTTATTTAAGTCTTTGAATAAGCACTATTTGCGTAACACAGATGCAGAAACATGCTATATGTGCGTGGGATCGCAGGCGCTGTCTGAAACATGCTATCTGTGCGTGGAATCACAGGCGCTGTCTGAAACATGCTATCTGTGCGTGGAATCGCAGGCGCTTTCTGAAACATGCTATCTGTGCGTGGAATCGCAGGCGCTTTCTGAAACATGCTATCTGTGCGTGTAATCACAGGCGCTGTCTGAAACATGCTATATGTGCGTGGAATCACAGGCGCTGTCTGAAACATGCTATCTGTGCGTGGAATCGCAGGCGCTGTCTGAAACATGCTATCTGTGCGTGGGATCGCAGGCGCTGTCTGAAACATGCTATCTGTGTGTGGAATCGCAGGCACTGTCTGAAACATGCTATCTGTGCGTGGGATCGCAGGCGCTGTCTGAAACATGCTATCTGTGCGTGGGATCGCAGGCGCTGTCTGAAACATGGTATCTGTGCGTGGGATCGCAGGCGCTGTCTGAAACATCCTATCTGTGCGTGGGATCGCAGGCGCTGTCTGAAACATGCTATCTGTGCGCGGAATCGCAGGCGCTGTCTGAAACCTCCTATCTGTGCGTGGGATCGCAGGCGCTGTCTGAAACATGCTATATGTGCGTGGGATCGCAGGCGCTGTCTGAAACATGCTATATGTGCGTGGGATCGCAGGCGCTGTCTGAAACATGCTATCTGTACGTGGGATCGCAGGCGCTGTCTGCAACATGCTATCTGTGCGTGGGATCGCAGGCGCTGTCTGCAACATGCTATCTGTGCGTGGGATCGCAGGCGCTGTCTGAAACATGCTATCTGTGCGTGGGATCGCAGGCGCTGTCTGAAACATGCTATCTGTGCGTGGGATCTCAGGCGCTGTCTGAAACATGCTATCTGTGCGTGGGTTTGCAGGCGCTGTCTGAAACATCCTATCTGTGCGTGGGATCGCAGGCGCTGTCTGAAACATGCTATCTGTGCGTGGGATCGCAGGCGCTGTCTGAAACATGCTATCTGTGCGTGGGATCTCAGGCACTGTCTGAAACATCCTATCTGTGCGTGGGATCGCAGGCGCTGTCTGAAACATCCTATCTGTGCGTGGGATCGCAGGCGCTGTCTGAAACATCCTATCTGTGCGTGGGATCGCAGGCGCTGTCTGAAACATGCTATCTGTGTGTGGGATCGCAGGCGCTGTCTGAAACATGCTATCTGTGCGTGGGATCGCAGGCGCTGTCTGCAACATGCTATCTGTGCGTGGGATCTCAGGCACTGTCTGAAACATCCTATCTGTGCGTGGGATCGCAGGCGCTGTCTGAAACATGCTATCTGTGCGTGGAATCTCAGGCACTGTCTGAAACATCCTATCTGTGCGTGGGATCGCAGGCGCTGTCTGCAACATGGTATCTGTGCGTGGGATCGCAGGCGCTGTCTGCAACATGGTATCTGTGCGTGGATTCGCAGGCGCTGTCTGAAACATCCTATCTGTGCGTGGAAAAGTAAGCCAGGAAGTCCTTTTTAGCTGCACGGTCTTCTGTGAATTGGGGGTGGGCCCTGACGTCATGTGTTGTCATCCGCCTTCCCCGAGCAGGCAGGGGAATGTCTGCATTTGCTGTGGTATGCCCAGCATTTTTATGGTCGTGCCCATCATCTTTGTGGGCACGTCCATGAAACTCTGGGGGTCCACCCAGAACACCCCCTGCCTGTTACTCAGAGTGCCTCTGTGAAGAGAGACTTAGCCGAAGGCACTAACAGTTGGGGCCTGCACATGTGCATTGGCGACAGTGCGCAGGCCCAAAACATCGGAGACTGTGCTGAATTTGGACCTTTAATTTCCTGTACTGCAATTGAATAGGGTTTGTTAAACACCCCGCCGTCAGTGGAAGTCCCCCCCCCCCCCCCCCCCCCCTAAGTGTGGAAAGTGTAGCCCATCACTGTACTCCCACTGCTGCAGCCAGAACTTTTTGTTGGTACTTTTTGATCTCGCTGTGTATATATAGTATATGTTACAAAATAATCTTATAATCCTTAGTTATACATCATTTAATAATGCATTTTTATTTTTATCATTTGAATGCGCAGGAACTGCAACACGCAACCTCTAAATTTGGAGACCGCCTCTCGCCAGCCTCAAAAAAGCCAAAACGAGACCAATGACGTCACTGTGTTAGGTGAGTGCTATATAAAATATAAAACAAAAACAGCATACAAGAAAAATAAGACTATAATGTATTATTCAACAACAAACCGCAGAGAAAAATAAAATGCTCATGTGTATAACCAGCCAAGGCATTCTATTGTTCTAGATCACCCGGCAGGTGCACTCATTATTGCTCATTAGATCAGGCTTGTTCAAACTGTGCCCTCCACATAAAATAGTAGCTGGCATCTGATTAGTGGGGAAGGACAATGCCTTCACTCCACCTCTTTAGAAGTTTGATAAATCTCTCAATCACATGTTTTATACTGGGGTCTGGGCTGCCACTAACACAGTGAATTTCGATAGACATGTGCCCTGTGAGTTCGCCTCCCTGTGCTCCCCGCAAAGCCCTAACACTCAGTTCAGGATCAACTGGTATAGCACATTGGGGAAGATGTATTCAGCCTGGTAAAGTGATCATGTGGAAGGTGATCACGCACCAACCAATAAGCTGTGTTTGAAAAATGACAGTTACAAGTTCATTGGCTGGTGCGTTATCACCTTCGAAAATTCGGTACTCTTTACCTAGCACGGCGCCCACGATCTTGATCGTGGGCATCGTGAGGTAAAAAATCGCGTCGGTCGCGTCGTGTGCGGGCTAAAGGTGCCCGGACGCGACGCGATGCTCCCGATTTCCCATTGAAAACCATGTTAAATATGGAAATCGTGTCGGTCGCGTCGCGGCAGGCTATAAATGTGCACACGATGGCCACGACGCGATGCCCACGATTTGCCATAGGAATCAATGTTAAAAGGCCTGATGGACACGATTTTCATGTTAAATGGCTCAATGGACCCGATTTTACCATAGGAAACAATGTTAAATGGGCCTTAGAGCCCAAATAGGCACAATTAACCCTTAAATGTCCCCCCAAATTTTTTAACGCCACCCCACGATCCACGCCAACCCGAAGCGTGGCGAGCGCAGCGAGCCCGCGAGGGGCGGCGGTACGCGTCCTCCGACCTTTTCATGCCCTACTATCCACGTCGGCGTGGAGTTGAGAATAGAATAGTGTGGCGAGCGCAGCGAGCCACCGAGCCCGAAGCGTGGCGAGCGCACGCGGATACCTTCACAGTTATACGCGTCCCCTCGCGGGCTTCACAGGTGTCCGCGTCGCCACGGACACCTGTGAAGCCCACGAGGGGACGCGTTTACCTGTGAAGGTATCCACGTCCCCTCGCGGGGCTCGCTGCGCTCGCCACGCTTCGGGCTCGGTGGCTCGCTGCGCTCGCCACACTATTCTATTCTCAACTCCACGCCGACGTGGATAGTAGGGCATGAAAAGGTCGGAGGACGCGTACCGCCGCCCCTCGCGGGCTCGCTGCGCTCGCCACGCTTCGGGTTGGCGTGGATCGTGGGGTGGCGTTAAAAAATTTGGGGGGACATTTAAGGGTTAATTGTGCCTATTTGGGCTCTAAGGCCCATTTAACATTGATTCCTATGTGGAAATCGTGGGCATTGAGGCATTTGACATAAAAATCGTGTCCATCGGGCCTTTTAACATAGATTCCTATGGGAAATCGGGGGCATCGCGTCGCGGCCATCGTGTGCACATTTATGGCCGGCCGCGACCGACGCGATTTCCATGTTTAACATGGGTTTCAATGGGAAATCGTGAGCATCGCGTCGGTCGCGTCGCGGGCAGGCATAAATGTACCCGCGATGCCCGCGATGGGCGCCGTGCTAGGTAAAGAGTACCGAAAATTCAAATGGCCTTTATGGGGCTAAACAGTGGTGGACAGAGGGGAACCTTTAGGTATCCTAGTCTGTACTGCTGGAACCTGGCTTTGATGCAGGTCCGCTGAGGTTTGTGAAATCCTGATCCCAGCTCTTCTTCATGTTTACAGTGAACGGAGACTGCGCCCACACACCTGGTACAAGCGACATGACCTCTACAGGAGGCACTATACCTGGCAGCGTTACGGGTTCTACCCCCTCCACTGGCCAAGGTTTTCTTCCGGAGACAAATGGGGAGTCCTTGGAGACCCACTCGTTGCCATCTACTGCCACCACCCCATCGTTAGAAGGCTTGCCATCTGGGTAAGAGTCAGTGGATGTTAGTAAATCTGTACATTGGGATGAGATGTAAGGGACGGTGCATTTTGCCAGACCGGTGCGTACAGGAGACTGTGATACAGAGAAGTTTGGGGGAGTCGGCAGAGCCATGAATGCTCCATTATATGTTATTTCTTGAAAGACGTCTTTCTTTTGACACAGCGCTGGGTTGTTTGTGTACATAGGACAATCCTGCCCAGTCACACACACACCTCATTGGAGCTTTGTCTGACCTCAGACTGCTCGTACAGCGTCTCTACCCTCCTGCCTGCTAGTGTCCATGTAATATTAATCGCCGGGTTTGTCTGATAGCACCAATATTTTCTGTTGTCGTAAAGCATGAAACATTTTATGTACAGAATGGGCCTTATTCAGGTTTGCAAGCAAAGCAAAAAGCACACAATTGTGCAAAACCGTGCAGGTGGGCAGAGAGAGTTAGATTTGGGTGGGGTGAATTCAGACTGAAATCTAAATTGCAGCTTAAAAATAAAGTGAGCTAACATTTGGGCTACATGCTAAAGCAGCCAGTATTTGCCCTGCACAGAAAATATATAACCCACTAAAATTTGAATCTCTCTGCACATGTGACATCTGCTGCACCTGCAGTGCAACATTGGTGGATATTTAATCCCTGCCGCTTTTTCTGACCGGGGAATTATACAGTGCTGTCTTGCCTGACAGCATTGAAGAGGCAGATGGACAGAACGGGCATGATTGCCTCACAGCACTGAGGTCATGGGTTCTGTCCCCACCATGTGTTATATATACTGGGCAGTACGGACGGTGTAATGGTTATATTACTGCCTCACAGCGCTGAGGTCATGGGATCTATCCCCACCATGTGTTATATATACGGGGCAGTACGGACGGTGTAATGGTTACATTACTGCCTCACAGCACTGATGTCATGGGTTCTATCCCCACCATGTGTTATATATACGGGGCAGTATGGATGGTGTAATGGTTACATTACTGCCTCACAGCACTGAGGTCATGGGTTCTATCCCCACCATGTGTTATATATACGGGGCAGTACGGATGGTGTAATGGTTACATTACTGCCTCACAGCACTGAGGTCATGGGTTCTGTCCCCACCATGTGTTATATATACGGGGCAGTACGGATGGTGTAATGGTTACATTACTGCCTCACAGCACTGAGGTCATGGGTTCTATCCCCACCATGTGTTATGTATACGGGGCAGTACGGATGGTGTAATGGTTAGCATTACTGCCTCACAGCACTGAGGTTATGGGTTCTATCCCCACCATGTGTTATATATACGGGGCAGTACGGACGGTGTAATGGTTAGCATTACTGCCTCACAGCACTGAGGCCATGGGTTCTATCCCCGCCATGTGTTATATATACGGGGCAGTACGGATGGTGTAATGGTTATATTACTGCCTCACAGCGCTGAGGTCATGGGATCTATCCCCACCATGTGTTATATATACGGGGCAGTACGGATGGTGTAATGGTTACATTACTGCCTCACAGCACTGAGGTCATGGGTTCTATCCCCACCATGTGTTATATATACGGGGCAGTACGGATGGTGTAATGGTTAGCATTACTGCCTCACAGCACTGAGGTCATGGGTTCTGTCCCCACCATGTGTTATATATACGGGGCAGTACGGATGGTGTAATGGTTACATTACTGCCTCACAGCGCTGAGGTCATGGGATCTATCCCCACCATGTGTTATATATACGGGGCAGTACGGATGGTGTAATGGTTAGCATTACTGCCTTACAGCACTGAGGTCATGGGTTCTGTCCCCACCATGTGTTATATATACGGGGCAGTACGGATGGTGTAATGGTTACATTACTGCCTCACAGCGCTGAGGTCATGGGATCTATCCCCACCATGTGTTATATATACGGGGCAGTACGGATGGTGTAATGGTTACATTACTGCCTCACAGCACTGAGGTCATGGGTTCTATCCCCACCATGTGTTATATATACGGGGCAGTACGGATGGTGTAATGGTTAGCATTACTGCCTCACAGCGCTGAGGTCATGGGTTCTATCCCCACCATGTGTTATATATACGGGGCAGTACGGATGGTGTAATGGTTACATTACTGCCTCACAGCACTGAGGTCATGGGTTCTATCCCCACCATGTGTTATATATACGGGGCAGTACGGATGGTGTAATGGTTACATTACTGCCTCACAGCACTGAGGTTATGGGTTCTATCCCCACCATGTGTTATATATATGGGGCAGTACGGACGGTGTAATGGTTAGCATTACTGCCTCACAGCGCTGAGGTCATGGGTTCTATCCCCACCATGTGTTATATATACGGGGCAGTACGGACGGTGTAATGGTTAGCATTACTGCCTCACAGTACTGAGGTCATGGGTTCCATTCCCACCATGTGTTATATATACAGGGCAGTACGGACGGTGTAATGGTTAGCATTACTGACTCACAGCACTGAGGTCATGGGTTCTATCCCCACCATGTGTTATATATACGGGGCAGTACGGATGGTGTAATGGTTAGCATTACTGCCTCACAGCACTGAGGTTATGGGTTCTATCCCCACCATGTGTTATATATACGGGACAATACGGATGGTGTAATGGTTAGCATTACTGTCTCACAGCACTGAGGTCATGGGTTCTATCCCCACCATATGTTATATATACGGGGCAGTACGGACGGTGTAATGGTTACATTACTGCCTCACAGCACTGAGGTCATGGGTTCTATCCCCACCATGTGTTATATATACAGGGCAGTACTGATGGTGTAATGGTTACATTACTGCCTCACAGCGCTGAGGTCATGGGTTCTATCCCCACCATGTGTTATATATACAGGGCAGTATGGACGGTGTAATGGTTACATTACTGCCTCACAGCGCTGAGGTCATGGGTTCTATCCCCACCATGTGTTATATATATATATATATATATATATATATATATATATATACAGTGGTCGAAGTGGGGCAGTATACGGGGGTATGCCGTACCGCCACTTTAATCTGAAGATAAAAAAAAAAATATTTTTTTTCCCCCTCAGGATGCTCTCTGATCACTCAGCAGCGCATATTGTGCTTTTGTAATATCCCTGTACAACGGGGCAGTCTGGCAGGGGACGTTGATGGACAGGGGGGTGTCCGAAGGTGCGCACTATATTCACTCTTTACTTTTCCATACCCCCACTTCAAAATTTCCATACCCCCACTTCAAAATTTCCACTTCGACCACTGTATATATATATATATATATATATACGGGGCAGTACGGATGGTGTAATGGTTAGCATTACTGCCTCACAGCACTGAGGTTATGGGTTCTATCCCCACCATGTGTTATATATACGGGACAATACGGATGGTGTAATGGTTAGCATTACTGTCTCACAGCACTGAGGTCATGGGTTCTATCCCCACCATATGTTATATATACGGGGCAGTACGGACGGTGTAATGGTTACATTACTGCCTCACAGCACTGAGGTCATGGGTTCTATCCCCACCATGTGTTATATATACAGGGCAGTACTGATGGTGTAATGGTTACATTACTGCCTCACAGCGCTGAGGTCATGGGTTCTATCCCCACCATGTGTTATATATACAGGGCAGTATGGACGGTGTAATGGTTACATTACTGCCTCACAGCACTGAGGTCATGGGTTCTATCCCCACCATGTGTTATATATACAGGGCAGTATGGACGGTGTAATGGTTACATTACTGCCTCACAGCGCTGAGGTCATGGGTTCTATCCCCACCATGTGTTATATATATATATATATATATATATATATATATATATATATATATATATATATATATATATATATATATATATATATATATATATATATATATATATATATACAGTGGTCGAAGTGGGGCGGTATACGGGGGTATGCCGTACCGCCACTTTAATCTGAAGATAAAAAAAAAATACTTTTTTTTCCCCCTCAGGATGCTCTCTGATCACTCAGCAGCGCATATTGTGCTTTTGTAATATCCCTGTACAACGGGGCAGTCTGGCAGGGGACGTTGATGGACAGGGGGGTGTCCGAAGGTGCGCACTATATTCACTCTTTACTTTTCCATACCCCCACTTCAAAATTTCCATACCCCCACTTCAAAATTTCCACTTCGACCACTGTATATATATATATATACGGGGCAGTACGGATGGTGTAATAGTTTGCATTACTGCCTCACAGCACTGAGGTTATGGGTTCTATCCCCACCATGTGTTATATATACGGGGCAGTACGGACGGTGTAATGGTTAGTATTACTGCCTCACAGCGCTGAGGTCATGGGTTCTATCCCCACCATGTGTTATATATACAGGGCAGTATGGACGGTGTAATGGTTACATTACTGCCTCACAGCACTGAGGTCATGGTTTCTATCCCCACCATGTGTTATATATACGGGGCAGTACGGACGGTGTAATGGTTACATTACTGCCTCACAGCGCTGAGGTCATGGGTTCTATCCCCACCATGTGTTATATATACGGGGCAGTACGGATGGTATAATGGTTAGCCTTACTGCCTCACAGCACTGAGGTCATGGGTTCCATTCCCACCATGGCTCTAACTGTGCAGAGTTTGTATATTCTCCCCGTGTTTGCGTGGGTTTACTCCGGGTACTCCCTTGTCCTCCCACAATCCAAAAATATACTGGTAGGTCAATTGGCTCCCAACAATATTAACCCTAGAATGTCTGTGTGTGCGTGTATATGTGGGAGGGAATATAGATTGTAAGCTGCACTGGGGCAGGGACTGATGTGAATGTTCAACTATACTTTGTAAAGCGCTGCGGAAAATGTGTGCGCTATATAAGAAACTGTTAATAAATAAATTCTTTGGAGTATGGAAGGGTCCAGAATAACACTTTCCCTGTATTGTAAGCTTAGACACAGAACACAAATGTAATGTAGTGTGGCTGTACATTGCAACCAATCATCTGTCTAGTACAATGTAAACAAGATAAATCATTGGTATGATTGGTCGCTGGGGATCACTGCACTGGTTTCTCTTAATTGATGCCCTTGGTTCTTGTGTCTGCCATTTCTCACCAGCCTCATGTGTGTACTTCCCTCGCTATCTGGCATTATGGGAGTGTTGTGATATCTTACTGAGAGGAGATCACGGTAGGGGTGTCCGCTTCTGGGGTAGATGGGCACTTCCAACACACAGCACAGCCAGAAAACAACACGCAATTCCAGGGTGCTCGGGAAATCTAACCGTAGCTAGTTTAAATAGCTCAGTACAGAAAACATCAAGGCTTCCAACTAAACCGAAGAATTCCCTCTCTGATTGGTAAGTCCTAGCATCCCTACCACAAACCAGAAGCATCAGCACAATACTCACAGCCAGTAATCCTGTTGTCTCTTAATGGGTCTGCTGACTGTTCCATTAGACCTTTATCAGCCTTTAAAGGTGTAAAGGTGCCCATACACGCTGCGATTATCACATGTGTTTTGAACTTTTAAAGTTCACATCGCATCGGCTTAAATGGCACCGTGTACCTGCGGGGCTGCGATGTGCGTCCCTGTGGGTACAATATTGTAAAGCACAAAAAAGTATCTGCAGGCAGTACTTTTTGTGCTTCATTGCATTGCATTGCATCGCATCAGTTTTGGAGTACATACGATGCGATGTAACTATTAACTTAAAAAAAAAAAAAAAGAGGCTGAAATCGCATCGTATCCACTTCAAGTGACAAAATAGCATGCAGCTTGAAGTTCAAAACACACACAACACAAAATTGGTGCGTTTATGGGCATTTTAAGCACTAATTCAGCTGTTCTCAGATTGAAGACCTAAAATTTGCCTAATGGACGGAGCTTATCCTCGCTCCATCCATAACCCCAGGTACCCTTAACCTACTTTTATTAAAATCCCAAAAGCTTTCACAGATTTATGGTGTTATAAAACACATCAGTCGAAAAAACCCGGGACAAACCTATCTCCCGTGTACAACTTTACCAGTGCTTTTAACACACTCTAAAGAACTGATGTTGATGAAATGCGCACCTGTTATTTTTTTATAACTACAACTCCCAGCATATAGTTAAGTGTAAGCCAACTGTCATTTGTAAATCCACAGCCACCTCTTCTCTCCTGACCTGAAGATGGGCAGTGTTGGCATTATGGGGGGGGGGGGGGCTGGAGCTTGGCAGCCTTGTGCTGCTGTGTGTCTCTCTGTGTCGTTGGTGTTTGTTTGTATAACAGGGGCGTCATCCTGCAGCGCCCGCCTTTTGTAGAGAGAAGGGTTAACCAGTGCTTGTTTGTTTGGTCGGTGAGGTCAGAGCCTGGGAGCAGTGTCAGTCACAGGTAATTAGGGTTGGGCTCCCTCACTGGCTCTTTATGTGTTCTGTGTGAGGGGCTCTGTTCTCTCCACTCAGCGCTTCCTGCTCAGGACTCCTGGAAAACTTCTGCATCAACTGTGAAAAACCCCCTTTATGTGAGCAGGCTGAAGGGTCCGCTCCTGTTTGCCGACCATAAATCGGGACCACGGCAAACTCGAGTCATGCTCGTCTGAAACAAGCAAATAATCCACTCGCAGTTTGCATCTAGAAAGAATTGCTTATTTAACTTTATATTTCTCTGTGGAGTTTTCACAATATTAGGAAGTCCTATTAGGGCTTCACTAGCCTGGGGATTGGCAGTGACGTGACAAATGTAACACCAGCGTGCTCCAGGGACCTCTGGCCTATCACTATGTAGTACATGACTATGAATATGGCGGGAGACGGTCATTTAATCGACAAGCAGAAAGGTCGACATGGGTCTAGGTCTATGTGTCATTAGGTCGACACAAGCATTAGGTCAACAGTCAAAAGGTCAACATGGACTTTTTCACTGTTTTTCGTGCCGACGGGCGGTATTTCACGCCCTACCATCCACTAGGGCGTGGTGGGAGAATAAAATAGTGTGCCGAGCGTAGAGAGCAATGCGAGGGGACACGGTGCTACGTTTCAGTGTCCAGGTTGACTGTGTCAACATTTGGGTAAAAAAAAAAAAACATGTCGACATACACCCATATCGACCCTTCTGCATGTCGACCTGATGGTGTCAATCCAGTGCATGTCGACCTAACGATCCATACCCCAGTATGACATTGCTAGCTCTTCCTAACCGCTTTCTGTGCTTTTCACTCACACATTTATATCATCAGCCAGTGTTGGCCATGCGTCAGGCACCGCGCCTCGCTGCTCTCTGCACATTCTATGGCCCTGATTTCTGTTCACTTGGAAGTGGCTGAATTCGGCCCCACTCCGGTGTTGGTAGGTCTGCACAAGGGCGTATTTGTGCATGTGCAGTCCCCGGCAAGGCTCCGGCAAGCTACGCACTCTCTGGGCCCTTTGTTGTGGGGTGGGAGGGCCTGGGGTGGAAACGCCCACCCCGTCTTCGCCAATAAAAGTCCGTTCAGACTGACTATTATTTCCGAAGGCAGGAGAATCATTCGATGGTCAACGATCATCGAATGATTTCTTCTGCTAGCGGAGGCATGCGAGGGGATGTGTAAGCAAACATATCCCCCTCGCATGGTACGGAGGGGATTCAGTGGGGCCAGGCTGAATCGGTCCCTATCAGCTTATGATAGTGAAGTATGAAAAACCACCTTTACAAAAAAACATAAAAACCTTAAGCTTGTGCTTGTGTCAGTGATGGGTAACCTTGACACTCCAGCTGTTGATGAACTACACATCCCAGCATGCCCTGCTACAGTTTTGCTATTTGGCCATGCTAAAACTGTAGCAGGGCATGCTGGGATGTGTAGTTCAACAACAGCTGGAGTGTCAAGGTTACCCATCACTGTCTTCGACATTGGCGGCCCAGGGACCGCATACCACCAGAGAGCCCAGCAGATTGGGATTGCGCCTCAGCGCGACATAGACAACACTGCCTGATGATATACATGTATGAGTGTAGAGCACAGAGAAGTAAAGCAGAGGGATTGGTAGATGCAAGTACATTAGCTACATCTATAAACAGCAGTGTCTCCTCTGGACAGATCCGAACGAAGCGTCAGTAAATAATAATGCGTCAGTCACACAAATGTTCTTGGCCAAGAGTCCTAGGACACAGACGGGAGAGATGGGCCAGGCAGAAGGTAGACGGATAATGTAGGACACACACAGACGGAAAGACGAGTGGGAATGGAAATGCAAACATTGGCTCTTCAGCAGCTATTTCTTATTGCCTTTTTCCACTGTAGGCTCCATACGAGGCAGCGTGTTGCTTATATATATATTCCACGTTGAACGTCAGAGCCCTGTACGCGTGCGTTACAGGCTGCCGATTGTGGGTGCCATGTGCAGAGCATTGCGGGCTATTAATCCCTCCGTTTTACACAAAGACACTCTGTCTGGCACAGGGGCAGCGGCTTCCTCCTGCAGTCAGGAGAGGCTCATTGGCAGTGTAAATCAAGCAGTGTGCCCTGGCTTTACAGGAACTGGGCAGGGTCGCCGTGCCCACAAAGCGGCAGGTTCTTTGTGCGCAGAGGATCTGTAAGTGTGCCTGTGTGTAAGATCCCTACGGTGTGTCTGCTCCCTACGGTGTGTCTGCTCACTCCTGGCTGTTTATACAGCAGCACATTATAGCAATGCTGCTTTGTGCACAGCGACACGCACACAGCGCGTTAGTGCTCTTTGTCTGCAGGGCTGGGGCATGGCGTGGCTCAGATGTCAGTGCCAGTATTGCTGGATGTGACACAGGCACAGGTATGACGCCATTTCCAGGCATAGCCGCAGTCGCTCGCACTTGGCTGCGTTCCTGCCATCTGTTTGTATGGAGTTGTATTATTTTTGCCAGTGAACCTCACTGGGAGAACAAATGTGAGAATGCATGCCATGTTTCCATTTTATAATGATTTCTTTTTACGGAAAACCTGCCATGCTTGTATGTATTTAGCAGTATATGTATGTATGTATGTATGTATGTATGTATGTATGTATGTCTGTCCTAACAATCCACCAATGCAGGCCAGAAATAATCTCTCACCAGCTCTATCCTGCCCACTGATGCCACAGGTGGCCGTACCTTGCCCTCTGGTGGCCGTACCTTGCCCTCTGGTGGCCGTCCCCTGCCCTCTGGTGGCCGTCCCCTGCCCTCTGGTGGCCGTCCCCTGCCCTCTGGTGGCCGTCCCCTGCCCTCTGGTGCCGCAGGTGGCCGTCCCCTGCCCTCTGGTGCCGCAGGTGGCCGTCCCCTGCCCTCTGGTGCCGCAGGTGGCCGTCCCCTGCACTCGAGCGTACTTGATACAGTATATGTATGTATGTATGTATGTATGTACAGTATGTCCTAACAATCCACCATTGCAGGCCAGAAATAATCTCTCACCAGCTCTATCCTGCCCACTGATGCCACAGGTGGCTGTCCCCTGACGTTGAGGGCCACAGGTGGTCGTCCCTTGCCCTCTGGTGGCCGTCCCCTGACCTCTGGTGTCCGTCCCCTGACCTCTGGTGGCCGTCCCCTGCCCTCTGGTGCTACTGGTTGCCGTCCCCTGCCCTCTGGTGCTGCTGGTGGCCGTCCCCTGCCCTCTGGTGCCGCTGGTGGCCGTCCCCTGCCCTCTGGTGCCGCTGGTGGCCGTCCCCTGCCCTCGAGCGTACTTGATACAGTTTCACCTGACAGCATTAGTATGTTCATTGTATGTTGGCATTAGGTAAATGCCCAGGTTCCTGTGTACAGTACATCTAGTAAGAACTGTGTTTCTCCTCTAGGTGGGAGCAGAGGGAGCTCGGCAACGGACGTGTTTATTTCGTAGACCACAACACGAAGACCACCACCTGGGAGAGACCTCTGCCCCCAGGGTGAGACTTCACAGCACTCTAGACCGTGTTCCATGTGCCCTGTGAGACCTAGGCAGCAGCTGGTGATGCCAGGTGGACATGGCCAGTCACTGTCTGCAGCATCCGGACACATTAATCTTCTTCTTCTCTTTGTAGATGGGAGAAGCGGGTGGATAGCCGAGGCCGCTACTATTATGTTGACCACAACACTCGTACCACCACCTGGCAGAGACCCACTGCAGATTATGTCCGCAATTACGAGCAATGGCAGTCGCAGCGGAATCAGCTGCAGGGTGCAATGCAGCAGCTCAGTCAGCGGTACCTGTACCAGGTGAGAACACGTGAGAGGTGTTGTCATTTAGCTGTATCCTTGTTCTTTTACGTTACAATACATTTAGTATTTTTATTTAAATAGACTTTATTGTGTTACTTTTTTATGGTTTGTCAAGTTTTGGGCAACACCTTAGTAATCCTGCTCCTCCCACATAACCCAACCTGCGGTGAACCTCCCTGCCGATTTCATGTATCAGAGAGCAGTCTACCTACATTGTTGTGGTCATGTGACCTGCACTCAACCAATCATATTGCTTCAGATCTCTGCTTGAAATTCCTATTCCTATTAAGTCCTTCAGGGTTGGTGGACTCCGCTAACTGGAACCACCAGTGGGGGTTCCCCACAATTCACAATATGTGGGGTGTCCGATCAAATAAACAGATGTACAACTTTACTAATTTATATTCTCTAAGCAGCTGTAACCAAAGATAACATTTTTTCATTTAAATAACAGTTTTAATTTGAATAAAAGGTAGGCAACTGAGTGCTCTGGTGGAACTACAAGTCTCATCGTGCTCTACTAGCCAGCTCATGTACATATTGTTGTTGACAATAAGTTACTAATCAGTTAATCTGTGTCCGAAATTTGCAGCCGTCTTTTACTTACTGTACAACAATGAAGCTAATTTGGGAGTGCGCGTATTTAATTACGAAGACTAAAGGGCCTAATTCATACATGTAGGCAAACCCGATTTTTAGCCGTTGTGCGATGACCGGTGGCCTGTGCATGCGTCCAAGGGGCGCTTAGCATTTGCTGAAATAGAATTATGATGACAGTGGCAGAGAAGATTTGTTCCGCAAAGACTCAGGCGTGTTTGACGCTGCGACTGCGTTCCCGTAGCCACGCTGCCCAGTAATAGCGTCACTCAGAACTTCAATAACTGACTGTTCCACGGCCCGTCCTGCGTGCTTCTACGCAGCCGCTCGGAGTTGCTCAGCCACCAGTGGACGTCTCAGTAGTAGCTGCAGCAGATATGAACTGTGCACCCAGTCTGTCCGGGACTCTCGGTAGAATTTTTTTTTTTTTATTGCTAACTACAAGATGAATAAAATGACTGTACACGTGTTGGAAATATGTACCCTACATTCTCACATAAAAGTTTCTTATTCTCCTTCTGCCGACTAGAGCAACAATCCCCTGTTTCATCAGAATAAGAATAGACACACACTCATTACATGTGTTTTCACAACTGTGGGGGATTTTTTTTTTCTTCACTCAGGACCGCTGATACAAACTCCCCACAGTGGAGCCTGGTCCTGATTCCCCAGAGATTTTTGAGCTGGTCAGAGAGGGGGAGTTATATAAACATTAGCACTCCACACGCCCCCCTCTGCACCTCCCAGCAATTTCACACCCCCCTTACACACCTCCTCCTTCCCTCTAAGCATCCCTTCACTGCATGAAAAGAAAGGTGCATTGTAAGACAGGATCTCGAGAAAAGGGGGGAGCAGTTGTGCCTATAAGTTGCTGAATATTTCTTCAGCTTGGGCTACTCTTGCACACATCTCTGCCAAGGGACGGGCTTGATTGGGAGGGGAGGAGGTGAGAGGGGGTCTGCCTGGAAAGGGGGGCCAGGAGCTGAGCCCAGAGCCGGGAAGAGCTGGGCGTTCACTGGTGGCTTGTGGGAATGATTTCATTTGAAAGGCCTGCAATATTTTCCCCTCTGATTTGGGAGCAAGTAGGACGTGCGAGCGCTGAGTCCAGCTCGGGGACGTCTGCAAAACCCATGGCATCTCCTGCTCCGAGCCCCATCATCCCGTTGCCTCCTGTTCTGATCGGTCCTGTCTCTAGAGTGCAGCCGTCCAGCTACCTGTCAACTTTTCCTCACTCTCTACCTTGCTGTCTCTCTGTTTGCAGTCGCCAGCCAACGCTCCAGACAATGATCCGCTTGGACCGCTACCCAATGGATGGGGTAAGTGAGAGCACAGCTTAGAACTTAGAATGTTCTGTCGCATTAAATTATGTCGATTTACTAATGGCTAGCGGGGAAGATAACACTTGAGGCCAGATGTACCAAGCTTCAAAAAAGTGAATTGTGCTCCTAACTGTCATTTTCAAACCCAGCCTGTAATCTGATAGTTAGGGGCCGATTGGCGGGTTGCTTATCACTCTCCAGTTTATCACTGTTTGAAGCTTGTTGCATCTGGCCACTGATGTGCAGCACCAATGATTACTATATATTATGGGAACATAAATATTTTATGTCCTAGCGTTCTTAAATAGCTCCTATCCCAGCCATTGGTTCCTTAGCCCCCCCCCCCCCCCCTAACTCCTGCTGTATTGAAAATGTTCTAAAAACAAAAATGTGATTTTTAGTTTTTTTTTTAGCAAGATATTACCCGTTCTATATAAATATATAAATGTTCTACTTTACGAAGAGACCGTCTGCTTGCTTTTTCCAAACCAGCGGGCTTGGGTCCAGTGGGCGTAAGTGGCGTCTTACAGAGGCATTTCACATTAGGGTGGAATTTTCCAAAGTTCTTCAAATAATAGAAAGACTGTGTGTGTGTGTGTCCTAGTATAGTTCGCCTCAGTGGTACTTGGTGTGATTGAACCCCAACTAGGCAGATAGCACCCCGTCCTAGGCAGATCTATTGCAGCACAGAACGCATTCATTTCACATGCTGCTAGTACATAGTGCTTTAGCCTATACGGGTTCCCTGTTGCTGGATGCTGACTATAAATCCTGCATTGTATCACTCTCCACGTGCTCCAGCTTGTAGCTGGAAACAGGGGATTGTGGGAATATCCTCATTTGTTCTACATGATAAGGATCCCTAATCTATGGCTCTGTGTGTAGTTTCCGCACACGGAGCTGGCACGTACCTTGGAAAGCTGATGGACGGTAATTGCTTAGCACAGAAGGGATATGTCCTGCCAGTAGTTTCGGACTGAGTAATGTAGAAGATGGAAACTTCCTGGTCTTGTCTGAGACATTTCATCAGTAGAACCCTGAGGCGCAGCTGCAGCTAGTATTTATTTAAGCAGATCCTAATTGCTCCGGCTTCTCAAGGTGTTCGAGGAACTCCTACTTGCTGGTTCACCGCCAGCAATATAATTGCCGATTCACGGAAAAATCCTAGACATAACGCTTAATGAATGTATCTTGTAACCGTTCTCTAATCATCGGGTTTGAGTAGCTGAAAAAATATGTATAAGGCTTAAACACCTCATCAGCGAGACCGTATCCATGAGCAGTATAAAAGACTGACGTCATCGGACAATCACTTTTAATGATAAAAAGTTCAGCGCAAACTAAATATGAACGCATCGGGGGGCGATTCAGTTATCGGCAATGTAATATGATGCCGTGATGTACATCACCGTGTCTTAGCCAAACCTTGTTCATTTTCCTGCAAACTTCTATATAATACATGCAGGAATTATCAGTTGCACTTGCCGCAAAGTCTGGACCAATTGCAGGCGTTTTGTGGCCACCGCAGAGAATTGATTGGCCACTACTGTTTTTCATAAAAACGAGACCTCCGTAGGACACTGTCCAATGGATCTCGATCTAGTGTTTGAGTTGCCGTTCAGTGGTAAAGTCCTGGGGAGAATTCAATTATCCACGATTTGCTACTGCGCGCATTATGGATAATTGCCAGCTGCGCAGCACCGCCGTATCTGGATGCAAAGTAAAATAAATAGTGTTGCGTTTTGCCCCATCTAGTAGAGTTCCCTAGCCGCTCTGAGGCCACTTTACCACTAGCGCACATAACTCGCCTTATGTATATGTGCGGTTCTAGTATACAATTCACATGGAGGTGCCTGGTTACGCTGTAATAGCTGGTACTGAGCAGTGTCTTATTGTGTGCACTCTGCTCTAAGGATCTGTCTGTGATGGTGACAGTGCTGCACACTCCAGCCAGAAGAGAATGACCCCCGCACCCTATCTGATTGGCTCCAATCTGCAGAGCTGCACGTGACATTACCAACACTTGTCACACTCCCCGACTAACCAAATAATAAAAAATATTTACAGCGTAAGACATTGATACAATACGCAGTTTATTCAAATCCATTTAGCTTAAATTAATAACACCCTTATATATGTGTGTGTGTATATTATTTTACTACATTTGGTGTCTGAACTATGATCACTTTTCACCAATTGGAAACACAAGCCCTTATTTTGCCTTTTTCTCTCCAGTTCTCCCATCCAGGTGAATTCTTTAACACCGGCATGACCAAACTATGTCATTACAGCTGTTGTGAAACTACAAGTCCCATCATGCCTTGCCACAGTTTTACTATTAGGGAATGCTAAAACTATGGCAAGGCATGCTGGGATGTGTAGTTGCACAACAGCTGGAAGGCCACAGTTTGGCCATGCCTGGGTTAACAGGACTGTAGTGTAGCTCGTCTGGATTTGAACAGAGTTTGGCTAGATCAATCAGCCTCTAAGTGTCTCACATAGGGATCCATTCAATTAGACTCCCCCAACGAGCCCGCTACATGCTGCACTTGTGGTAGTTTCAGACTTGGTGTATCTTGTTTGCAGCGCCATAGAGTTACATACAAATGTCTGCAAAGTTCGGGCGTGATGAGGTGCCATTGCTGGCTTTTCCATGCTATTTCAACAGCGATTTGCTCCCCCTCCCTTTCTTTTAATTGAATAGGTAAAATAATGTAGGAAATCGTTTTGTTTCCAGCTATGGCTTCACACTGAACAATTGTATCGCAACATTAGGTAATTTGCTGAATAGGAAAAAGGGTGGTAGTTTTGAGCTGTAACGGCCGGGGCTATTCAATTAGAGCCCTTTTTTCACAACCCTGTAAATTACCCTGTTCACATAGAATCCGGGGTAAGCTCTCAGACCTATGGGTTTAAACGGCAGCGGTGCCCAAATTCAGGATATTGGGGAATTCTTCTTGAACCTGCTCTGTCTTAAAAAAAAATCCCAGGGAACTGCAGCCGGTGTGGTGCCCTCCGGGGTGATCGGCCCTTCAATTAACCTGTGGTAAATTAATGTGGTTAATTGTAATCTATGTAATCCTGTTATCTATTACTTGCATCACATCAAAATCTGTGTGGGTAATGCATCAAACCTCCTAAGGAGTGGAGAATCGGATAAGTGGAGCACCAACCAATCCGCTTCTATATAGCATTTATGAAGTACATACTATAAAGTGATTGGTAGAGGCTGATTGTTTCTATAGGCAGCTTCGCTTTAAAAGCTTTGATTCCCCCCTATGTCAGTCAATCACACTTGGTGAAGCCGTCACCCTCACGCATGTTACTGTATGTGAGTAAGGAGCAGCAACAAGCTGTGGTCAATAAGGAATTCGGTGATTTCTGGGGGTTATGCTTTCATCGTTGGCTGTCAGTCAACTTGTACTTTATATAAACACAGAGAAAACTATTTATTGCTCCTCCCTACAGTGTACAGTATGTAAGTGCTGCATTTAGTTCTCAGGGAATCGTCCCTTTTCTTACTGGGCAGAACGCAGCGCGGGTTATATTGGGCAGAACGCAGCGCAGGTGATGTAGGGCAGAACGCAGCGCAGGTGATGTAGGGCAGAACGCAGCGCAGGTGATGTAGGGCAGAACGCAGCGCAGGTGATGTAGGGCAGAACGCAGCGCAGGTGATGTAGGGCAGAACGCAGCGCAGGTGATGTAGGGCAGAACGCAGCGCAGTGCAGCTCATTTTGGGTAAATGTAGTGCAGCACAGGTTATATCGGGTAGGACGCAGCACAGGATTTACTAGGAAGAACATAGCACAGCTCAGCGCAGCTCATTTCGGGTTGGGCAAAGCGCAGCTTTTTTGTAGAACCAAGTTGTCAGTAAAGTGCTTTGGATTTTCTGTGTTATTATTATTATCCTTTATTTCTATGGTCCCACAAGGGATGCACAGCGCCCAATTACAGAGTACATTACGCTGCTCCTTGTAAGTGCTGCATCTATGAATAAATCCAACAGCCTGTATGTGCTGCATGTGTTCACAGTCTATCAAACCGCGACAACCTACAATAGACCCAATGGATCAGGGGAATACAACATGCTCCAGTTGCTGCGAACTACACTACCCAGCATACCCTGCCACAGATTTCATATCAGGTCATGCTAAACCTGTGGCAGGGCATGCTGGTATGCGTGGGCCAAAGCGTCTAGAAGGCCACGCTGCTATAGATGTCATCAGGCAATATAGGCAGCACAGTTACAGGGTAAGTAGGATGACAGCCAGCCTTGGTATAGGGGATCGGTCTAAGCCCGATGATGGGGACGGATACAGATTCTGCAGTCTCTGGCCTCCTAGTTCCCGGTGTGATTAGACAGAAGCCCCTGTATAATTATCCGCTGTCATGGGTGTTGCCGGGCGTTTTATCAGGTTAAACATTTCTAGCATTTAAAATAAGTGGCTCTCCGGCTACTGTTGAACTACACATCCCAGCATGCCTTGCCAGAGTTTTACCATGTCCTGATAGTAAAACTGTGGTAGAGCATTCTTTTATCTGCTATATGACCACTTATTGCCCCTCCCCCTGGTACAGAGGGGATGCGGTCATATGATCGACAGTAGAAAGGTTGACAGTCACTAGGTCGACACACAAAAAGGTTAACATAGACAAAGGTCGATATAGACTAAAGGTGGAAAAGGCCAACTTGAGTTTATCATACCCCCCCCCCCCCCACACACACACACACAAAAAAAGGACTTGTTCATAATATACCACCATGTCGGCCTTATTCATGTGGCCCTTTTCCACGTTGCCGTTTTTGCTTGTGTCCACCTATTGTCTATGTCGATCTTTAGCCTGTTGACGAATAGTGGACAACATAAGGACTGGCCACCTTTTTACCCGTACAGAGTGTGTAATGACTTGGAACGGTCAGGACCATGGTGACAGCCAGCGTATAATCAGAGTTTGTATTAATGGCCGTTATGCTCCGGTTCCCCAGGCCTCAGTAATGGTCGTAGTCTCACAGGGTTAAACTGCTGCTCACCCTGGTGTAATAACTGAATAGTATTAGCAGTAATGCCAAAGCATTCTATCATTTGTCACTTCATTATATAGCGTCTGCATAGCCTGTTAGCATTTCAAAAACATATTGGTTCTTATATTTCGGGGGGATTTTTGGGCAGGGGGGGGGGGGAATTGTCAACACACACAGCAGTAATTCTGGTGCGCCGTATGCCCCAGAGGTAAGAACCTGGGGGATTTGCATGGAGCGGTAACATGATGGCGGCTTCTGTTTGAGTTCCTGCCAGTTTTGTGCTCTCCCCCCTGAGGGCGTCGGCGCTCAACGCCTGCCTTAAAGGCTGCTCTGTCTGAGCCGAGACTGCAAGGACTGCGGGCAGGAAACTAATGCCATGCTTTAAAACAGTAGAGCTGTGTATGTGTAATAGGTTATATATACGCATTAACTGGCCAAACCATCTCGGATAAAGTTTATGTAGATGTTCTGTGAAATGCCTCGCACCCCCCCCCCCTCCCCCTCTCTTCCTGCTCTCCAGTACCCAGGGGACTGTAATGTAAAGTTACAGGGCTTTAGTAAAGGCAAATTGCTTGTGACTTCTTTAGCACGATTAAACTCTCACACCAAGTTGAGATTTGAAACCATTTCAGCGTTAGTGTGTGTTTGTAAGATCTACACAGCCGTTTTGAATTACACCTCTGTGCACACATCCCTGGGGAGACTTGTGGGGAAGATGCTGTGTCTAATTGGCAGGAGAGAACTTATATATATAGACAGCCAGGCAGGGAGCGCGTGTGGGAAGATAGAGGACAGAAAGACTGACATAATGGTGTGTAATTAGCCAGAGTAGGGATATCAGCCTCCGCTGGGCTCCTGTTGACGGTAAACATTCCATTTTGGAATGTTTGTCCAGAGAGGCAGAGTTTGGATTTAGGCGTATGGCCGACGAGCTGCGCAAACAGTTCTGGGGTACACAACATGTTATTACTACCACAGCTTGGTGGGTGGTGGTGGTGCTGGCCAAGGGTGCTGCAATCAAGTTAAGCAATTTGTCTTTGAATGAAGTGTCTGACATCCCTCTAACCAAAGAAGCTCAAAGTAGCAGATCAAGACCTAACAGGGAACATAGGGATTTATATTGGTTTGTTTGTAAAGTAAACAGTGGTGTCACCTGCTGTGTGTGACATCATCGAAACCTGTTACCTGGTTTATCTCCCCAACTCTTGAATAAGTATATTTTGTTTTTTAGTTTTTTTCATCCATATAAGTAGCCACATAGCCATTGTGGGATTGTCCCCTAGTCTGTAATATGTTAGTGTTCTGTGAGTTGCAGGTTAGTATTATATGTTCTGCACTCTCCCCAAAGCTATGAGGCCTGTCCTCCAGTTAGGTTTGAGCATTCAAAAGTAAACTTGTAACGTGAAAACAACATACACTGCATAAGTGCACCCCCCCCAAAAAAAAACACTACTATGGTTCAGAAATTGCAATAGGGAATACAGTGAACTGCTGTGAAAAGCTGTCTCTAGAAGGGTTGGGACAAGGGTTCCATCAAAATGTTGTTCGTGGCCATAAGCAATGTATCTGAAGGTTTTTAAAAGTTGTCAAATTAATGATTTTTGCAATTTGGGGCAGTACGGGTTAGGTGGGTTTACTCTGGGTACTCCGGTTTCCTCCCACATCCCCCCCCCCCCCCCCCCCCCCCCCAAAAAAAAATATATTGGTAGTTTAATTGGCTCCAAACAAAAATTAACCCTAGAATAATTTTTTATTAAGGAAAAATGAAAGGGGGCAGAATCTGTAGTTCTAGCTACATTGGTCTTGTGCTTAATCTTATGACCGCTGTACCATGGCTGCGTTCTCCTCATCCGGGCGTGGTAGATATGCCTAACGATCGGGATCCCGACAGTCCGTATACGACATCCGAATTCTGTCCACCGGTACTCTGACAGGGGGGCTGCGCTTGCCACAGGTTCTGTTTTCCCTCTATGGGGGTCATGGACACCCACGAGGGAGAATAGTCCATGTTGGTCAGGATCCCGAATGTCGGGCAGTCATCCGGCACCCACTCATCCATGTTATGTTTCGTGTCTATATCCTCATGCTATATCTTGTGTCTATATCCTCATGCTATATCTTGTGTCTATATCCTCATGCTATATCTTGTGTTTATATCCTCATGCTATATCTTGTGTCTATATCCCCATGCTATATCTTGTGTCTATATCCCCATGCTATATCTTGTGTCTCTATCCCCGTGCTATATCTCGTGTCTCTATCCCCATGCTATATCTTGTGTCTCTATCCCCGTGCTATATCTCGTGTCTCTGTCCCCGTGCTATATCTCGTGTCTCTGTCCCCGTGCTATATCTCGTGTCTCTGTCCCCGTGCTATATCTCGTGTCTCTGTCCCCGTGCTATATCTCGTGTCTCTGTCCCCGTGCTATATCTCGTGTCTCTGTCCCCGTGCTATATCTCGTGTCTTTATCCCCGTGCTATATCTTGTGTCTGTATCCCCATGCTATATCTTGTGTCTCTATCCCCATGCTATATCTTGTGTCTGTATCCCCATGCTATATCTTGTGTCTCTATCCCCATGCTATATCTCGTGCCTCTATCCCCGTGCTATATCTCGTGTCTCTGTCCCCGTGCTATATCTCGTGTCTCTGTCCCCATCCTATATTTCGTGTCTATGTCTCCATCCTATATTTCGTGTCTATGTCCCCATGCTATATCATGTGTCTATGTCCCCATGTTATATCTCGTGTCTGTCCCCTTGCTATATCCTATAGCAGCTATATCTGCACTCCTCACCCATGCTATATCTCATGTCCTTGTGCTAGGTCTTATGGCAGTTTCTCTTCTATTTCTTTCAGAGAAGCGACAAGATAACGGGAGGGTTTATTACGTGAACCACAACACACGTACCACTCAGTGGGAGGACCCACGGACACAGGGGTGAGGAAAGAACTACCTGGTGCATGGTGCACTTGTAACACAAGAGATTTGTATGAAATAGTTTTGCATTAATGTGACAGAACTGATGCATAGTGTACATAAGATGGAATCAGGAATACACAAGTAACAATGGGAGGGGAAGCATCCAAAGTGTACTCATTGTGATACCAGGGAGAAGGTCAGAGCTGCAAGTAAATGACCGGAAGCTGAAGAAACAAAACACAGTACAGTAAATAAGTAGCTCAGAGATGAATCTAACTAATAGTCTATCGCCTTGTCAGTGCAGCTAACGTCTAATCTATAGTATATGGGAATAAGGAATGAAACGGATACAAGTGAAAGAACTTATTGCTTTCCACAAATGTTCCAAGTTTAGGGTAAGGGTGAGCAGGATAGACAACACCCCAGCCTAGGAACATCACAAACATAAAACCTAGTACATAACAACCCATTAAATAAAACACAGGCTGAGGAGTTGTTGTAGAAAGTGAGGATTGTCTTTAATTATAACCCCCAGAATCTGAACTAGACAAGGACCTTTTAGACACACGGTGCAGCCTACCAAGTGCCTTCTATGTGTTCTAATATAGCTAAATATATTCTCCTATTATCAGGGGCTCTACCAAGACCAAACCCAACCCGAGGCCTAATTCAGACTGGATCGTAAAGCACATTTTTTTTCTCTAATGGACAAAACCATGCTGCACTGCAGGTGGGGCAGATGTAACCCGTGCAGAGAGAGTTAGATTTGGGTGGGGTGTGTTCAAACTGAAATCTACTTTTCAGTGTTAATTAAAGCCGCCAGTATTTTCCCTGCGCAGAAACAGAATAACTCACCCAAATCTTACTCTTCCTTACATCTGCCCCACCTGCAGTGCACATAAATGTGCCCATTAGAGACTGCGATCCTGTCTGAATAAGGCCCTTGGTCTTGGCTGATTGGTTCTATTGGCGATCAGTATAGAACCATGTCCTTGCCAGTCTTAGGGATCAGGAAGATTTGAGCTTCCTACATTTCTGGTTATAAAAAAAAATGATTCCGTATTGCAGTGTTGGTTAAACTCGGGATGTCATGTAAAAGCTATTAGTAAATCTGTTCCGGGCAACTTATATTGTGTTCAGAGTTCGGGTGGCAATGTTATCTCCTCTTCTGCCCAGAGAGCTTCTGCTGAACGGGGGTAGGTCAGGTGGCTGTAGGGAGCACAGCGATCGTGTTCTGAAGGCTGCGGTATTGGAACAATATGTTGGCGGTTATACAGTGTCTTGTAGCAGAGTGAAGATTTATTTGCTATGTTCATGGGGTTTGCAATCCGATTTCCTGGGAATTTAATGGGATTGACAGCGGTTTTACATTTGAGCTTGTGTGCGTAGAGATTGCTTGCTCCATTGTCTAAAGTGTGCAATCTTAAACCAAGGCAAGCAGAAGCTAGTTCAGTAGTGGGAATGGAGACTTATTTCTTATCTGCTGCATCCAGTTCAGTCTTATGTTTAGCGCCTGTGAGGTTTGCTTTGAGCTGCGCTAGTAATGTATTGTGCCTGAACTCACAAGCTATATAAACCTCCAAATTCATTCTTCTGGATCACTGCCCCTTCTAAGAATCTCCATAAGGGCGCACCAATGGTAACCCATCGATATGTCCTCTGGAACTGTTGTTTCCGTGTAGCTGTTAAGGGCATTTTGCATATGGCCCAAGTGGCATGCCCCAAGGTCTATGGGGAATCTCCACAGCAATAGCCCTGTAGTAGGTAGTATAAAGTCACCAGAAATAGACTGCGTGGACCATTTATTAAGTAATAATGATTTGATGTGGTCATATCATGTGTTAGGAGTAAAATTGAAATGCTTATCACCACCTTCTCTGGTCATTTCCTTGAAGGCCTTGTGCATATAGTAAATCGTCTTGAGTTAAGGATGCCCAATGAAAGAAGGGCACATACGGTTCCTTTGTGGTTTCTGTCGATCACGCAGGTTCAATCCGTTTTGAGTTCCGCACTGTTAATTCAGCAGTGACTGACCGACGAGAAGTGTATGAAAGAGTGGTGGCGGGTCATTCTGGGGCCCGAACATGTTAGTATAGAAGGCTGTTGGTGGCCATAGGTAAAGTATTGGAGGCTCTAGGAAAAATGTTAGCCAGCAATTACATTCCAGCCATTAAAGGTGTTCCGTGGATTTTGGGGTACATTTAACTCTATTGAGATTTATAAGCCATTTACCTACAAGTTAAAAAAAAAACAATCAATTTGTCCCAATGGAACCGGCGGTAATTGAACGCAGAATGCTAACCTAATTCACAGCCAATGGAAGCTGCCCCTGTATGTTCCACTCTAGAGTGCATGCACAAGTATCACAGAAATACATGGCAGTTGTCCATAAAAACCAATCAGATCGTGTCTTTCATTTTCCATAATGCAATAGAGCACAGGTTCTCAAAGTCGGTCCTCAGGACCCCACACAGTGCACGTTTTGCAGGTCTCCTCACAGAATCAAATGCAATAATTAGCTCCACCTGTGGATCTTTCCAAATGTGTCAGTGCACCTGTCGGGTGACCTGGAAACCGTGGACTGTGTGGGGTCTTGAGGACCAAGTTTGAGAACTACTGCAGTAGAGAAATGATCGCTAAAACTGATTGGTTGCTATGGGCAACCTCCCCAGTTTTCACTCTTAGAATCGTTAGTACATTTACTCTTTAATTCAATGCAGCCAGCAAGGGCGTTTTTATGGGGAGTATGGCTTGTTTTCGTGGAGGATCGGCAAAAACCAGCCATCCTCACCGTATAACCCCCTCGCCGACCGTTTGCCCTATTCTATGTTCCAGGGAAATCTTCTCCATCAGAGGACGGCGAGGATTCCCCTGAACGGCGAGGTTCGCGGCTAATGCAGTGAGCCGGCTGCAGATAACCGCGAGCCCGTTTTGATGGCCGCGCTTGCCGTTTCCATCTCGCTTTTCAGAAACAGCGAGGTGGAAACGGCGAGTGCAGGGGGTTGGGTTGAATACTGAGGGTGGGCTATGACGGCGAGCATAGTGTGTGTGAGAAGAAGACCACTTTGAGTAAATGATCCTGTTTGTACAATGCACGGATAGCTGTACATATTCCCCACACGATAGAGGTTGGCTGAAAGGGATGTACTGTATATGACTGCAGACAAGTTGTGTCACTATCGCTGAGCAGCATTTTGTGTGTTGGATGTGATCTGATGAAATCTAAACCACCTTCCTCTGCTCTTCCTCCCCAGTATGATCCAGGAGCCAGCTCTGCCTCCAGGATGGGAAATGAAGTATACCAGTGAGGGGATCCGCTACTTTGTAGATCATAATAATCGCACAACAACCTTCAAGGATCCCAGGCCTGGCTTTGACTCAGGGTATGTGTGACCAAATGAATAAAACCGGAGGAAAGCATAGGGGCGGTATAGACCATCGGGGAAACACAAGTAGGAAGTGATCAAGAGGAACATGAACTGAAGTGGGCGGGGAAATCGAGATGACGTGGGGGAGGGGCCTACCAGTGAGTGGCAGAAGCTGGAATATGGGTAATTGTCTGAGACGACAGAGTAACAGGCAAGATACTGGGATTACATTTAATAGGATGAGATATTCAAAAAGTGAGAGATTTGGTAAGAAATGTCAGGGTTGTTTTTTTTTTAAAGCGGCCATCATTTACACTGCAAAATCACACTGGTTTTGCAGTGTGAATGATTGCCACTTTAAAAAAAACTGGAGACTTCTTACCAAATCTCTCACTTTCTGAATCTCTCATCCTATTACATTTCACCCTGGGTATTTGTGGTGTGACAGGAGGAGGGTGGTCATAACCTACACTGTTGGAACTTACATATGCATTTATCCCTTTTTGTAATTGAGGGGTAGATGTATGATGCAGTGATAAGGGAGGAGAAGGGAGCCAGAGGAGAAGTGACCCATGGCAGCCAATCAGCACCGAAGTAACATCTTTAATTTGCATAATATAAAATTATACATAGCAGTTGATTGGTTGTCATGGGCCACGCCTACTCTGGCTCACTTTTCGTCCCTTATCACTGCTTCATACATCTACCCCAGAGTCTGTCCCTTTTGAGTGAATGAATCGGTACTACTGTATATAGCATGTGAGCCTGCAAGTTTGATGTTAAATCATTACCCTTTTTCATTGCAGGGTTAAATCAGGAGGGTCGCCCGGAGCGTATGATCGCAGCCGAAGCTTCCGCTGGAAATACCACCAGTTTCGGTTCCTGTGCCATGTAAGTCCCATAAATCCTTCCTCGTGTAATTATCCCTAAATATCCGTACCATAAATAGTCCCTCCCATTTGTACCCACCAATCTTACAAGACATGGGGGTTAATCAGACCGTGATGCTGCAATTCGCAGGCCAGGCGATTATCGATGGACGCTACGATCCGTAGGCATACACAGTCTATGTGTGAGGCCTTCCTGCCTTAAAATACTGCTACTTTTTTTATTGCTGGACGTATGCAAGGTGATAGACAGAAAGCCGGTGTTCGGAAGTGGTATCCGGACGTTTTCTGGGAGTGTCAGGGAAAACGCAGGCGTGCCCAGGGGTGTGTGACGGCAGCTCCGCCCCGATCAGCCTGTTTCTATAGCAGCTGCCTAGTAAGTCTGGGGCTGCGCATAGACCGCACACACTGGGAAAATCAATTAATAGTGAGCGGCTTGCGAATGGATTTGAAGCTAATCGCCGATCCGGCTAATTTTCGCAAGCTGTGCTAAGCAAATCGCAGGCTTGCGCGGGGCGGGATTTCTCTCTCTGGCAGGGCGGCAGCTATCTGATCGCAGGACTCTGCCGTTTAGCAGAGCAGCAATCCGTTCTGAATAACCCCTCTAGTGTCATGCAATGTCTGTGCAGCGCATGTGCTATGTCTAATGCGCATCTTTATAAGTATAGAAATAACTGAATTGTCCTTTTCTCCCTGATAGTCCAATACGCTCCCGAGTCACGTGAAGATCAGCGTATCTCGACAGACGTTGTTTGAAGATTCCTTCCAGCAGGTAACGAGACTCCTAGGCGTAAACACAAGAGCGTCTCTCTTTCGGAAACTTAAGATGTTACTGCAGAAGATCTCCTAATTGTTATCGGGCCCCTCATTAACCCTTTAAGTGCCAAGATCTCTGTGAGAGATTTTCAAAAATATCCGCTAAAAATTCCAGCGTCGCTCACATTTGTAATTTAAATTGAAATTAAAAAAAATGTTGTGTAGAAAAAAAAAAAGATGATATTTCCTATATAACATAAGCGTTACACGTCATTGTGATGAATAAAAATGTTTGCGTGGCAATTTTCACGCCTAATTTTAAAAATTCACTTGGCGCTCAAAGGGGTTAAAGCGTGAGAGCTGAATCCTGACCATTAGGGTTATGAGTTACATAGATCCGTCAGTGCACACCCTCCATGCGCTACTGATAGGCCAGGCCTGTGGCTCTCCCACTGGTATGAAACTACACATCCCCAGTTATGCTGGGATGTGTGAGCCATAGATCGGCCAGGCCTGCTTTAGGATGATGCAAGTTGTTCATGCTGGGAATGGGTATTACACAGTACCAGGGTGATCATTTACTGCAACTCACCTACAATCTTGCTGCTCTCCTCAGATCATGAACATGAAACCATATGATCTCCGCCGGCGTCTTTACATCATCATGCGTGGCGAAGAAGGGTTAGACTATGGAGGCATAGCCAGGTAAGCAAACTATGACATCTGCTGGTGGTCAGAAGTATGAGTAGGCCATTGTAGCCCTTGGGCAGCACATCAGGAATGTGGTTTCTGTATGCATACAGTGTATTTAATGATAGGATGTAGTATTTGCAACCTGACCGATCTGATATGTAACTTGCAATGGCATTTCGCCAAAGTGTATCAATCGTCGCTGTATCGCATCTTACCCGTGTTGCTGTGTCATATTATGGGTTCTCAGTCTGACCTTGCTTTACCCAATGCTGGTGCCCCATGCCTGGGCTTTGGGCTCCTAGGTCTCTATCTCCCTAGTTCCTTGGTGTCTGGATCTTCTGCCTCTCCAGGCTTTCAGCTCTTGGATCTCGGGCCTTATTCTTCATAGTTCATATTGCTTATCTAGTCTGTGTTGCTCCTAGATTTTGTGTCTTCTGTGTCCAGCTTCATACATCCACACTTGTCCCTTGACTCTTGCATCTTCGGTGGTCCCTTGGCTCCTGGCTTCTGTGTTTCTCTCTGTGTCCTCCCAGTGGTTTTACCCTATGGTAGGTTACGTCAGGCTGTTCTACCACAGGGTAGAACCACGGACAGGATACGGGGAGCTCTCAACAAGGAGCCGAGCAACTGTGAACGTTCTCCTTGCAACAGCTAAATGTACTCCTCTCTCTGTGTGACCTGTTTCAAGGGCCCATAATATAATGTGTGTGTATATATGTGTGTGCTTGCCTGTAATGGTTGAGATGGTCATTCTGATTTAAGGTGTATTGTTATTTGTCTATATTTAATGGTGTTTTGCTTGTCTTCCCTCCTTTTACTCTTCCTTCTCCTCTTCCCCAATCTTCTCTTCGCCACGTTCCTTGTATCTCCCCATCTTCTCTACACCCTTATTATGTCTACAGAGAATGGTTTTTCCTACTGTCCCATGAGGTGCTGAATCCCATGTACTGTCTCTTTGAATATGCCGGCAAAAACAACTACTGCTTGCAGATTAACCCTGCCTCGTCCATAAACCCCGACCACCTCACCTACTTCCGGTTCATTGGACGCTTTATCGCAATGGTAAGTAAGAAACTTGTCTGTAGCAGTGTAGTGTGTGTATCCTAATCCATCCCTTCTGCAAAACTGTCTGTGGTCGGTACTTGTGAGTTATCCGGGCTGCCGATTTTTTTCATCGCGCCCGAAATCGTGGGCATCGCGTCGGTCGTGGCCGTTATAAGGAGCCGCGACGCGATGCCCGCGATTTCCCATAGACAGTAATGTTAAAAGACACGATGGACACGATTTCCGACCCGATTTCCCATAGACAGTAATGTTAAAAGACGCGATGGACCCGATTTCCCATAGACAGCAATGTTAAAATAAAATGACAATGTGAAATTGGGCAATATGGCCATTTCACATTGGATATGTTTTAAAAAAAAATGTTTCATGGCCCCCCACCACCGTTAACGCCACCCCGCTATTGACGCCAACCCGAAGCGTGGCGAGCGGCGGCGGTACGCGTCCTCCGACCTTTTCATACCCCTACTATCCACTAGGGCGTGGAGTGAGAATAGAATAGTGTGGCGAGCGCAGCGAGCCACCGAGCCCGAAGCGTGGCGAGGGGACGCGGACACCTGTGAAGCCCGCAAGGGCACGCGGATACCTGTGAAGGTATCCGCGTCCCCTCGCGGGGCTCGCCACGCTTGCCACGCTTCGGGCTCGGTGGCTCGCTGCGCTCGCCACACTATTCTATTCTCACTCCACGCCCTAGTGGATAGTAGGGGTATGAAAAGGTCGGAGGACGCGTACCGCCGCCGCTCGCCACGCTTCGGGTTGGCGTCAATAGCGGAGTGGCGTTAACGGTGGTGGGGGGCCATGAAACATTTTTTCTCTTTCAATGGTCCTGGTGACACAGCTCAACACTGGGGATGTAGGAGGGTCCGAAGGAGCCAGGCACCTATCCTAAAGTTTTAGAGGGTAGGCTCCTCCCCTACTGCATCCCTGGACTCTCCAGTTCGTGTTAGGTGCCCACTGGAGTGGGTGCTATTCTAAAGGGCTGCAGGAGCAGCCGAAGAATTAGAGTAGTTAGGGGATTTTTATTATTTTATTAACTTTTACCCTAGCTAGGTAGGCTCAGTGTGAGGATTCTCATAGTGAATCCTCACACTGCTTGCGCAGCAGGAGCTGACAGAAGCGCGTCCTGTCAGCTCACTGTGCACAGGGGAGACACTGTCTGGTCTCCCTGTGCAGCGCTTATAGCCTTTTCTAAAAGGCTGCCTGGGCTCCGGAGTACCCTGAAACCGGCTCCACGTTTAGGTGGGGATCATGGGGGACAGGCGCTCCTTGATGGCGGCGGCCATTTTATGCGGAGCTTACACGCTGAGCTCCTAGATGAGAGGACAGCAGCGTTGTGACAGGCATGTTCCAAGTGATCCCCATTTGAGGGGGAGACACTGGAACTAGGAAATCCTACCTAAGGAGCGGCTTGCTGGGGGTGGTTGGCGCCAAAAGGTCACGGACCCCGCAGCAGCAGGGACCTGTGGTCTCTTCCTTCACTCTGACTTTGGCGCCTTTCAGAACGCTTGCAGCGGAGCTGAGCTGGCTTACTGATCCTGGCAGAGTGACTTGGATTTCCTGGGCATCGCTTCCCCGCAGTTGAAACCAACAGACAGATAAGTGACTGGGTGCATTGCTCTGTATAAACGCTTGTACATTGTTTGCACTGTGTATACTGATAGATATACATTTATCACTTGCATCATGTCTGAGCATCAGGCTGTGGTTTTGGGGGAGGGAGCCCTTAATGCACTGAGCGCGTGCAATGTTTGCACACAAAAATTTGTCCCTGAGCAGATGGCCAAGGGGGGCTTATGTATTACTTGCGCTGATGTGAGACCCATGGGCAGTGATCCCCATAGGGCAGAGCATATGGAACCTGCGTGGGCCAGGGCCCTAGGCAGGTCAGTAAACGCTTTGGTGCAGCTTTTGGACAGTCAGAGTGATGGGCTGGTAGAATCACAGAGACCTATGCCATCATCTCAGCAGTCGTCTGGCTCCTTGCCTCTTACCCAGGCAGATCCTGCACTTATCCAGGTGATGCAGGATACTGCAAAAGGCATTAACAGGTTCAGTGAAATGCTGGACAAAATGGATGATGTGGCAGGGACCCCTAGAAGGTCTTATGCTTTAACTACTGTGGTAGATGAAGAGGAAGGAGAGTATACTGACATCCCCTGGGATCAGGGTGATGATTTGGAAGAGAACTCTGCTGCTGGTATAGAGGATCTCATTGTAGCTGTGAAGCAGGCTTTAAAGCTGACTGTGGAGGATAAGACTCCTGTTAAAGGTGTTTTTAAGCGACAGCGGAAGGAGGCTGTTACTTTTCCTTCAGATGAGGGGTTACAGGAATTGTTAGAAGGGGCTTGGAAAACTCCTGATAAGAGGCTTCAGATGCCAAAACGATTCCTTAATCTGTACCCCATGCCAGAGTCTCATGCGGAGCTCTGGGAAAGGGTCCCAGTTGTGGACGCTTCAGTGGCACGTTTGTCCAAGGCTACTGTATTACCAGTACAAGGCGGTGCAGCTTTTAAAGATTCTGTGGATAAAAAACTGGAGGGAAACCTCAAGGCTATCTTTGAAGGGGTGGGGTTTACCTTACGACCCCTTATTGCTTCAGCCTGGGTTTCTAAGGCCATGATAGAGTGGGCTGGTGAATTATGCACCATGCTGCAGGCTGACCCGGGTGCATTACTGCTTGCAGAAAAGATTAAGGCAGCAGCAGAATATGCAGTTGAAGCAGAGGAGGAAGCTATTAAAATGGCAACCAGAGTGTCCACAGTCTCCATTAATGCCAGGAGAGTGCTTTGGCTTAAAGCCTGGGAAGCAGACAATGAGTCCAAGAAGGCTCTGGAAACATTAGCCTTCAAAGGAAAGGTACTCTTTGGTACCGAATTAGAGGAGATTATAAAACAGGCCACAGGCGGCAAAAGTACATTCCTGCCGGCCTCCTCAGCAAAGCAGACATCCAGATTTTCTGCTTTTAAGCCGTCCTTTCGGCCCTCCCCTAGAGGTGGTGCGTCCTTTCGAGGACAGTCTTTCAGGGGAAGGTTTCAGCCCTCTAGAGGCAAGACACAAAAGTCAAAATTTGGCTCTTTTCACAAGAAGCCTGCCAATAAAGGAGAGGATAAACCCTCTGCATGACTGTCAGGGGCTTTGCCCGACAGTGACAAAAGTGGGCGGGCGTCTCACACACTTCAGGGACGCTTGGGCTTCTCTAGGCCTGGATGCCTGGGTGCTAGACATCATAACACAGGGTTACAAAATCCCTTTCAGAGGGCCACCTCCGAAGAGGTTCATTCCCACATCCTTACCAAAGGAGGCACGGCTGCGTACAGCTCTTGTGAGAGCAGCGCACTCCCTTTTGGAAAAAGGGGTGGTTACACTAGTCCCCAAGACAGAGTGGAAGAAAGGCTTTTACTCCACGCTGTTCCTGGTGCCCAAACCAGACGGGTCTTTCAGACCAATACTAAATTTGAAGTCTCTAAATGTTCATTTATGGGTAGACCATTTCAAAATGGAGTCTCTACGGTCAGTACTCTTGAGTCTGGACCAGGGAGAATTTTTGGCGTCCATGGATGTCCAGGACGCATATTTGCACGTTCCTATACACCCGGAGCATCAGACCTTGTTGAGGTTTGCCATAGGAGACCTGCATTTACAATTCCGGGCGTTACCCTTTGGGCTAGCAACCGCGCCAAGGGTATTCACAAAGATAATGTCAGTAATGGCGGCGGTGCTGAGGCTCAGGGGAATCACAGTAATACCCTATTTGGACGATCTCCTGTTCAAAGCAGAGTCAGCAGCCATGCTGCAGAGTCACTTGGCAGAGGCCATCAGTTTTTTGCAGGCTCACGGCTGGATTTTAAATTTGCAAAAATCTCAGTTGGTACCGTCACAAAGGCTCCAATTCTTGGGAGTCATACTGGACACCCATCTTCATCGGGTATTCCTCCCGGAGGTAAAGGCCAGGGATCTGGTCACCCTAGTCCAGGAGATTCTCAGGGCTCAGAGCATTTCAGTATGGAGGTGCCTCAAGCTCCTGGGGAAGATGGTGGCGTCATTCGAGACGCTTCAATTTGCCAGGTTCCACTCTCGGAGGTTCCAATGGAACATTTTGTCAGCCTGGTCAGGAAACACTTTGACCATGAAATCCGAAATGATAGTGCTGTCTTCGGACACCCGAGAATCCTTGAAATGGTGGACAGAAGTAGATTCCCTTCAGTGGGGTCGGTCATTACAGACCTGGGACTGGTTGATAGTAACTACCGACGCCAGTCTCAGGGGCTGGGGGGCAATAGCCCTGGATCTCAGGCTTCAGGGCCTGTGGACGGAAGAGGAATCAGCGTTACCAATCAACATCTTGGAGCTGAGAGCTGTCTGGAAAGTGATTTCCTTGGCGGGAGACAGGTTACAGAACCTCCCTTTGAGGATTCAGACCGACAATGCCACAGCTGTGGCGTATCTGAATCACCAGGGAGGTACACGCAGCAGATTGGCCATGTGGGAGGTATCCAGAATCTTCCTATGGGCGGAACAGAATGTTCCAGCTGTATCGGCTATATTCATCCCAGGAATAGAGAATATAGAAGCCGACTTCCTGAGCAGGGAGGAGCTCAAGGAAGGGGAATGGAGCTTACACCCTCAGGTGTTTCAACAAATCACTTCGATGTGGGGAACTCCGGATGTGGACCTGATGGCATCCAGGATCAACCGTCAAGTGCCCAGGTTCTATGCCAGAACAAGGGATCCACTAGCGGAGGCAGTGGATGCCATGACTATTCACTGGCAGGGAGATCTCCTTTATGCATTCCCACCAGTACCAATGTTACCGAGACTTCTGAAGAAAATACAGGGGCAGAAGGTTCCAGTGATCTTAGTGGCCCCAGATTGGCCAAGGAGATCCTGGTACTCGAGGCTTCAGAGGTTGTCTGTGGACTCATGGCGTCTACCTCTGGGACCAGACCTTCTAAGACAAGGCCCGTTCAATCACCTGGATTCAGATCGATTGATTTTGACGGCCTGGCTATTGAAACCACCATTTTGAAAAGAAAAGGGTTTTCTGAGGCAGTAGTACAGACGATGATAAAAGCCAGAAAAGCTGTATCTTCGGCAAATTATTATAGAGTCTGGAAGACTTACATTCGATGGTGTGAGAGAAGAAAGGCTCATACATCTCATTTTAAGCTATCAAGAATGATGGAATTTTTACAAGATGGTTTTTCATCGGGCCTAAGCCTTCAGTCACTGAAGGTACAGATTTCGGCCTTGTCCATCTATTTCCAGAAAAAGATAGCCATTTTGCCGGAAATTCAAACCTTTTTACAGGGAGTATCCAGGTTGAAACCTCCATACAAGCAACCAGTAGCTCCTTGGGATCTATCACTGGTTTTGGAATGCCTTCAAAAGGCACCTTTTGAACCTTTAAGGTCGGCTGACTTTAAGTTTCTCACGTGGAAGCTAGTGTTTTTGTTAGCAGTAGCATCTGCTAAAAGAGTTTCAGAATTGGGAGCTTTGTCATGTAAATCTCCCTTCTTAATTTTTCATGATGACAGGGCTGTTTTAAGAACAGTGCCTCAGTTTTTACCGAAGGTGGTATCTACCTTCCATTTAAATCAGGAGATAGTTCTACCTGTGTTTCAACCCCCAGAGGGTTCTAAGAAAAGGGACAAGTTGAGAACTTTGGATGTTGTGCGTGCCTTACGCATATATGTGGACAGAGTGAAGAGTGTCAGGAAGACTGACACATTGTTGGTATTGTACGACGTACACAAAATTGGTTGGCCTGCATCTAAGCAGACTATTGCTAGGTGGTTGCGGTCTGTGATAGCTTTTGCATACACCAAAGTGGGTAGACCAGTACCGGCCAAAATAAATGCGCATACCACCAGGTCAGTTGCCACCTCTTGGGCGGTTCGACATGGGGCCACAGCTGAGCAGGTTTGCAGAGCTGCCACTTGGTCATCTGTTCACACATTTGCCAAATTCTATAGATTCCATGAGTTCGCGTCGGAGGACGCATCATTCGGGCGAGCAGTGCTGAGAGCTGCAGACCTGAGCGTACCCTCCCAAAGGACCGGCTCTGGAACGTCCCAGTGTTGAGCTGTGTCACCAGGACCATTGAAAGAGAAAAAGGGATTTTTGTAAGAACTTACCGTTCGAATCCCTTTCTCTGATATGGTCCTGGTGACACAGCGATCCCTCCCTTACGCTCAGTAAGTATGCCAGAAGTTTCATGATGTTCATGTTAAAATGGTTAAAAGTTAACAGTTTTCTGTTATGAAATGTGCATATAATATGTGCAGGCGTTTGTACTGAGTTATGTATTCCAGTGGCTTTGAAAGATTGAACTGAAGAGTCCAGGGATGCAGTAGGGGAGGAGCCTACCCTCTAAAACTTTAGGATAGGTGCCTGGCTCCTTCGGACCCTCCTACATCCCCAGTGTTGAGCTGTGTCACCAGGACCATATCAGAGAAAGGGATTCGAACGGTAAGTTCTTACAAAAATCCCTTTTTTTTTAAAACATATCCAATGTGAAATGCCCATATTGGCCAATTTCACATTGTCATTTTATTTTAACATTGCTGTCTATGGGAAATCGGGTCCATCGCGTCTTTTAACATTACTGTCTATGGGAAATCGGGTCCATCGTGTCTTTTAACATTACTGTCTATGGGAAATCGCGGGCATCGCGTCGCGGCCCCTTATAACGGCCACGACCGACGCGATGCCCCCGATTTCGGCTAAATCGCGGGCATCGCGTCGGTCGGGTGTCCTTAAGTTAAGGACAAAATCGGCAGCCCAGATAACTCACAAGTACCCTGTGGCCTTCTCTCCTTCAGGCTCTGTACCATGGGAAGTTCATAGACACTGGATTCACTCTGCCGTTCTACAAGAGGATGCTGAACAAGAAACCAACACTGCGAGACTTAGAATCCATTGATCTAGAATTTTACAATTCCATTATGTGGATTAAGTGAGTACAGAACCATGGGGTTGTGCTGGGTTCAGGGCAAAGTTCCACCCAATTGCTGCACATAGAAGGCGTGACCATTTTATGGGCTGGACTTGTAGCCTATAAGGTGACCTCACTGGAGACTAGTGAATGGATAAGCTGCACTCATGTGGCCAATAATAAAGGGGAAGCCTATCGATTCACAAGGCATGTTTTGTCTTGAGTGATTGGCTAGTTCTTAGCCAATGAGTAGGCTTCTTTCACATGAATGCTGCTTCAGCTCACAAAATGCCATCCGCAATGACGACTGGTGCATTTGTGCGATTTGTGGCTTATGTGAGAGCTGTCTGGGCGTTATATTTTGACACGTCCTCCCTGATTGGTTTCCTCAGCCTGCTGTAGATCTAAGGCAGGGATGGGAAACCTTCGACCCTCCAGATGTTGTTGAACGACACATCCCAGCATGCCCTGCAACAGTTTCAGTATGGCCAAATAGCAAAACTGTAACAGGGCATGCTGGGATGTGCAGTTAGACAGCTGTAGGGCCGAAGGTTCCCTATCCCTGATCTAAGGGCTGATTTTGCAACTGCATTAGTATATTTTGCCTGTGACTATATGCTAAGGGTAAAATAGGCCCTTCCCCTGGTGTACGAGTGTGCATTGAATGTTTGATATGCCCACTTTGAGGGTCCTTTAGACTCTGTAATACCACTTGTTGGGTCTTTAGATGCAGCCAGTTGCACCATGGAAACTTGCACCAGCCCCATACTAATTGCAGATTCACCTCCGTGCGTCACCGCTTGAGAACACCCAGCACACCTCCAATACATTTTACACCTCTATGCTAAACATTGTGGGACACATTTAACATAGGAGGTTGTGCAGTAGCTAGTTTTCTGGCTGTACCAAGCCAACACCTGCGTTTCACCACCCTCTCTAGTCTTCTTATCCAATATAATTACCCTCCATTCTAAAACCTCAGCCATTCCACCTCACCCATCGCCCCTGTCCTGAGCTTCCTTCTTTCTGGTGCAGGGAAAACAACTTGGAGGAGTGCGAGCTGGAGCTGTACTTTGTGCAGGACATGGAGATCCTGGGGGAGGTGACGTCACATAAGCTGAAAGAGGGAGGAGAAAACATTCGAGTCACAGAGGAGAACAAGGAAGAATTTATCACGTACGTAGGCTGCACTGAGGTCACCTCTCCATCACCTGCACTGAGTGGTGTGCAGGAGAGGTGTCTTATGTGTGTCCCTCTCTCAGGCTTCTTACAGACTGGCGATTCACACGTGGCGTAGAGGAACAGACCAATGCTTTCCTGGATGGATTCAACGAAGTTGCCCCATTGGAGTGGCTGCGGTACTTTGACGAGAAGGAACTGGAGGTAAGGGCACAGTTCTAAGGGGAAAATATATGGTTGCCCATTTTACCCATCGTAATCTAGCTGTCCTGTGATAAAATATACTGGGTAAAGGCTAGATAGAATCTGATTGGTTTGTCTAGGCCGCGCCCTCCCGTGTTCTCTTCAGAAGACTATATATATTTCCCCTTTGGTCCCATCATAGAACCATCACCATGTACTAGCTGTACTGGATAAATGATAACTAGACTCTGATTGGTTTGTCTAGGCCGCACCCTCCCTTATCCTCTTCAGAAGATTATATATATTTCCCCTTTGGTCCCACCATAGAACCAGCACCATGTACTAGCTGTACTGGATAAATGATAACTAGACTCTGATTGGTTTGTCTAGGCCGCACCCTCCCTTGTCCTCTTCAGAAGACTATATATATTTCCCCTTTGGTCCCACCATAGAACCATCACCATGTACTAGCTGTACTGGTCCTGAGCACGTTCCGTTGTATTTCAGCTGATGCTCTGTGGGATGCAGGAGATGGATCTGAATGATTGGCAGAAGAACACAATCTATCGGCACTATACCAAGAACAGCAAACAGGTCCAGTGGTTCTGGCAGGTGAGCATATAGGGGCACATTCCAACCCTGTCAATCTTATCCATGTCAACCTTCAGTGGGTTGCCCATTGCATGTCGACTTAAATTAGGTTGATTCAATGACCCATACCCGTATAACCAATCCCTGGCCTTTAGTGAGAAATCACATCGGCAGCCATAAATGGAGGCGTACAGAGAAGAATACAATGTACACAGCTGCATAGAACATGTCCTTTCAGACTTCTTGTATGTGCCAGGGTATGGGGAGACATCTATCAATGTTACGTGGTGCCTTTACATTGTGTTTCGGGGCCAGTGGCCCTATGCAGTGCACTGCATTCCTATATTGCTGCTCATTCTCTTCGCAGGTGGTAAAAGAGATGGACAATGAGAAACGCATCCGGCTGCTGCAGTTTGTGACGGGAACGTGCCGCCTTCCTGTGGGCGGATTCTCCGAATTGATCGGTGAGTTCATTTCTCTATCTGTTTTTAAGCCGTGTTTGCAGTGTCGTCTAACCTAGAGTCATGTACAAAATCCAGCTAGAGGAACTTTCTGACTATCTCATCAGCATTATGTAATCTTAGTCTCGTGAATGATTTATACACTTCCTCCTTGTATCATCCACCGCCTATGTTTGTACCTTGCAGGCAGCAATGGACATCAGAAGTTCTGCATTGATAAGGTTGGGAAAGACACTTGGCTGCCGCGCAGTCACACCTGGTAAGCGCTAGAACGGACATTATTATACACTAGAGCCGGCACTGCCCAGTGACATCTGAGGTCACATCTGGTAATCCCTATACCTGACACTATTATACACCACATCCAGCACTGCGCAGTGACATCTGAGGTCACACCTGGTAATCACTATACCTGACACTATTATACACCACATCCAGCACTGCGCAGTGACATCTGAGGTCACACCTGGTAATCCCTATACCTGACACTATTATACACCACATCCAGCACTGCGCAGTGACATCTGAGGTCACACCTGGTAAGCGCTAGAACGGACATTATTATACACTAGATCCAGCACTGCGCAGTGACATCTGAGGTCACACCTGGTAATCCCTCTACCTGACACTATTATACACCACATCCAGCACTGCGCAGTGACATCTCAGGTCACACCTGGTAATCACTATACCTGACACTATTCTACACCACGTCCAGCACTGCCCAGTGACATCTGAGGTCACACCTGGTAATCACTATACCTGACACTATTCTACACCACATCCAGCACTGCGCAGTGACATCTGAGGTCACACCTGGTAATCCCTATACCTGATACTATTATACACCACATCCAGCACTGCGCAGTGACATCTGAGGTCACACCTGGTAATCCCTATACCTGACACTATTCTACACCACATCCAGCACTGCGCAGTGACATCTGAGGTCACACCTGGTAATCACTATACCTGACACTATTCTACACCACATCCAGCACTGCGCAGTGACATCTGAGGTCACACCTGGTAATCCCTATACCTGATACTATTATACACCACATCCAGCACTGCGCAGTGACATCTGAGGTCACACCTGGTAATCCCTATACTGACACTATTATACACCACATCCAGCACTGCGCAGTGACATCTGAGGTCACGCCTGGTAATCACTATACCTGACACTATTCTTTACCACGTCCAGCACTGCGCAGTGACATCTGAGGTCACACCTGGTAATCACTATACCTGACACTATTATACACCACATCCAGCACTGCGCAGTGACATCTGAGGTCACGCCTGGTAATCACTATACCTGACACTATTATACACTACATACAGCACTGCGCAGTGACATCTGAGGTCACACCTAGTAATCACTATACCTGACACTATTCTACACCACGTCCAGCACTGCGCAGTGACATCTGAGGTCACACCTGGTAATCCCTATACTGACACTATTCTACACCACATCCAGCACTGCGCAGTGACATCTGAGGTCACGCCTGGTAATCACTATACCTGATACTATTATACATCACATCCAGCACTGCGCAGTGACATCTGAGGTCACACCTGGTAATCACTATACCTGACACTATTATACACCACATCCAGCACTGCGCAGTGACATCTGAGGTCACACCTGGTAATCCCTATACCTGATACTATTATACACCACATCCAGCACTGCGCAGTGACATCTGAGGTCACACCTGGTAATCCCTATACTGACACTATTCTACACCACATCCAGCACTGCGCAGTGACATCTGAGGTCACGCCTGGTAATCCCTATACTGACACTATTCTACACCACATCCAGCACTGCGCAGTGACATCTGAGGTCACGCCTGGTAATCACTATACCTGATACTATTATACACCACATCCAGCACTGCGCAGTGACATCTGAGGTCACACCTGGTAATCACTATACCTGACACTATTATACACCACATCCAGCACTGCGCAGTGACATCTGAGGTCACACCTGGTAATCCCTATACCTGATACTATTATACACCACATCCAGCACTGCGCAGTGACATCTGAGGTCACACCTGGTAATCCCTATACTGACACTATTATACACCACATCCAGCACTGCGCAGTGACATCTGAGGTCACGCCTGGTAATCACTATACCTGACACTATTCTTTACCACGTCCAGCACTGCGCAGTGACATCTGAGGTCACACCTGGTAATCACTATACCTGACACTATTATACACCACATCCAGCACTGCGCAGTGACATCTGAGGTCACGCCTGGTAATCACTATACCTGACACTATTATACACTACATACAGCACTGCGCAGTGACATCTGAGGTCACACCTAGTAATCACTATACCTGACACTATTCTACACCACGTCCAGCACTGCGCAGTGACATCTGAGGTCACACCTGGTAATCCCTATACTGACACTATTCTACACCACATCCAGCACTGCGCAGTGACATCTGAGGTCACGCCTGGTAATCACTATACCTGATACTATTATACACCACATCCAGCACTGCGCAGTGACATCTGAGGTCACACCTGGTAATCACTATACCTGACACTATTATACACCACATCCAGCACTGCGCAGTGACATCTGAGGTCACGCCTGGTAATCACTATACCTGACACTATTCTTTACCACGTCCAGCACTGCGCAGTGACATCTGAGGTCACACCTGGTAATCCCTATACTGACACTATTCTACACCACATCCAGCACTGCGCAGTGACATCTGAGGTCACGCCTGGTAATCACTATACCTGATACTATTATACACCACATCCAGCACTGCGCAGTGACATCTGAGGTCACACCTGGTAATCACTATACCTGACACTATTATACACCACATCCAGCACTGCGCAGTGACATCTGAGGTCACACCTGGTAATCCCTATACCTGATACTATTATACACCACATCCAGCACTGCGCAGTGACATCTGAGGTCACACCTGGTAATCCCTATACTGACACTATTATACACCACATCCAGCACTGCGCAGTGACATCTGAGATCACGCCTGGTAATCACTATACCTGACACTATTCTTTACCACGTCCAGCACTGCGCAGTGACATCTGAGGTCACACCTGGTAATCACTATACCTGACACTATTATACACCACATCCAGCACTGCGCAGTGACATCTGAGGTCACGCCTGGTAATCACTATACCTGACACTATTATACACTACATACAGCACTGCGCAGTGACATCTGAGGTCACACCTAGTAATCACTATACCTGACACTATTCTACACCACGTCCAGCACTGCGCAGTGACATCTGAGGTCACACCTGGTAATCCCTATACTGACACTATTCTACACCACATCCAGCACTGCGCAGTGACATCTGAGGTCACGCCTGGTAATCACTATACCTGATACTATTATACACCACATCCAGCACTGCGCAGTGACATCTGAGGTCACACCTGGTAATCACTATACCTGACACTATTATACACCACATCCAGCACTGCGCAGTGACATCTGAGGTCACGCCTGGTAATCACTATACCTGACACTATTCTTTACCACGTCCAGCACTGCGCAGTGACATCTGAGGTCACACCTGGTAATCACTATACCTGATACTATTATACACCACATCCAGCACTGCGCAGTGACATCTGAGGTCACGCCTGGTAATCCCTATACTGACACTATTATACACCACATCCAGCACTGCGCAGTGACATCTGAGGTCACACCTGGTAATCCCTATACTGACACTATTCTACACCACATCCAGGACTGCGCAGTGACATCTGAGGTCACGCCTGGTAATCACTATACCTGATACTATTATACACCACATCCAGCACTGCGCAGTGACATCTGAGGTCACACCTGGTAATCACTATACCTGACACTATTATACACCACATCCAGCACTGCGCAGTGACATCTGAGGTCACACCTGGTAATCACTATACCTGACACTATTATACACCACATCCAGCACTGCGCAGTGACATCTGAGGTCACACCTGGTAATCACTATACCTGACACTATTATACACCACATACAGCACTGCGCAGTGACATCTGAGGTCACACCTGGTAATCACTATACCTGACACTATTATACACCACATCCAGCACTGCGCAGTGACATCTGAGGTCACACCTGGTAATCACTATACCTGACACTATTATACACCACATCCAGCACTGCGCAGTGACATCTGAGGTCACACCTGGTAATCACTATACCTGACACTATTATACACCACATACAGCACTGCACAGTGACATCTCAGGTCACACCTGGTAATCCCTATACCTGACACTATTATACACCACATCCAGCACTGCGCAGTGACATCTGAGGTTACACCTGGTAATCCCTATACCTGACACTATTATACACCACATACAGCACTGCGCAGTGACATCTGAGGTCACACCTGGTAATCACTATACCTGACACTATTATACACCACATCCAGCACTGCGCAGTGACATCTGAGGTCACACCTGGTAATCACTATACCTGACACTATTATACACCACATCCAACACTGCGCAGTGACATCTGAGATCACACCTGGTAATCCCTATACCTGACACTATTATACACCAAACCCAGCACTGCGCAGTGACATCTGAGGTCACACCTGGTAATCACTATACCTGACACTATTTATACACCACATCCAGCACTGCGCAGTGACATCTGAGGTCACGCCTGGTAATCCCTATACCTGACACTATTATACACTACATCCAGCACTGCGCAGTGACACATTCACTGACCTTACATTTAGTACTATAAGTAGATGTTAATTAATAATGACGTGTACAATCCCATTAAATCGGCAGATATTGGATGCGACATAGTTATATTTTAAAGCCAGGAACAATAGCCAAGTATACCAGTAAATTAATGTCCCCCTCTCATGTAATCTTCCTGTCCTCTCAGCTTCAACAGGCTGGATCTGCCACCGTACAAGAGTTACGAGCAGCTTAAGGAGAAGTTATATTTTGCCATTGAGGAAACAGAAGGTTTTGGCCAAGAATAACACCAGGACTTGGGAGGAATGAAGACGACAGGGAGGAGGCTGATCAAGATCCCAACTGGACTTGAGACACAACTTGGCTTCAGTATGAAGGTGTCCAGTCTTTAGCGGTCTTGTCTCCAGAATCAACACGTTGGCAAGAGTCATTCACACCGTGCAATTCTGAAGCACAAGCGGTCACCGTGATCACAGATGATCAACAGTGACACCACTGAGGTCATTTGGCTCGGCCCGAAAAATGACCGCCTCCACTGGTTTTAGGTCCACTGTTAAGGATATGCCTGGACCTTACCCAGAGACTGAGTGGTAGGGTGTATGATCATCCTCATAGGAATTATGGCTTTAATACATTTTTTTTCTATTTTTTCCCAGATTCTCCCCCCTCCCCCCTCCACCCTCCACCCCCGTCTGGGAACTAGTTTGCACATATATTATTTCCCTTGAATTTCTCCACCTTGGAGGTGCGGGGGGGGGGGGGGGGGGGGGGGGGGGGGGAGGGAACGGTGGAAAAGAGTGCGGTGGCTTGCTCCCGTATTCCCCTTTTTGTGTGCCGTTTTTAACATATGAAATAATCCGTAAAACATAATCAATGTTTTTTATTGATGCTTTCTAAAAATGACCACGTTACAGAATTTTAAATGCCGCATGTTCTATTTTATTTTGTCTGAGCTAATTCATTTTACATTTCAGAAATATATGAAAATGTCAAATTATTTAGATGGTTTTAAGAAAAACCGCTGCGTGAGCCAAGCGACTCCTAGCATCCAAAATGTGGAGAACATAATAGATGTATTAGTAGGTCAGGGGTGCCTACCCGGAATGGCCGGGAGGGTAGGCAACCCTAACCTACTGATACATCCCTTCCCCAGGAATGGGGGGCAATCCTCCCGTAAACCCCCCCTCCCCGGCATCTCCCCTGTTGCAGCGTTAATGCATTTGTACCTCACACACACACTGCTGGATCCCAACTGCTAAGTTTTATCTTACAGAAATACAGATTCACAAAACTTTCTACTGATTTAAACGAATTGAATATAGCTTATGTATGTATTTAGGCCTACGGGGGTTACCGTTTGCAAAATGAACATTTTATTAACCCTTTCTGTGCCAACATCTTTGTGAGAGATGTTCAAAATATCCGCAAAAAGAAAAATGCCAGCGTCGCTCACATTTGTTATATAAATTCAAATCAAAAAATGTTAAAGTTAAAAAGATTAAACTGCCTATATAAGTTAAACGTTACGGGGCATTCTGATGAATAAAAATGTCTGCTCAGCAGTTTTCACACCTATTTTGACAAATTCACTTGGCACTCAAAGGGTTAAAGCAGGAGGCTTTCATATATCGAGGAAGGTGGAATCACTGGCACGCTGCAGACTTTAAAACTGAAATATTAGGTTTAAGTTGGACATTTAATTGCTGCATCCAGATGACCGTACATACAAAGACATTACAGGCCAAACGTCATGGGGTGTGAGAATCAGAAAGCGCGACATTTTCCGAGAGTTTTTCCTTTTTTTTTTTTTAAAGCGACAATCATTTACATGGCAGGATCAACCTGATTTTGTAGTGTAAATGATTGCCGCTTTTAAATAAAATGGGAAAAATCTACCGAAATCTCTCACTTTTGAACTACAACTCCCAGATTACTTGCAGCGTTCACCAGGCCTGGAGGAGTTGGAACCAAATAAACAGAACTCAGTGGAGGTCTGCTCCAGGATGTGTCCCAGACCGGTGTACGTGTCCATTGCATAGCATAGACAGAGATCTAATTATCTTATTGGGAGTTACGGTGGTCATTAGTGAAAATAATCTGCTCCAATACTCTAAAGGTGCTCATACACTAGTAAGATTTATCTTCAGATCTGGCTGGTTGGAACAAAAACATGGTTATGGATGAGTGACAGTTTGTCAGTTTTCCAGCATTTCCTAGCAAATGGTCAACTGTCATCTGCTCTCATCCATAACCAGGTTTTTGTTCCAACCAGCCAGACCTCAAGATAAATCTGCGTGTGTATGGCCACATTTACAATCATGTTCTAGAAGTACATTCACTTTTTTCAGCTTATGTTCAAAATCCGATCCTGTACATAGCATGTATATAGTAAATGACTGTGTGACATATATGTATTACATTGGTAATGTGCAAGAGCATTTACCAGAGATTGTATAGGATGGAGCTGCATCTATGATGCTTAATTTCATATGCAATAAATACACAGGTTTGTATACGAGCTGCCTGTCCTGTTTATTTCCAGGTGTGTGGATGTATGGACCAGGACCAGACAAATACAGGACATTTTTAATAGAGATGTGCAGGTCCGGATTTCACATGTTTTTGCTCCAAAATATAGCCAATAAGATCCTGTTTTGAGATCCGGGAAAATCCGAACCTGGACATCTCTTATTTTAAGTGTCCAATGCATAAATGGTACCCACATTTGTATTTTTAGATGAAGACTCCCGCTGGCGAGACATTGGGTCAGGTAATTGGGCCAATATCACAGCATGCTGCGTTTGAGAACCAGTAATAATCCGATGATCGTCACAAGGCATATTGGTAAATTCAACGAGAAGGCGGACCCACTCACGGGTATGAAGCAGTGATAAGGGAGGAGAAATGACCCATGGCAACCAATCAGAACTGGAGTAACATATCATTTGCATACACTAAACTTATACAGAGCAGCTGATTGGTTGCCATGGGCCACTTCTCCTCTGGCTCCCTTCTCCTACCTTACCGCTGCTTCATACAGCTACCACTCATTCCATTAATAGCAGTAACTGTGAGGAGAAGCTAACCGCTGTTATTGTAGTCATTGTCCAACAACTTTGACACATCCCCGTTATCTATATTGATGGGGCCAAAAAGTTGCTCTTGTTTTTGGCTACAGGATATGCTCCTGTGTGGTCAGACATCAGCTGCAAGCTGGGACTTGTAGTTCTACAACAGTTGAAGAGCCACAGGTTGCCTGAGACTGCCACACCGTAGTTGAAGGCAGATTTTGTGTGATGGGCTTTAAAGCATACTTGCCTACTTTTGAAAACTAGTTTCAGTGAGATTATAGTTGGTGGTAGAATTTTGTACAGTGCCCCATTGAGGAGGGGGGGGGGTGTTATGCTCCTCCCAAAGGGCGTGTCTAGTTCCAGACAATGGAGAAATTGTGAAAAGAGATTGTAAACATGGCACCTAGAAGCGTGGGTGTGTACTGCTAAATCTGAGAGGCATCTTGTAAAATTACTTATATCCAAATGTAGATGAGCCCCAGAGCAGTTAGTAAGAGCTACTATACTTGGTAAAGTGCTGGGAAATGGTGCTGATGACTCAATGTAAATGTATCTGTCTCCCGTTCCTTTTTTTCCAAAAATGTAACCGTGTAATGTGCGCTAGGTGACATGAGGGAGATTGCTAGACTAATGAGGGAGATTGCTGCTATGTCTGGGAGTGTCCTGCAGAATGCAGGAGGGGAGGTAACTACGATGTAACCGTGTAATGTGGGCTAGGTGACATGAGGGAGATTGCTAGACTAATGAGGGAGATTGCTGCTATGTCTGGGAGTGTCCTGCAGAATGCAGGAGGGGAGGTAACTATGATGTAACCGTGTAATGTGGGCTAGGTGACATGAGGGAGATTGCTAGACTAATGAGGGAGAGAGGGAGATTGCTGCTATGTCAGGGAGTCTCCTGCAGAATGCAGGAGGGGAGGTATCTACGATGTAACCGTGTAATGTGGGCTAGGTGACATGAGGGAGATTGCTAGACTAATGAGGGAGAGAGGGAGATTGCTGCTATGTCAGGGAGTCTCCTGCATAATGCAGGAGGGGAGGTAACTATGATGTAACAGTGTAATGTGGGCTAGGTGACATGAGGGAGATTGCTAGACTAATGAGGGAGAGAGGGAGATTGCTGCTATGTCAGGGAGTCTCCTGCAGAATGCAGGAGGGTAGGCAACTACGCTTTAAAGGAAACTAGCAAGACGAAATAGTAAAACCAGCATTAGTCCTCTGCAGTAAGAGTCTCCTGTCTCCCCAGGCCGGCCCTTCTCTCCTGCCCTTTCATGCTTCATCCCAGCGTTGCTGTGTCTGGTGCCAGCTGGGACCAGCAGGAAATGCTTTCATGTAATAGAGAAATGCAGAGTATGTGAGTTGTTGCTGAGCAAATACACAGCCAGACACCTTACAAGCATGCATTGACAGGCTGTCTCACCTTGTATAATAGCCTCCTTGTGTAATGCAGACGCGGTGCACAGGCAGAGAGGCACGTCAGCTGGGAGCCTGCTGCGTGTGCCAGTCAAAGGATAAGAGACGGATGCCTTCATATAAAACATATATAGACAGACGCACTGCTTCCTAATCAATTCGAAAACAAATAATATATATATATATATATCAAAATGGGGTACCCTTTCAATGCGCAAGATGAGTTTTGGGCAGCACTTCTGTTAGTCCCCCTGTTAGCAGGGGAAGGATAGAAATGGATAGAGAACAGAAAACGAGTGCGCCACTGTTGAGAGGTTCCACCACCAAATATACCAGAACTGTAATAATTACAGACAAAGGACTATTCAGCAATTTAATACAATTCATAAAACACAATTAAAACACTTTTTCATCTATATGAAGTCAGTCATTCAGTTCAATATGACAAGGAAAACACCCAACGCGTTTCGTCATAACGACTTCCTCAGGGGTAACTTTCCGTAGGTAGTTAGACCGTGAATATGGAAATTCACAACAGGTATGAATCCTTCTGACAGATCTAAAAGTATATAGATGGACCTCTTGAAGATCCTACTTTTGATGCAGAACCGCATCAATTTCCATAAAAGTCCCTTTAAAATCAGCAGGTCTTGAGAGGATTTTTCCAAAAAAACTCCTCAAATAGAATCACAACAGGCAAATCTCTCACCGGCTGCAGGTAACCCTGTTTATATATATATATATATATATATATATATATATATATATATATATATATTACAAATACCTAGTCAGAGAAACAATCGTGCTTATTTGCCATCATATTATGGAGCCCATGTATCAACGACTGATAAAACCTGTTGCGTATGCTAAATGTCGCTCCCAACTGTCATTTAAACCATGGCAGTTAGTGGTTTAAGCCCCTATATGCTCAAATAAGTCACTATACAAAATAAATGTAATATTGGAACATATAGCATGATAAACCCTACTCCGCCCCCTTTGTGCGCCAACGCTGCTTTGAGAGATGTGCAAAATATCCGCTAAAACCGCCAGGGTCGAAGTCGAGGAATTTGGATCACTTTAGTTATTGCCGGCAAATGGTCTGAAGTCAATGAAATCAAGTTTAGTTAAATATGGCGCCCAAAAAAAAGAAACCAGTCGCTGTGAGCTTTGGCACTCAAGGGTTAATTGCTTACATATTGTTCCCAGCAAAGTGTATGACGGATGCTTCCTTTATAGAGACCAGCGGAATCCTGTATATAGGGCAACGCTGCTTTTTTAGCACCAATTTTCATATTTATTTTAGGTTCCATATTCTGTTTATAAAGTGCGATTTCTGCTGGTAGGACACTGATTAATATGATGTAATGGCATTACCGACTGTATAACAGGCATGGAGAACCTCTGGCTCCCAGCTATTGTTGAACTACACATCCCAGCATGCCCTGCAACAGGTTTAGCATGGCCAAATAGCATAGCTGTAGCAGGGCAGGCTGGGATGTGTAATTCACAACCGCTGGGAGCCAGAGGGTCCCCGTCCCCGACCTAGAACCATGCAATAAATATGAAAAAGTTGGGACACATTCCCTGGCTTCTATAAAGTCGCTAGGGCTTATGTCGACACCTGAAATAGGTTGACAACGTTGGAAGGTCAACACAAGCATTAACTTGACAAAGGAAAGGTTGACGTGAGTTTTTCACATTTTTTTCGAGCCGACGTGCCAACAGGCGATATTTCATAACCTACCATCCACTAGGGCGCGGTGGGAGAACATAATAGTGTGCAGAGTGCAGTGAGCCATGCGAGGGGACACCATACACTTAGACAGTGCCCATGTCGACTATGTGAAAAACTCGTGTTGACCTTCCCATTGTTGAATTAATGCTTGTGTCAACCTTCCATCCTGTTGACCTTAGCCATTTCAAATTAGTTCAGGCGTCGACCGAAGCCTTGTCAACCTTTAGTTATCGGAATCGGTACAACTATCAGAATGAACTTAGGTCTACAGTCATTAGGTCGACCCCACTAGGTCGACTGGCAGGAAGGTCGACATGACTTAAGGTCGAATTTGCATAAAGGTCGACATGAGGAAGGTCGACTGGTCATAAGGTCGACATGGGTTTTTCACTGGTTTTTGATCCGAATGTCGACATAGTCGACATGGACACAGTTGGCAATGAGAATTGGACCCTCGCATCACTCGCTTCGCTCGCATGCTTCGGGCACGGTGGTTCGCTTCGCTCGCCACAGCTTTAATAACCTCCTCCACGCCCTAGTGGATGGTAGGGCATGAAATACCGCCTGTCGGCACATGTCGGCTCAAAAAACAGTGAAAAACCCCATGTCGATCTTATGACCAGTCGACCTTCCTCATGTCGACCTTTATGCAAATTCGACCTTAAGTCATGTCGACCTTGGCCCATGTCGACCTTAAGTCAGGTCGACCCTTCCTGCCAGTCGACCTAATGACTGTAGACCTAAGTTCATTCTAATAGATGACCGCTTCCCATCAGGAAATGCTGCTTCTTTCAGCTTGCAATGAAGAACGACATGAATGCTAAATCCGGCAGATTCAGAGCGGGTGCAAATGGAACCGGGGTTGTGTTTTTATATCTACGAGGCAGCAGCTGTGCAAAAATGATGCGAAAGCATCCAGCGACGGCTTGTGTACAAACGTGCTGCCGGTGAGCCTGAGCCACTGCGGTGTCTGAAGACGCAGCATCCGATCAAGGGCCTATTTCAGCATGGACAGCGAAACAGAGTGGACTGTGAGGGGACAGCTGCTGTCCAGTCTGACAGAACAAATGTTCCCTGTTCAAATATGCGAATGAATCGCTACCCGCGAACCAATCGCAATTCCTGAAACAGTGAAGATACTTTGCCGTCTGTGCAAATGTCAGTAGGTTTAAAGCTTCTACTAATCTGAGACAGGCTGGCAGTGGTCATTGTGGACGCCACAGACCTTTAAAAATGTTTTTTTACGATTTTTAAAACACTCCCAGAAAACAGCCCAGTTTCTGTCCCGTAACGCTGTCTTCCTGTCAGTCAAACTCCAGCTACATTGCATTTACGATCCATATGCATTTTCAGTTACCAATTCCCCTCCCACATGCACTGTGTACGGAACCAGGGCCGTTTCTAGACAATTTAGCTCCCAGGGCAAAGGAATCAAAATGCGCCCCCCCCCCCCCCAAAAAAAAAAAGAAGTTAACACGACATAGAAGGGGGCGTGGTTTATTTTTAAAAGGGGTGTGGCTTAATACAAAGGTGTGGTCTAGCAGGAAAACAATTACCTTACATCTCACCTTTGCAACCTGCATGACCAGACATTGGTTACCGCAGGAATTGTCATTGTACTCCCGCACTTTAGTTGGCGGGCTGAAGGCCACACAGTGACCTAAAAATATAAAGGCCCACACAGTGACCTAGTACGCCTCACAGATCAAGGCCAAACAATGACAGGCTACTTGAATCATTATACACTATTTATCCGTGATGCCAATTACACATGACGCTGCACACCGTGATGACAATTACACATTATGCCGCACACCGTGATGACAATTACACATTACGCCGCACACTGTGATGACAATTACACATTGTCACACACCGTGATGACAATTACACTTTATGCCGCACACCGTGATGCCAATTACACATGCCAATTACACATTACGCCGCACACTGTGATGCCAATTACACATTACGCTGCACAATGTGATGAGTCCACCATTGTTCGATGCCCACCAATGTATATATTTTTATATGCCCACTGCCCAGCAATGTATATATTTGTATATGCCCACTGCCCAGCAATGTATATTTTTATATGCCCACTGATGTATATATTTTTATGCCCACTGTCACCAATGTATATTTATTTAAACACCACTGCCCACCAATGTTTATTAATAATAGGCAGTAACATATATATTGCTGGCCTGCGCCATTAATTTATACGTTACCACCTATTGTTAATAAACATTTGGTTGGCAGTGGTGTTTAAATATACATTGGTAGCAGTGGGCATATAAAAATATACACATTGGTGGGCAGAGGATATATAAAAATATACACAATAGTGGGCATATAAAAATATATACATTGGTGGGCAGTGGGCATATTAAAATATATACATTGGTGGGCAGTGGATGTATAAATGTATACACATTGGTGGGCAGTGGGCACACTTCGCACCCCCCCCCCCCCATCAATTCCCTCCCCTCTCCGGGCACTTTTTAATTACCTTAAGCCCGGGGTCAGGGTGTCTGTCAGGCAGCTCCTCTCTCCAGATAAGCAGCATGGCATGCAGCAAGTCTTGCTGCGCTGCTCCTCGTTTATCGAGCGCGGCGTGACGTCATTATGTCACGCCGCACACATCGGTGGGGGATTCCTGTGCACACTGCAGAGTCCCGGCGGCCAGCTTGTTGCTGGAGCCAGGAGTCGGACGCAAGTGCGCAGTCGCAATGTCCCGCCGCGGCCGCCGGGCCCGTGATCGTGATGATCTCGGAGTCGGGCGGCGGGCGGCAAGGGATAGGAAGGGGGGAGGCGGCGGCGGCGCTGGAGAAGCTGCCGGGCGCCCCAGCTTTTTATCAGAGGCAGACAAGCCGTGCGGCGCCCCGGGCTGCTGCACGGCTTGTCCGCCTCTAGAAACGGCCCTGTACGGAACACATGTGCAGTCATTCGATAATCACTCAATTTGCAAATTCTCTGATAAGTGGTCCATGCTGAATTAGGCCCCAAGTGGGTGACATTGCACACTGCATTCTGAGATCAGCGTATGCTACGTACATACCAAATATCTGAAACCTGTGTGACCACCTTTGAATCAGTGAAACCAAACCGGCTTTGAAAGCTGTAACAAAATTGTAATAGGACACAGCTTTAATTGTGGTTTTAATTTTTTACTAACGTGTTGCGATGTTTGCTGGCTGTAGATCACTGAAATGGTGAAACGGTTAGTCAGTAAATAAGCGTATTACATTGTAAAGGAGGAATATAACCTGAGTTCCTTAAAATGACAGTTTTGTCCACTTTGGTCGAGGATACTCCTAGAATTGGACGCCACAATATTTTTTTTTCTTAAGGCCATTTATCAAGTTTAATGCAAACCTCAGGCCGGCCTGCCAATTCCTGCAATGCCCCTGGCTTCCTGTGCCAGCAAACGGTGGTTTCAGAAGCACAAGCTCTCTTTGTTACTCCACTGAGGGAACAGAAAGTATATTGGCCTTAGCATTAATAAGGGAATAAATATTGTGTCCTGTGAGCTGACACAAGCAGCGCTGCCTGCTGGCGCGGTTTCCCTCGGAAGGTGCCAGGTTCTCGATGTTTTAATAATCTATAAGAGACTTAAGGGGTGACTCACATTATAAAGTCATCGTCTTTGTTCCCCAGCTCCACTCTGTATGCAATTAATTTAAAATATTAGGGCTATTTAAGAGAGGAGAAGGCCCGTGTGCTGCCTCCTCCGGCCGGGCCCCCTCCTCTATGCCAGCTGCAGTGCCCTGCCATGCAGCGCAATAGGGTCTGAGCATTAGAACGCTCACAGTCTACAGTGCAAGCGTAGACCTATGATAAATATGGCGCAGCGACCATTTTTATTGCATTTCCGGCAGCGCTCCTGCCTTCAACATGTGTCTCTAGAGGGGTAAGTATTAAAAAATGGGTGCGGTGTGGACCCCCCTGGGACTCCGTAGTATTTTACCATTAAAAATACACCACTGCTCTGTTTATAGTCATAATGTATAGAATATATATATATATATATATATATATATATATATATATATATATATATATAATCTCTTATATATTTGGCTACATCTGTCACTCAAAGTGTGTCTGGAGCTATAACGCTGGATGGAGCCTCTGACTCACATGACTGACTCACATGACAGAGAACCAGCCCAGTGAGCCCACAGACAGTGCCAGACACCCTCTGCCACAGCAAAGACACAGCTACACACCAGACACACCAGGTGAGCGCCCCACACCTCCATACCTCCCAACATGACCCTCTCCAGGAGGGACAGAATGCTCTGTTTGTGGACTTCCATCTTAATTTATGATTGTCATCACCTGTCATTTTAAACAGGGTAATTGATAAGAAAGGTGTTTAAGCACAGGTGATGGTAATCCATAAATTAAGAAGAAAGTCCAGAAACAGAGCAATGTGTCCCTCTTGGAGAGGGTCATGTTGGGTATGCACCTCCCCCCCCCCCCCCCCCATTCACGGCATCCCCACAATTAAATGGCACATGCAAAACACTGACATGGCTATGGTCGACAATGAAAAAGGTTGACAAGATTTATTTTTCACTTTTTCAATGTTTTCATATTCATTCTCATCTGTCGACATGGACACCAATGAAGTGCCACACTTATGTCAACATTTACATGTGTTGACCTTTCTGTGTTGATTTTTTCTTGTGGCGATTCGCGGCACCCCCCGCGACCCCCCTCCCGCGATTTGCAGCACACCCCCCGCAATTCGCGGCACCCCCCGTGACTCCCGTGATTCGCGGCCCCACCCCGTGACACCCCCCCTCCTGCAATTCGCGGCACCCAGCGACCCCCCCTCCCACGATTCGCGCCAACCCCCCGGGCCCCCCCTCCCGCGGTTCACGGTGCCCCCACGACCCCCCCTACCGCGATTCCCCACCCCTAACCCCCCTGCTGTCATTGCGGCAACCCCCCGCCCCCGCGACCCACCCTCCCGCGATTCACTGCAACCCCCCGTGCCCCCATCCCACGATTCGCGGCACCCACACCCCCCCGCGACCCCCCCTCCCGCAATTCACGGCATCCACCCACGACCCCTCCTCCCGTGATTCACGGACACCCCTCACCTCCTCCCCCCACCCCCGCGCGTGATTCACGGCAACCCCAGGATTAAATGGCACATGCAAAACACTGGCACGGCTATGGTCGACAATGAAAAAGGTTGACATGAGTTTTTGAAGATTTATTTTTCTTTTTTTGAATGTTTTCATATTCATTCTCATGTGTCGACATGGACACCGATGAAGTGCCACACTTATGTCAACATTTACATGTGTTGAACTTTCTGTGTTGATTTTTTTCTTGTACCAATTTTTTTCCAGTGACAACTATGAACACATCAACCTACACATCATCAACCACTTCTTTGTATAATATATAACACCTGTTCTGTTTTACTGTAGGTGTTTTAAGTCAGAACTTTTACTGCTACTATTACTGTTTATGTAAATGCATTCTGAATGACAGCAACATCCTACCATCCTTCTACAAGAATATATAACCAACTAGGTGATTCATCGTGCCCCGTGCCCCCCCCCCCCGCAATTCGCAACCCCCCCTCGCGCAATTCACGCTTCACGCCCCCTCCCACGCTTTGCGGACCCCCGCCCTCTCCTGTGATTCGCCGACACCTGCGCCCCCTCCCTCCCTTGATTCACGGCACCCCCCGCGCCCCTCCCGTAATTCACGGCACCCCTAAGCCCCTCTTTAGCCCCCCGTATACTCACACACCCCTATCACTACCCAGCTTCCTGCTCTCCTGAACCGTAACTTCCACCACTGGGGAGTCGCTGACGCTGTTTTGCCCACATGCCCCTATCATGCCTCATAGCCCAGCCTCCTGCTCTCATGTACCCTAACTCCCACCCAGTAGGAGGAGACACTGACTCAGGGCCACCATCCTGTACTCCTGTACTGCCACGCTGGACCCTCACCCACTGGCAGAAGCTGCACAGTATCTCCCACCCTCCTCTTTAGTCCCCCTTATGCCCACACACCCCTATCACTATCCAGCCTCCTGTTTTCCTGTGTCGTGACCTCCACCAGTGGGGAGCCGCTGACTCAGAAACACCCTACTATACTATTGCACACACACACCTAAACAACATGCACACACAGCCCCCCCCCCACACCCACAAATGTCACTGTACCATCCACACTATCAATGTACATCTTACTCTGTAACCGCTTTTTAATTAAACAAAACAATACACACCCCCTTCCAAATCATATGCTCTCTATTTAACACATTTCACTTATAACTCAAGTTGCAATACGGGCCATCTTTCATACAATTCTAACCATCTTTCTCATATACAAATGTTCACAAATTAAGGGGGTGTAGCCCCTTACGACGGTGTGAAGAGCGCCCGTAGGGCGCGATGAATCACCTAGTCTATACATACTAGTTAAGCCCACTCAAAGCGAATGCTCCGAAAGCTAGTCTGACACCTTGTGATTGCCTCTGTGTTTCTGCATGTGTGAAATAGAAAGAGATGTACTTTCACTCGCTGCCAGCAGATGGCATAGTTTTGGTTACACATGAATATATATATATATATATATATGATATAGACAGATAAGGCAGACACTCACACACAGCACATTTACCGCTAATAATTTCACACAGATTAGAGAGGGATCCTAACTGTCCTTTTTTACAAATACGTGGCCAGATGTATTAAGCCTTCACAAGAGATAAAGTGGAGGGTCATAACAATAACCAATTGGCCCCTAACTGGCATGTCACATGCTGTGTTTGAGACATGCCAATTAGGAGCTGATTGGCTGGTCCTTTATGATTCGTGATCACCCTCAACTTTCTCTATTGTTAAGGCTTAATACATCTGGCCCAGTTGGGAGATGATTGGCTGGTACTCTCTCTCTTACATCACCTGATGAATAGTGACTACCAAGTTTATTGGGTTTTGCCGAAGTCTGATCCTCAGCAACTTCTTGGTCATACCTCCCTGCCTTAAATATCGTCCCATTGGGGAAATGTAACAGCCTGCGGAATGCAGGCTGCGCTAAGATGAATGGCAGGACCCAAGGTTTCCCAGCATTGCCCAGAGCATCACACTGCCTCTGCCCAGCTTGCCATAGCGAATCCTGGTGCCATCTCTTCTCCGGGTAAACATGGCATGTGCACCCGGTCGTCTATAGGATATGACCAGGTCTTCTGTTACATCATGCCACATACTTCAGTTGCTTCGTGGTCCAGTCCTGATGTTCACATGCCTACTTGTAGGAGCTTCCGGAGGTGAACAGCGGCAGTGGCAAACGCAGGATTTTCAGAAGGGGGTTTCCAGAGAGGGGCGGAGCAAAGAGCGGAGATGGACACTTAGGTGACCCAGTATATCCCGAGTCAGTTAAAATATTATAGATAGACCAAATGTATATAAATAATAATAATAATACACACACACACACACACACACACACACATATATAACAGCAGTGTAGACCCCTGGGCATAGCAATGTATTGGGGCCCCTACCGATCCTCCAGCGGTAGGGGTGGGGGGTGCTATGAGCTGAAGCTTCGATGTCCCGCGGGTGGTACGGGGTATTATATCAATCGCTCAGCATGTAGGGCTCAGTAATTTCCACTAATTACCCCTTTACTGCACAGATGGTGGGAGATGGGGTGGGAGAAGGGGGCATTGGGCTGAATGAAGGGGTCCCAATACATAACTTCCAGGGTGGTAGAGGATTTTTAATACGCAGAGGAGGAGTGTATAGTGGAGTGGGCTTATTCTTCATAATTTTCTGGTGGGAGGACAGCTTGCTTGACTGCAGATATCTTCAGTTCCCAGAAATAGATTTCTTAGCTTTTTATGGAATTAAAAACTAGAGAGTCCCACCTACCAAATGGTATTGGGGACTAGGGGATCAGAGTTCAGGAGGCAGAGCAATCTGCCAATGAGAATATAAAACTACATACCAGGTGTGTGGAGCTGGAGCAGTAACCAGCTGCTGAAAGGCTGATATCTCTGGTTCTGGGATCAGTAGAGACAAACTGCTAGTGTCCTTCAAAGGGGAAGAGTCCCAGATTTTGGAATATATGCTCAGAAAAACTGTAAGTCAGACAGAACCTGAAATATCTGACTGGGAAGAGCAATTAACAGGCTTGGATGGGGACCACTGCTTTGAAGTCAGATATCTCCGGTTCCCCATGGCCGATTTTTAAAATTCTTGTACCCATAGAAAGAGGGGACTCTCAGCTTTCAGTCTAGGGCCCTTAGATTTCTGGGGGGGGGGGGGGGGGGGGTTCTGTGTACTCAGAAACCCCCCCTGTATGCGCTACTGAGCGGTCAGTATGGGCACTCTGATGGCCTCAGGCTATGCAGTAAGCCGCAATGCCCTGTGTTCTGACATCTGTCATAGTCAATCTGTGCTACAGTGCTCTTCTGATTGGACCAGACATGCTGCTAGCCTTCACTCCTCACACTTTACCATGAGCCTTGGGCGCCCATGAGCTCACCGCCAGTTCACCGGTTATCCTTACATGGACCATAACTGGAAGGTACTAACCACTGCATCCCAAGAACAACCCACAACACCTTCCGTTTTGGAGATGATCTGACTTAGGGTGGTGGCCATCACTATCTAGCCCTTGTCAGATTTACTCATCAACTTCATGAACTGACCAATCATTTGCGGAATACAGTCGCTAGGTCGACCCCATTTTGGTTGACATGCATTGGCTCGACCACTGAAGGTTGACAATGCTATGGTCGGCAAGGTTGGAAGGTCGCCAATGGCAAAGTCAACAGTCAAAGGGATGACATGGGTTTTTCACATATCGCTGAGCGACCATATTGCCAGTGATTGGTTTGTGCTTCAGCGATAAATCGCCAGGTGCGCACTCCCGTGTTCAGCCTCCTAATGGTCAGCTGTTTCCCTGTGTGGCTCCCCCGACAGAGTCTCCTGTTCATCAGTGACCATCTCTGGTCGCTGATGAAAACTGGACACTGAGCAATATATTGCACTATGTGTACACAGCTTTAGCCTTATATTAATTCATTTTGTACTGTACCTAAAAAAATCAAATGTTCTGGATTAGCCGGAATTCAGTGCGGGGGGTGTGCTGCGAATCGCGGGAGAGGGGTCGCGGGGGGGGGGGGGGGGGGGGGTGTGCCGGGAATCGCCACAAGAAAAAATCAACACAGAAAGGTCAACACATGTAAATGTTGACATAAGTGTGGCACTTCATTGGTGTCCATGTCGACACATGAGAATGAATATGAAAACATTCAAAAAGTGAAAATTAAATCTCATGTCAACCTTTTTCATTGTCGACCATAGCCATGTCAGTGTTTTGCATGTGCCATTTAATCGTGGGGTTGCCGTGAATGGGTGGGGGGGAGGGAGGTGGGTGCGAATTGCGGGGTGTCACGGGGGGTGCCGCGAATTGCAGGAGGGGGGGTCGTGGGGGGTGGGTGACGCAAATCGGGGGGGGGGGGGGGGTACCGCGAATTGCGGGAGGGGGTCGCTGGGTCACCTGGTGTGTCTGGTGAGTAGCTGTGTCTTTGCTGGGTAACATGGGGAGGCAGAGGGTGTCTCACTGGGCTGGTTCTCTGTCGTGTGAGTCAGTCATGTGAGTCAGAGGCTCCACCCAGCGTTAGAGAGTCAGACACACTTTGAGTGACAGATGTAGCCAAATATATAAGAGATTTTGTACTGTACCTAAAAAAAGCAAATGTTCTGGATTAGCCGGAATTCAGTCTACTACTGAGAAATGCAAATAGCTTCTAGCATTTATATATTAGGTATGCCAGAACGTCTGGTGCCCGATTCTTCATAAACTGGCCAGACAGTGTTGGACAGGTTAGCCAATCAATTGAATACCACGGGGTAAGGGGTCGACTTTAGGTCAACAGGGCTTTGGGGACCGTGCATCGCTGGCACACAATTATATTCTCCCACCACGCTGTAGTGGACGATAGGGTATGAAATACTGGCTGTCGACTAAAAAAAACCCTGTGAAAAACTCATGTCAACCTTTTAACTATCAACCTTCCTAATAACCTTATCTCTCAGAATTTCCTTGCCATGTCTCTATGGCACAGAATCTGATTGGATGCTTCCACCAACGTCACCTTTTCAAGTATAGATTCATTGAATACACAGAGATCTAACAGTGGCCTTGTGCTTGTTTAGTGACACCCCAATGTTATCATGCCCAAAGACTGGCATACTTCCAAAACTAAAAGTGCCCACACAGCACAATTTGTTGAACAATCCAATCTGTCACCCAAGTTCCCTTGAAATCCAGAACACTCCTGGCCATAAAATATTATACATACCCACAGGATTGTGTAATCAGAGGATTAGATGGGTTGTTTGTAATTACTGCAAATCATTACCACATCGTTCATCATCACTACACACGGAACAATCCGCGCCAAATCATTCAAGACCGGTCATTATCTTTCTGCATGGCTAATGGAATCGGCAAGCAAGATGAACAACCAGCGGGTACCTGCATTGCATCATTATCATGCCCACACACTGTTTATAAGCTATAGGTTGTTCCAATTGGTTGAAAACCACCATAATGTTTAAAAAAAAAAATCAGTGTGTGGGCAGCTTCACCCATGTAATGCACCGTTCTACTTTTGGTCTATTGATCAAGCCAATTTTATTATGTAGCGCACATGATCAGTGTCTTGGAAGAGCACAGATCAGTTTCTCATGAGAACCAAGGTCAAGCCACTGCACAATCATCTGTTATTATTAAGTATTATTATTATTATTATTATTATTATAAAAAGCCACTTTTCAGTGTAACCCTATTTAACGCAAGAGGCTTTCCCCAGGTGGAGAATCCCTATAATACACACAATAACATGTGAAGTGTGTGTGCGTACAAATATTACAACCTGCAATGCACACCAGGCTTGCTTTCCCGAGGCCAGGCCGTGTGGGTTGGGCCGACTGTCTCAGTAACATTGATAGAAAACACAGAACATATGACACAATGAAATGAAACAAATACAGTGTCCTCTAAATATAGTAACTGCAGGAAAACTCCCAGCCACAAAAACAAGAGGAAAAGGAAAGTTTATTTTTGTCTGAGTGAGAACATCCATGCCCGCACCTTGGCTCCCACCGACATGCAAGTCACATACTGTACCGAGTCGCTGGCCAGTCCTTTCCTCTGTTACAGGGACCAGTATAATGAGGTGAAAGTTTCCTACAACCTAAGCTCTCAGGCCTGGAGCACAGAACTGAATGGATGTGCACAAGATGACTTATACTCTCACATGCATGCCTAGATACCCATCTTACAAAGGATAATACAGATGGGTAAGGTGAGCTCCAGTGAATACAGGTGCCCTGTTTCCTCATGGTCACATCCATTTAGCATATATAGAAGCTAGCCCGTTTCTGGTCCCAGATGATTAAGAGAGTGTGCAGAATGTGTCAGCCAGACCCTGAAGAAACTGTGGGGTAGATGAATGAAGCAGTGATAAGGGAGGAGAAATAAGCCAGGCTAGACCCAGTATCCCATTGGACGGTAGAGAAAGTAGCGCTAATACACAAATGAACAATTAAAAATATGCCCATTTAATAACACATAAGAACAATTGCAAATACACCTCAATGCAGTAGGGGCGAGGATCTGTTCCTATGAATACCGCCAATAGTCCACATGTAACTCCTTCGACAAAGGTGCACTTGGATGCAGGGAAACGCGTCAGTGCCTGTACCTCTGACACCCTTCCAGTACTTTATTGCACCTCACCCTGGATCCTTGCCCCTACTGCATTGAGGTGTATTTGCAAGTGTTTATGTTTAGGTGTTATTAAATTTGCATATTTTTAATTGTTCATTGGTGTATTAGCACTACTTTGTTTTTTTTCCTTATTTCCTGTATCTGAGGGGTTGCTCTCCACTCCTCCAGTAGCTGCTTCACGTCACACCCCCTGACAGCACCCGGTTTGGTTGCCTAAGCAACACCCATCTTTTTAGACTTGGCCCATGGCAACCAATAAGCTGCTCTGATTGGTTGCCTTGGATTATTGTATTATTTGATGTTATTTTATTGGTGATTGGTTGCCATGGGCCATTGCTTCATACATCTACCAGTGTTCTTGATTTGCCTACTTCTTTACGTACTCTGTAATTGGGCGCTGTGGATCCCTTGTGGCACTATATAAAGGATAAGAACAGAAAAAATCTAGCAGTTATTCTGCTCATCTTGTGATCTGCAAAGACTCAGCAAGGAGTCTGACAGGAGGCAGCAGGGTTAGAACACTAAGGTCACACACATCGATTTTACTTTCGATGTGTTTAGGGTCTGTGTCAACAACGGGGCCTTGTGTCACATGGTAACAGATTATGAAAGCAATCACCTGGACCAATAACTGAAATGAATGACCTACAATGTGGAAGGATGTAAGGCAGAAATGATGATAACACGCAGCAGCATTTCCCAACCTCGATCATCAGGGAAGCCTAAAAGTGCATGCACACCAGCTTATATATCGATGGAACATCAGCCAGAGTGTACCAGCAATATGTCTGAACGGCGTTACTATATATATATATATATATATATATATATATATATATATATATATATATATATATATATATATAATGTTGCAGGGGAATCCGCACTCCTATCCAGGTAAAGTCCACAACAGGGGGTGCTCCTATTAAGGAAAGTCACTTCCAAATATAAATGTAAAGTTCCAGTGTAGGTCACCAGAGAGGGCACTCACCACCAATAGCCGGTAGAAAAAGTTGATTTATTTGACAGAAGTCAGCATAAATTTGTCGACGTTTCGACCCCGGAGGGCCTTTTTCAAGACAGAGAAAAGCGATACAGTGTGTCACCAGTCCTGGTCTTCTACTGGTGACACACTGTATCGCTTTTCTCTGTCTTGAAAAAGGCCCTCCGGGGTCGAAACGTCGACAAATTTATGCTGACTTCTGTCAAATAAATCAACTTTTTCTACCGGCTATTGGTGGTGAGTGCCCTCTCTGGTGACCTACACTGGAACTTTACATTTATATATATATATATATATATATATGTGTCAGCTGTGCAAAACAGCCGATGCCTTATATATCTAAAGATATAGATGTATGGGTAATCCACCAGCTGCCCGTACAGCCGTGCAGGAGCCGATGGAGATTGGCGGCTCAATGGGCGGTGCTTTCAGATAAGCCTGTCAGTCCAGACAATTGCGCAGTGTGTACGCTGCTTGATCCAACTGTAGATATATCTGCAGATCAGTTGATCTGCTAATATATTTTCTTTTTTTTTTTTTATATTTATTTTTATTGAATTTTTCTGCATTACACAAAATCAATTTTGAAAAACAAACAAAAACAAACAAAAACAAAACAGAACAAAAAAACATACAATAAATTAAGAGGAGGGGATATAAAGGACAGAGTATAAATGGGGGTATGGATCACATGTCAAGTATTGGACAATATTCACAGATTTTACACATATCATGGTAAATTAATCAATAGGGGTATGTACATTATGGCTTGATAGGTACCTCAGTATAGGCTCATGAGGAGTGACTTTACAGCCAATTATAGCAGCATATACCGATCGGACGTGAGATTCAGCTAGGGGAATGCAGGACAGACAAGTCGCATGGCGTACTCGAGGTGCAGGGTTGACCCGTGGATTCCCTATACTCGCCCCACCTGCGCCACTTTGTGTGTATCGACGAGGCGGACGATGAATATGGACAGCTAGCAGATTCAAAGAGAAAATGATTGTGAATTCTGTTTTCAATGGACTTGAGAGTGGGTATAGAATTTGACTTCCACATTTGAGATATAGAAGCTTTGGCTGCTATCAATATATGTCCCAGGAGGTAGTGGTCATCAGATTTCTGATCCCCAGGGAGATGATGAAATAGGGCCAGCAGGGGGCTCATGCAGACTTGTCTGTGTAACACCTTTGATATAAGACCGAACACCTCCCGCCACAGGGGCTGCAGGGCCGGGCATGTCCAGAAAACATGAAAAATATCTCCCACCATGCCGCAATTCCTCCAACAATAAGGAGAGACATTAGGCCAGAACTTATGCAATATTGCAGGGGTAAGATATGCTCTATGCAGCAATTTGTAGAACATTTCGGAGTGGTTGACGTTTTTGGATATTCTAAAGCAGGAGTGGGTGATTTGTGACCAGATTTCTTCAGTAAATGTGTTGGGCATATCCCTCTCCCATTTAATTTGTGAGGGAAATGAAACTTTCCCTTTCTCCTCTATTAAATATCGGTACCATTTAGAAATTCCCCCCCGATCCGAGCGAGACATGAAAAGAAACGTGAGAATTTTAGGGAATTTATGTTGCCGAGGAGGTTTGGGGGTGAAGCTATGAAACCAGTGCCGTATTTGCAGGTATTTAAAAAAGTCTTGCTTTGGTATACAAAATTGTGTCTGGAGGTGGGAAAAGGGGACCAGATCACCGTTAGAAAGAATATCTTGAAGGGATGAGATGCCTAAGTCAGGCCATGTATTGATATTTAAATTGGGGATCAGCTGTGCTATAGCTTGTAATGATAGGTGGGGGCAGGGTAGGGTAGTTGCTTCATTAGCTGAGACCATTTTGTGCCAAAATGAGATGGTCGTCTGGATAGCTTTACACTGACTGATCCCAGGGGGGACCGCTACTTGTGGTAGCCACAGCACATCTGGCAGAGTCAGGGGAAGTGTAACAGCTTGTTCCATAATTACCCACGGTTTAGGGTTGTCTTTCTGGAACCAATCCCTGGCCTGGGCAAATATGCATGCCATGTGGTATTTCTCTAGGTAGGGGTATGCCACCCCTCCCCCAGTTTTAGCGGTAATTAAGGTTGATTTTGCTATTTTGGGTTTTGCACCCCTCCAGACATAGCTGGATATAAGTCTGTTAAATTTGTTGTATATAGCCTTAGGAAGGGGTCGTGGGATAGTTCGAAACAAATACATTAATTTGGGCAATAGCATCATCTTAACTGCGGCTATACGTCCCACCCAGGACACCTCCTGCATCATCCATTCTTTAGTAAGCTGCTCAAATGCTCTATAGAGGGGCTCATAGTTGCAAGTAATCAAGTCCGTATCTCTAGAGAGATTAACACCCAGATATTTCAGTGATTTGGATTGCCAGGCATATTTGTAAGAGTTTGTTAGATATTTGAGTGTGGCATCTCCGATATTGAATGGGAGAGCCTCCGTCTTAGTGGTATTAAGCTTGTAGTAGGATACTCTGGAGTATAGATCTAGAATTGAGTGCACCTGGGGTAGGGAGGCTTCCGGCTCAAGGAGGCACAGCAGGATGTCGTCTGCAAACAAGCAGATCTTATGGGATAGGCCCCCTATCACCGGACCAGCGATCGCATTCTCAGATCTAATCCGCTCAGCCAGAGGCTCAATGGCCAGAGCAAAAATCAAAGGGGATAGTGGACAACCTTGGCGGGTGCCATTTGATATATGAAATTTGGATGAGTTACATCCATTGGCAAAAACTTTAGCGGATGGGGAGGAATATAGCCATTATAGAGTCAAGAATTTTATCTTTAAATCCGAACCGACGCAGGGTTGCTTGCATATATTCCCAGTGCAGCCTGTCAAAAGCCTTCTCTGCGTCAAGGGACAAGGTCAACAGTGGCAATTTCTGGGCTTGACAATGTTCAATAATGTTGATAACTCTACGGGTATTGTCCGACGCCTGCCTACCCAACACAAAACCAACCTGGTCTGGGTTAATCAGACTTGGTAACAAGGGAGAGATCCGGCTCGCTATCATTTTAGCAAATAGTTTAATGTCCGTGTTCAATAAAGCGATAGGCCGATAATTTTGGACAGCTGTGGGCGGTTTGCCCGGCTTAAGGATAGTTATTACTCGGGCCTCTAACATTTCATCGGGGAAGCAGGCGTCAGAGGAGGCTTTATTAAAAACTGGCAGAAGGACTGGGGCAAGGGTGTTTTTAAATTTCTTGTAGAAATTTGAGGGGTATCCATCAGGCCCTGGGGCCTTATCGGGTGGGAGGGAATCGATAGCTGTCTCAACTTCCCCTAAGGTCCAGGGAGCACTAAGCGTTGCACAAGTATCGCTGCCAATGGATGGGAGGGGTAGCCCCCTGAGAAAGTTGTCTATATCCACCTTGGCTGGTTGGGGAGTATTAGGATCATCTTTCAAGTTATATAATTGCGAGTAGTACTCAGCAAATGCATCGGCGATGCCAACTGGGTCAAATACCTTAGCTCCCTTAGAGGTGTGTATAGCATGTATTCTTTCCCTTGCTCTACAACCTCGTAGTTTACGCGCCAAGAGACGACCGGCTCTGTTACTGTGGACATAATATTTTTGCTTAAGGCACTGTAATTTGCGGTGGACTTCGGTGAGGGAGAATGTGTTGACCTTGTCCCTAGCCATGAGAAGCTGACGATAAAGGGCCCCATTGGAGGGGTCTATTTTATGTGCCTCCTCTAGTTTGGCTGCCTCCCTTTCTGCCGATGCAAATCTCTGCCCCCATTCCCTTTTGAGTCTAGCGGCAATTTGAATTGCAGACCCCCTAGTTACAGCCTTTAGTGTGCACCAATGTGTAAAGGTAGATGTATCTTTGGGCCGATTAGTTTCCAGAAATACATCTAGGGACTCCTGAATGACCCGCTGTGCCTCCGGTCGAGCAAGAAGCTGTGCACTCAGCCTCCAAGAGCCAGGGGTGATTGACCGTTTACTAACTTCCCATATCAGCAAGAGCGGGGAGTGGTCTGACCAAGTAATTGGTAATATATCTATTTTACTGATGGAGGGTAATGTCCATCTATCAACTACAGCATAATAAATCCTAGAGTAGGATCTATGGACATGGGAGTAAAATGTAAAATCTTTAGTTGTGGGGTGCTTAGTTCTCCAGGCGTCATATAGTTCATATTCAGCGAGGAGTTGACGGAACTGGGTTGAAGATTTTTCAGTATGACCCGATGTGGGTCCTCTAGTGTGATGGGATTTATCAGTTTTAGGGTCCAGTACCATATTAAAGTCACCGAGGATTAATAGGGCACCTCTAACATGCTTCTGGAGGGTATTACAGAATTTCCTGCAGTACGAGATTTGTTTGGTATTCGGAGCATAACAAGATACTATGGTAGTGTCTACATTATCCAGCTGACCTACTAAGATCAAAAAGCGTCCCTCCGGGTCTGCATATTGAGTAGATAGCTTAAAGGGGCAGTGTTGGGAAAATAAAATGGCTACCCCAGCTTTCTTAGATGGTCCATTTGCTGTATAACAATGGGGGTACCTGTTGTTAGTGAAAAGGGGGGGATTTTGGCGTTGAAAGTGGGTTTCTTGCACTGCTACCACATTTGCCTTAAGTTTATGAAAGTAATTTAATGCTACTTTACGTTTATGGGGTGAGTTTAACCCCTTAGCATTTATAGATATTATTTTAACCATGTCTGATAGTTATCAAGATATGAAACATACACGCTGAGATAAACATATAAAGCTTAGAGACCTGACATGTATAGAGAAACACATATCTACTTTGAAAAAAAAAAAAAAAAAACAGGGAAAAGACAGAACAGAATTGACCTCTCTTGAGGCCACGACCAGACGCCATGAAGTGGCGGCTGTGTATAACAGAGGGGGTAGTGGACAATGTCCTACCATCCTGCACAATATCACAACATAAATGTAACGGTTGTAAACAGTATTTTCGAAGATTAACTTGAGAAAGGAATATCGCAGACCATTGAGCCCAAACTATATATTACAGGGAAATATTAACTGTTCGATTAAGAGCCCACATTTAAGCATAGGTCGGGCATCAGTGGTAAGGGGCCAAACAGGTATAACAATGCAATAAAGCCTTTAGAGATGAGCTCCAGTACATCTTATATATGACCATTGCAGATCCTAAAAAAAGCTTTGTTGATATCTGCATAGTCAAGAGAAACTTTTCAGTAAATGGGTGTAAAATGGGTAAATGTAATAAAGAACCAAACAACTATAACCTTACGATACAACTCTGTAATTAGAACTCTCACCCAGCCGTAGACCAGTCCTGCTGAAGCCAACGGCCAGGAGAGGTCCCAGGGGCAAAGCCCGCAATGTTCCATGAGCCAAGTAGTTTGACTCCTTCCTCTGTGTCATTAATAATCACAGTGGAACCTTCTCGTGAAACTAAGAGTTTTGTTGGGAATCCCCACCGATAAGGAATGTTAGCTTTCCGAAGAGCCTGCGTGATGGGTTGGAATGAGCGCCTCTTGAGTAGCGTAGCCAGGGACAAGTCTCCAAAGAGTTGAAGCTCTCCAAGGGTGGCCGAGGTATCAGATGATGGTCTGGCAGCTTTCAATATAGACTCTTTTATATGAAAGTAATGCAGCCTCATTAGAACGTCCCGGGGGGCACTATCCGGAGCCGACTTGGCCTTAGGGACTCTGTGTATACGATCTATTAGTAAATCTGCGGACGAGGCTTGGGGCACAAGCTTCTTAAACACATCTACTGCATAATCATGTAGGCTGCTATTGGACACCGATTCGGGAACCCCACGCAGTTTCAGATTATTTCGACGGGATCTGTCCTCGAGATCCGCCACTTTGTCACGTAACATCCGCACCTCACTTGTAAGTGCATCATGCGAGTCCAAAAGTCCATTATGCGACCCCACCACCTCCTCCATTTTTGTTTCTAAGTGATTAGTGCGATCCCCAAGATCGTCAATGGAGGCTTGGCACTCCTGGAGAGTGGCACGAAATTCCATCGCTACTTCTTCCTTGAAACGTGACAGTAACATCTTCATAGTCCCGACAGTGAGTGCGTCCGTGTCTCTGACCTCTTCCGACGTAAGCACGCGGCTAGGTGGAGAGGCAGCAGCCATTTGTGCTAGAGATGGCGGATCGGCAGTGTCAGGCGGAGCACTACTTTTCTTAGGTCTGGGGGGCTGTGGGGACGGTTTGAAGAAGGAGACTTGAGGGATTGTCTTAGGGACTTTGGACCGCTTAGGAGGCATATTAGGAAATAACAGTTGACAGAGAGGGTATTCTCAGATATGTTAGACAATGAAGTGAAGGCTCCACTAGTATGGATACTATTATAGCATCCTGTTGAAGGGATGGATGGTAGGATGGCAAATCAGCATCATAGCTGCATTGCTAGTGAACAGGGTGTAGTTATTGACACCTGTGGTCTTCTATGAGGACCCTGCAGTGGGAGAGGACAAGCTATGCACAAAGTCTCCCACACTGACTTTCTGTGTTTGTATGCTGGCAGGCGATACACAATATGGCCACTGCTGACAGGCTTTCTGAGGGGGGACCCAGATCACCCAGAATCACACAAAGGGTTCCAGGGGTCACTGTATGAGAGGACCCTGGGTTGATGTGGGGGCCTGTAGTCAGTAGAAGTGCAGTATTTGCAGAGGAGAAGTGTAAGATCTCCTCTGCCCCAACCAAGATGGCCGCCGCTTGTTTGTGAGTCTGTATGCAGGGCTTGAAGAGGGGATAAATGCTTGGAAGCTGGACTTACCATGCGGGTCCCCGCTCCACAGGTACCTGGAGGTGATTGGGGAGAGCCTGGTGAAGCGTTGGGTGTTAATTTAGGGGCTCCGGCGATGTCGCGCGCCGCGGAGCCCGATTTCCGGCAGCAGCCCCAAATCTAGGTCCCGGCTCCGGAGTCGCGGGTAGGCCGCAATCTGCAGAGACCTATAAATAGGCCTCCCGACTCCGCTGCCGCCCGCGACCTGTCACCGGAGGGGAGAGGAGGCTCAGGGGGTCCCACAGCAGTCCGTGGAGAGGGTGTGGGCACCAGAAATCAGTGTTTTATTGAGGGTCCTGCCGGAGCTCCTGTAAAGTGCTTCTGCTCCCTATAGCCGCTAGGCCACGCCCCGATCTGCTAATATATTTTCTCTGTGTACCCAGCATTACAGTCCAGCTTTTTAGGCTAATCATGCATACAGTAAGCACAGAGTTATCAGTTTGCTTGTCATTTTAAAACTGGACTGTTGGGTGCTTTGAAGACCAGGGGCCAAATGTAATCAGAATGTGAGATATTGGGAGTTTTCCCAATTTTTTTTTTCTTTTTTAAAGCACCAATCATTTAAACTGACACAACAGGTTGATTTTGGCACATAGTAAAACGCTCCAAAAATCTCCCACTTTCTGATTCTCGCACCTTATTACATTTGGTCCCAAGTCTGGTAAATGTGTATGGATCATTAGGTCTACAGCATGATGGTCGACAAGCATTGGGTCAACATGGGTCCAGGTCGACACAAGCATTAGGGCGACAGTCAAAAGGTCGACATGGGGGTTCACCATTTTTTTATCCGAATGTCGACACAGGTTAAAGTGCGCTGCGCTCGCCATGCTTTCGGCACACTATTTTATTCTCCCACCACGCCATTAGTGGATGTAGGGCATGAAATATCGCCTGTCTGCACAAAAGACAGTGAAAAACCCCATGTTGACCCTTTGACTGTCGACCTAGACCTATATCGACCTTTCAGCATATCCCTGGGAAATCATGACATGCAGGTAACTACCATAGGATGTCAACATGCTTTGTAGCTTTTACCCCTTTCACATCGCATTTTTAAAATGGTATATTGCATTTTTTTTTCCATTTTAAAACGTTTAAGGCTGCAATGTGAAAGTGCCAGAGTTGATTTACCGGTTAAAGTCCTACACGTTTTAAAGCCGTTTTTTTGGCAGTTTGAACAGCTCTATTTCTATGGCTTGAAACGTGTCCCTTGGGGGTTAAACGGGTTGAATGTTTGAATGGTATTAAATTATTTTTAAAACGGTTTTCACCTGCAATGTGAAAGGTCTCAAGGCTCAGACCCGTTTTAAAGTCCCATTTAAGAATACCGTGTCATTACCCATTTCTGCAATGTGAAAGCAGTATTAGTCAACCATTGTTTTTATTTACTTTTGATGCACAGTCCAAATGTCCTTGGGTCTAAAAAAATGTGCATAAGACACAGGGCTGATCAGTCTCCTAACTGCCGTTGTTGCTCCACAAGTAGGCAGAGTTTGAGTTAATCCAGAATATGACTCCAGGAACCTTTGTTTACATATAACCAGGTAACGTTATGCAGGCTCATACCTGTAACTAACCTTTCCCTCACTAGAATGGTTGTATAACAACCCAAATGGGCGCTGTGGTGGGTTGAAGCGTGGAGCAGCTACTAAGGGGGGGATTGAGAGTCCCCTGCGATAGACAAGGAAATATACAAAAAAGTAGTAGCGCTAGACCAAAATAAAAGCAATATCACATTTAATGTATAAAGTGCACAGACAATTTTAAAATAGACAAATTCATAAAACAAATGCACCAGCACCTAGAGAAATTGGTTCCCTGAGAATAGGGTCCATTCCTATAAACGTCGCCTGTTTCCGGAAATAAAGAGTCTCTTCACATAAAGGGTTAGAGTAATATTTACCGCAGGTAGTCCCAAATGTGGTTTTAATCCTTCTTAGGATGGCATAATAGCAAAGTCCTGAGGTCAATTCCCTCAAAACCAATTGTTGGACTTTGCTATTATGCCATCCTAAGAAGGATTAAAACCACATTTGGGACTACCTGCGGTAAATATTACTCTAACCCTTTATGTGAAGAGACTCTTTATTTCCGGAAACAGGCGACGTTTATAGGAATGGACCCTATTCTCAGGGAACCAATTTCTCTAGGTGCTGGTGCATTTGTTTTATGAATTTGTCTATTTTAAAATTGTCTGTGCACTTTATACATTAAATGTGATATTGCTTTTATTTTGGTCTAGCGCTACTACTTTTTTGTATATTCCCTCACTAGAATGCTAGCATTAGCTAAAGTAGTTTTGCTGCAACAATGTAAACAGGCCCCCATCAGTTTCTCACCTACATTGAAAGGAAAGAACGTCAACCCATGCCATTTAGAAAATACTACGGTGTTAACGAGTCCGGGCAGGGCATGGTAATTTGCTTCTGGGGAGACCATCTGTTTCTCATCACTGCTGCAAATACGGTTATGAAATGGATACACTAAAGATATTGAACATTATTAAACCTAGGGATTCAGTCTGACACCCAGTGGTCAGAGAATGTATAGCAGCATGTTAAAGCAGATAAATCTTAATTGAATCGCACTATTTAATGCAATCGTCATCTGTACAAAGTGGGAAGCAAAAGATTTCAGATGCTGAAGCACATTGGGGGTTTTCTGCAGCTATTTTCATTCATCTGACATTCTTGATATGAAACTGAAGCAACCGTACCTTGCGGCCATTGTGTAGAACTGTTGCCAAAAGTTATTTGTGCCTGACTAAAGGCCCGTACACACTGTGCTATTCTGATCTGAAAGCAGCTCATTTTTGTAGTTTCAAATGGGGCATGCGATGAGCGCTGAATCACACTTCTGCATCTTTGCCAGTGGCCGTCGTTCGTGTACTGGTTTTACCAACGCTTACCATAGCGTCCTGCTATAGCAAGCTGTTCACAGCAGAGAAAAAGAGACGCAAAATCCCTCAGTGTGTATGCACTGAGCAATTTTCAGACCAGCGATCATTGCTGTGCATACACACTGGGCATTTTTGCACCATAAAACAATCGGATTGGATTACCCTAGTCTCTTGCAAAGCATGTTGGGAGTTGCACTACATCCACAGCTACAAAGAGTCCCCTGGACTACGCAAGCGCTCGTCCTCTATCAGACCTATTGTATAGTAGGACCATAGATGACATTTCTCTACCCATCCCCAGATGTTAGCGCTTTGTAGGAAGCAGTACAAATACACATTTATAAACCAGAACTTTTATTATTTTGCAGGAAGATGACATTATGGCCAGACAGAACCATCCACTAAGCCCTTGACCACGTCTTTAAAAGTAAGGACTCTCCCAGGAAGAATGGGGGGGGGGGGAGGAAACGACAAAAACAAACCAAAAGATACAAAATTGCTTAATGGCAGAGTGATATACTGTATGGACACCTGCTCATCAAACAAACCGCCCCCCCCATAATGGCATTACATGGCTGGACACAGCCATCGCACTGAGATGTGGATTCCTTGGCAGCCCCTTCCTTAGTATGAATAGGAGAACCGGGCCAGCAATATCTATCCGGCATACATACAAATAAAAACTACTAACGGTGAGACACTATCATTTCTTCTCCTTCTTCTCCTCTTTCTTTGCGTCGGTCTTTTCTTTCTCTTTCTCCTTCTCATCCTTCCGTTCCTTCTTGCTCTCCTCTTTCTCCTGCCCCTCCTTTTTTTCTGCGTCCCTGTTGGCGATCTTGTTGTTGATGAGATTGTGAAGGGCGACCACCGAGCGGATGAGAGAAGCCAGATACACCACCACCATCTGGTCATTAGTCTTTAGGTAGAAGGCCTTGACAAACTCCTGCAGGTTGACATCTGGCAGAAGGTTGAAGACGTCCTGAAGCTGGTAAATGATTTGGTGGTTGATGGGCAGTTTGCCGGAGGATACTTTCTCTAGGTAACTCCTGATGTCCAGCAGTTTGGAATTCAGTCCCTTGAGGCCATGTACCTGGTTCGTGATGCGCTGTGACAGGGTCCCCACTGTAGTGTCCTTAATATCTCTGCAGAAATAGAAAACAATGCTTAAAAAGGTGCAAAGTGGCATGAGGTGGTATAATGCTGATCAGCCAATTAAATCATTAGCAGTCTAGTTTAGTCAGGATTAAGAAATTATGCTACCTGACTGATTGGTCCAAGACATTACTCCTCTACACACACTATTATAAAATAAGACTTGATTGACTTAGTGCTTCTTGGAACTAAACTTGCCAAAAGTCAGGTTCAAAACTATTTAAATCTTAAAGAACATCTATCGCTCTCCGGTATCCATGTTTCGAGCATGTCTTAGATCTGATGACGCCTGCCCTAGATGTGCCTCGCCCGGCGCAGACTTCTGGCACATGCTGTGGTCCTGCCCACCGGTGCTGCCTTCTGGGAGGCGGTTTGGTCCAACATAATTATTACTGAACCATCTCTCCCCCCGTAGACCCCAGATATTGTTTGCTCTTGGCCTTGAGGAGTCTCACTCGCCCCCAGTCTACAAGTACCTTCTTTGCCTGACCGCCCTAGCTAAGGTCCTCATTGCCAGGTAATGGTTCCATGTCTCCCACCCGAATATCTACAACTGGAGGGCCCTGGTTAACGAGGTTACGGGACACGAGCGATTCACCTACAGATCAAGGGGGATCACTCACCCCTTATATAGCTAAGTGGAGTAGATAGACCTCTTCTAAATTTGCCCTGCCCGCTGATCCCCACTTCGGCTATACATTAACACCCACTGGAGACCCATCCTCTCCCCATCATGGTCTAAACAGAATCACTTCTCCTTCCACTTACATCTTGAGAGTAATAACCTGTTAGGTGTGTTGTGCCCCTATTGCATTGCATTGTAATTTGTTTGTTTCTTTGTTTTCTTTTTATTTGTTAGGGGGTGGGGGGATGGTACTCTATCTTATGGGTACCGGGCTAAGGTTACAAGGGAGAAAATACTGGAACTAAGCCTATTCATGCAAGCAGCACTAATGGACAAGAAGAGACTCAAACACGGACATTACTGAAAGGCTTACGTTTATTGTCAATAGATATTTACTTTCATGATTGCCATAATTGTTCATTATGTTACATGCTAAATGTACAGATGTGCATCAATTTATTTTTGTTGAATAAAAATTACTCAATTTGAAAAAAAAAAAAAAAAAAAAAAATCTTAAAGAACATACCGTAACAAGTGCTCCACACCAACTTCTTCTGCCTCCTCAGCACCAATCTCACTGGTGACGTGTTCAAAGGTCTTTGAGGTTGGAGTGCCATCCTGACGGAGTATAAGAGCATGTTAGACTGATAATTCCTATTGCTCCGCTACAATGCTGGAACCATAAGTAAGCACATAACTAATATCAGGGAACACAAAGTGGTAATAGTACGTTTATTTTGTAGTCTGGCCCTGGATACAGACATGTGCATTTCCTAGGCTTTCATAGAAGACTAGAGTGCGGGTAACACCAGACAACATGGCATTTAATAAACAAGATCTTGCATTAAATATATGTATGTCAAAAAACGCATGTTAGCCTAAACTAATCACATCTTGCAATTTAAAAAAAATTGTGTTTTCTCACATGTAAGCCCAGGGAGCTGCAGGCGGTGGCAGCAGAAGACTGGGCGGCTGCTAAATGGCTGCCAGTTTTTGAATAGGATTTTTGAATTCTCCCCACACCGTATTGAATGAGATACATCGCCTCTGATCCAATGCACCCAGGACAAAGCATCGCATGCTATCGGATGTCAAACTTGTGATTTTGATTTTTACCTGATTTCTCAGCCCGATCCGCCAGAATCAGGTGAAATCGGTCCCAAATCGTGTAGTGAAGGCATGTCCAAACTGTGGCCCTCCAACTGTTGTGAAACTACACATCCCAGCATGCCTTGCCATAGTTTTAGCATTCCCTAATAGCAAAACTGTGGCAAGGCATGATGGGACTTGTAGTTTCACCACAGCTGGAGGGCCATAGTTTGGACATGCCTGGTGTAGTGTATAAGGGCCTTAAATGATTTAAAAAGATAAAAAAATAAATGGTTTGCTTAACCATTAACAAACTTAATTTATGGGAAGTGTATAATTATTGTTTGTACACAGAACCATATTTATGTAGTTGTAAACAATGTAGGCAAAATGTGACTGCATGTACATATGAAAAAAAAAAAGGGGGGGGGTGGTCAGCTTCCCAAGGGAAAGCGCATCGCTATCGTCCTGCACACTGAATGATATGCGCAATAATATTGTTGACAAGCATATTGTCTGTCTTTATTGCATTTGCGCTACGTGAAGACCCCCACCATCAGGGAGGGGGCTGAATGAGGACTGTCTGAATCGGCCCTTTGCGCAGCCTAGAAGCATTTTTGGGAATCTGCATCACTTAAGCGAGGCGCTATATGAATATATGTATTTTTCCATTCTCAGGAAATGACGGCACTCCAGGAGATTGCAGTAAGCATATTAGTTTATTTAGCTGCAATAGTAAGTGTACGTATTGCAATCTCCTGGAGTGGCGCCTTTTCCTCAGAATAGAGAACCGGTTTCTTTCAGGCACCTGGAATTGACATCTGTTTTCTAATGAGTACCAACATTCTTCATAAAGCTTCTGATTCTAGAAAAACTGCACGTGAAGATGAACATCGGTTTAAAAAAAAAAAAAAAATAACATTCCTCTGCTCTGTACATAGTTAAAGCCCCTCATCCACTAGTGCGATATGGCCACTTTTAATGCGATTCCGACGCATTGCTGCAACAGATCTTATGAAAAGTGACACATTGAACATCATTTACCTACGATTGTGAGGTGCGTTCCCGTGCGCATCACAGATCCTACCAACTGCCCTGAATATTTGGATCGCATACGATACATTGTATGTGCGGCCCTTTTGTATACAATGTATGGTATGCGATCATGCCCTCCCAGGAGCCACCGGGTGAGATGGCAGGGTATCACATGCGAGGTACAGCATGCTATAAGTCGCCCTAGTGGATGGGGGCATTAAACAAAATTATTTTTTAGTATAAAGGTTTCTCTAAATTTTAAAGACTGCTTGGTACATCCTTACCAATGTTATTGCTTCATCTACCTAGCCAAACTTTACATAATTGTGGAAAAAGGGGAGGTTGACTGCGCTGATATCCAATATTTAACTAAATTAATACTTAGACATTTTGTTGTGAAGTTTATATTGTTTAGAATCATAATTTTTAAAAAATCTTTTTTTTTTTATAAAAAAACAATATAGTGGTACTTGAAATATCTAAGTATTAATTTTGTTAAATATTGGATATCAGCGCAGTCAACCTCCCCTTTTTTCCACATTTATCTTGGGGGATGGACACTCCTCACCACTGTACTGCAGCTTGACAAAGCCACCCACACCTCTGCGCCTCCTACGGGTAACGGAGTTCCCAACATCCTTCTTTTGTAGCGCCAAACTTTACATAATCACTGGACTCTGCCTGGAAACCACTAAACCCAAACATGGCCGACCAGTCATACCCCAGGCAATAACTTTACCAAAGGATACAAATACATGGATAAATCAATGAGGGTAATTTCCACACTACGATCACAAGTAGAACTTACATCATGAACCTCCTCTACGGAGATATATGCCTCAGTGGGAAGACCAAGATCCTTCGGCTTCACATCAATGATCACAAGAACCTTGAATAATAAACAGAACATTGTAGGGGTATTTTCAGTAATGGATAAAGCTACAAAAAAAGCTGGCAAAAAGCTACAAAAATATATGCAAAGCATCAAGATGTAGAACCCACAACTACTGACCCAATATTTAAAAGGGTAACACTATTACTAGCTGTGTCTTGCCGGGATTTACAACCCCGATGCTTCGTAAAGAAACCTCCTAGTCTCTAGCTTGCATCTTTGGTTGACTAAACGTATGGTAAACCACGCAGTGTCACATGACGTTCACGCTGCCGCTGGGACTTGGAAAGAACTTCAATAGTACATGGAAACTTACAGAATTTGGACAATATCTTTTCATTAGCTCATTGATTGCAATGTCATTTTTATGCAGTTTGGGTCCTGTGTGGTACCAGCCAACTATCCGTTCCCGAGCTAAAATGGAGAAAAGAAATTCAAATGTATATTATGGATCAATTCTACTAGTCTTAGATAAGAGACTAATCTGTATGCTTATAGAAAAAGGTTTAATAAAAGGTATTTTATTTCCAGCACATGTACAAAGCAGAACTCACCATTTACTTTCTTGAACATGCCATACATGTTCTCCAGGTAGTCGTGGTCCAGAAACCAGACAGAATCATCCTTATCATCTTCATCAAATGGAACTGCAGGAAGAGAGTTGTATTATTAGACCGTAGAGCAAGCAATGACTAGTGTTTAATCTAGCACCCTGTCCCAGCTAGTGCAGTTCCGCTTTCCTGCCTGGGGTGTCGCTCTAGGCTCATCTCAGCAGAGATACAGAGCAGAGTATGTTAGAAGCACCAGAGCGACACCCCAAGGCAGGAAAAAGGAACTGCACACTAGTGCAATTTGGGCACTATTCACCCAATTCATGCATCGGGTAAATAGTGCCTAAATCGCTTGTGCCTAACCTCCGATTCCGATGTGCAGTCCCGTGCGCACTGTATTAGAGCCATAGACTACAAGGGTGTCCTTGCTGGGATTGTATGCAATATATTGTATGCAAAAGGCACACATAGGATATATTGTACGTGGTCATGCCGCATGGAAAGATCAAGTGGGATGGTGCGCGACTTCTTACCCGGCATAGTCGCACAGGTGTATGGGGGCCATAAATCTGAACACTAAATGAATGCCACAATATGAAACTATGTAAGGATCTCAGCAAAGCCAAGTTCTAGGACAGGGACCAGGCAACGTTTAAATCTCCAGCTGCTGTGGAACTACACATACCAGCAATCCCTGCAGCAGTTTTGTTGTTGGAGCATGCTAACATTGCTACAGGAAAATGCTGGAATTTGTAGTTCCACAGCAGACTGAGTACCCCATATTGCTTATTTCTATTCTAGGAGGAAAAATAAGGAACAAGCAGCAGCAAAACATCTGGTTTAGAGCTGGAAATAGGGGTCGATGGATCATCCCATGAAATGAGTGAAGAGGTTGCGCATAGCAACCAGCATTAACCTGTCATTTTACAGAATGCACTTAATAAATACTATGTCAAAGCTGATTGTGGTGTTGTGGGAGAATAAAAAGTGTGCAGAGCGCAGCGAGGCGCCGTGCCCGAAGCATGGCGAGAGCAGTGAGCCATGCGAGGGGACCCGGTGCTACGTTCCAGTGTCCATGTCGACATTCGGGACAGAAAAATTACAAAAAGCCAATGTCGACCTTTTGACCCTATCGACCAACATGCTAGTGACCTAATGATCCACTCCCAATAAACCAGCCTTAATCTACTGAATGAAGAGACATTTCAGAAGACTATAGGGAAGAGTGATTGTGATGCATACAAATACTTATACACACAATTTATTTAAAAAAAAAAAAATTGGTTTGCCTGGAAATAGCCTAAACCGGTGGCTCTCAAACTCGTTCCTCTGGACCCCCCAAAAGTCCACATTTTCCAAGATACCTAGCAGGTGCATTACCAAGTGTCACATTTAATGATCCACTGGTCACCCAGAGAACATGAACTGTTTGGGGTCCTGAGTGAGAACCACTGATCTAAACATTCATTGTAGAAATGTGAGAACCGGTTTCAGAGCATAGAGAACCTCATAATCCTATATCAAACAAGAGTCAGTTTCTTACCTGCAAAACTATTAGATACATCTAAGATCTTCTTATGCCAAGACCCTAGCAGCACACCGACCACTCGCTTCTGGTTCCCAACCTTCCCGATTCTGTGGGGGAGAAACATTCGCTGAATCTTCAGTCATTACTATACAGCCAATTACATGATGATAACAAGTGCCATTGAAGAAAAAGGTTGTGTTTGTCCATAGCAACAAGATCTGTACCATTTTCTAGGATGCAATAAAGAAATAATACACCATATCTTATTGGTTGTTAGGGGCAGGGTACCCTTTTCCCACTTTTACAAACTTTAGAAAATGTACCCCCTAACTGTACAGTATAGCAATATATTAACAAAGAAATGGACATGTGCATATTAAAAGTAAAAAATCCTTGCGTACAGTTAGAAAACCGCCTTGTCATATATATATATGATAAATGTTCCCTAAGTACAGTAGGGTATTCATTAGTATGTCACTGTATTTGCTATATATTAGTCTTGTAAAATGAATTATCCTTGCTGAAATTAGCAACCAGATTACAAGGGGGGGTAAGTGCAGTGGTGCAGGCAAGTGCAGTGGTGCAGGCAATGGAGGGAGGGGTTACCATAATGTTGGTACATTGACAAGTGTACGCAAGCGTTAGAAACAAAACAAAAAGCCCTCTACATTGCTGAGTATTTATTTCCAGCAGCACGGGCTCTGGCAGTGCTATGGGACACAGTTTCCCAGCATGATGCAGTCATTCCCTTAGACTGCAAAATCAATACAACAAAACAATATCACTGCTCACTTGTACTGAATATGTGCATTTCCAATACCCATATTGCAGCATTTACAGCTGGACAACAGACTGTCTTCCAGGATGACAATGTCCCCATAGAGAGCACTTGTGGCCAGCTGGTGATTTTATAGTCAGAACACTTATGTTACCTATATTTCATAGCCTTCTCACCAATCCAAGAGTCCAGGAATATTGTGGAAAGATAACAGATACTGCACTTTCCACCTCAATCAACCTGGTGTTTAGACCAGTGGTTCTTGACCTTGGTCCTCATGTAACCCAACAGTGCACATTTTCTAGGTCAACCAGCAGGTGCACTCATTACTCACTGACACATTAAAAGATCACAGGTGGAGCTAATTATTTCACTTGTGATTCTGCGTGGAGACCTGTAAAACATGAACTGTTGGGGGTCCTTGAGGACCACTGTTTTACCGGGTTGCCGGTCCTCGGTGCAGGCCGGGGATCCACACAGGTGGCGGGCACAGATGACAGGTCAAATGGTGGGTGCAAATGACGCAGCTCTCCAGATGCAGTGAGGGCGCCAGAGAGCTGCGTCATCTTCATTCGCCGCCTGTCCAGTCATCTAAGCCCACTACCTGTGTGGATCCTCAGCCTGACCGCACGCATGGAGGACTAGCAACGCGGGTGAGTACCCCCACCCCTTTCACACCAGCCAGGACCCCGGTTGAATCCGGGAACAACCCTGTTCAATAGAAGGGTTGAAATCAAGGCAAATTTTGCTGGGATTTTAGCCTAGGAACTTCACAAACCAGCACTAGTCGCGGGCCCAACCCGGGAATTTAGGCTGGTGCAAAATAGGTATTACTAATACTGCTTTCACACAGCGGCGGATGAATAACATGGCAATTACCCGGCTTTTGATGCTCCGGGTTATGTGGACGCTCGCTGTCAGACCGCCTTCACACAGGAGAGCAAATCTCCGGGTCTAAAATTTAGACCCGGAGATTTGCTATATTAAACAGGTTTTCCGCTTGCATGAAAGGGTCAACCCGGATCTTAAACGCAGAGTCTCCAACCCTGGTCATTTTCAGGGCCAGAGATCCAGATTGACCCTTGAAAGGGGTACACGTGACTTTATATTACAGTTATGTTTAGTATTAGTGTTCATTCTGTATTTTGCTTCTTTCAAAACCCATGCAATTCCACTTCCCTGCCTGTGGTGTTGCTCTCTGCTGTGGTGCTTCTAGTACAGGTCTGCATATCAGTGCTGAAATACAGACCACACTATGCTAAAAGCACAACAAGGTGCTAGAGTGAACACTATGTATTTATGTGGCAAATATATGTAACTGTGGACAGACTTGATCCTTTATTTTCTGAATAACAGATTTACTCACTTTCAGCATGTAAATGTTTAAGCAAAATGCCCAAATTAATCCACCAAAATTTATTTTTTTCTTATGCGCCCCCCATTCAGAATGCAAGGCACAGAACGCACATTCATGTCCATTCATTGGCCCACTGTTTCCAGTTCAATTCAGAAAGAAATATGATGTAAATTGTGCGAACCAGTCTCCCTTAGGGTCAGTTATGTGTTGTTAACAGAGCGGCACTGCTATTTGACCATGTATTTTATGACTGGCACCTCTGGTTTGGCCAATCACAATGACCACAAATAATTTGATTTGGTCCTGACTGATGGCCACACTGTCAGCGAGGGATCCTACAGAGCCCAAATTCACACTAATAATAATAATAATAATAATCTGGTTCTGCTTATGGACAAAACATGTTACTAAGATATATACACAACTTATATACAGCTAGTTATTATAATGGGGGAGGTTTAATACACTGAATATCCATGAAATACAGCAGTGATGACAGGTATACCCACAGAACTACAGATCCCAGCATGTCTTCCCGTGCAGCTGCTCAGCCCATTGTTCATTATAGAATACTGTGTGGCGCTGACATCCTACTTACTACGCCTGAGCTCCCTATGGTAGAGGGGGAGAGAGAGAGGTGCCCAGTCACCGTGCACCCCAGGGATGGAGGCCTAGCTGAGCCCGGTGCAGCCGGTGAGTCAGCAGCGCAGCTGGGAGGAGACTGGGGAGGCTGCGGCCTCGCACTCACCTGTTGAAATGATCCACCACACTGAGCAGCACAAGCGGGTGGACGACAACTCGTTCTACCGCCAGCTCCGGCATCTTTCCCCGGCCACAATGACTCTCTCACACCAGCCGGAACAGCACCTGACACACTGCAGCCGACACTTCCGCAGACTCGCTACCCAGCGTGCGCTGCGCGAGCGGAAGTACGTCGGGAGACCGCTGCAGGCGCCATGTTGGTGCAGGCAGCTTCGTTCTCACCTAACGGGAAAAGAAGTTAAATCAAGTGTTCTTTATTAATTATAGAAACATAATTTAAATGTCCTCACATGGATAGTGCAGCTCTATAACTCCTACAGTTGTTTTCAACTTGTCCCCTTATGTATTTACTTATTTATTAGCTAAAAACAGATTTCTAACAGGTTTATTATTGTGTGTTCCATCAGCAGCAAATTAGGTTATGTTAACATACCTCCCAACGTGACCCTCTTCGGGAGGGACACAATGCTCTGTTTTTGAACTTCCCTGGTAATGAATGATTACCACCACCTGTGTTATAATGCCTTTCTTATCAATTAACCTGTTTAAAATAAGTGATGACAATCATAAATTAAGAGGGAAGTCCAGAAAGAGAGCATTGTGTCCCTCCTGGAAAGGGTCATGTTGAGAGGTACAGTATGTTTTAACTACATAGTCATCATTTTTCTTATAGCATCTCCTTTTCAAAATCTCTCTGGATGTACCAAAATATGGCAGGCTGCCAGTCACAGGCGCTGGATCATAGCATACCCTCCGACACAACCCATTCCATTAGGTACAAAATGCTCTGTTCCTGGACTTCCCTCTTACTGTATGATTGCTGTCACCTTTGTTGAACTAGTTAATTGATGAGAAGGGTGTTTCACCACAGGTGACGCCAATCATACAGTAAGAGGGAAGTCCAGGAACAGAGCATTTTGTACCTAATGGAATGGGTCATGTTGGAGGGTGTGTCGTAGTAGTCACGGTAGGATGTCAATAGTTAGCAGCCATCTATGCTTGATGGAAAAAAAATTCCACTCAGTCGTCATCAATCATCACATGCTGGTTTTCAATGCCCATCAGCTGGTTTGCATCTTCAGTGAAGCCATGGACAGTGACCCATCTCATCCGTGTCTGCACCTGTCAGGTGCGTAACTAGATGTTTGTAGGCCCCATAGCAGCAGTTTGTAAGGACCCTATACGCTATATACCAACCAATGGTGACAAATGTACATAACACATAAAATTTACACAGGGAAGAAGGGGCCCTTCAGCATAGGGTCCCATAGCAGCTTCACCCCCTGCACCTATGTTAGTTACACACTTGGGTCCTGTGCACATATACAACACATTCCTGACTCTGCTGTGCATGAACACGTTGGTTTATTTAGCCATGGTTACCTTGCAATGGCTATGTGACATTGTGGCTATGTGACATTGCAAAGCATGTTGCAATGGCGGCTTTACTGCCACAATTCAATGGCCCTCGCTAGCTCACACATCTCAGGGCTATTTTTCACACTCCGGCTCCTGCCGGGTGGCGAAAACCCATACGGCCAGGAAGCCGTGCATCACACAGCACTTTAGAATGGAGGGGATGCCCACAGCCTGGTAGCCGTCCCTTCCAGTGGTGGGATCCGGCTGCTACCGGCCGGCCGGGCCGTGGCCATCCCATGTGAATGGACTGATAAACCAGATATTTATCTGATAAGATTAGATATGATTGATAACCCAAACTTGTATATATTTACTTTATTACCTTTAAATATAACGGCAACGCTGAAATGATTGCACACCCACACAACCTTGTTATAAAAGGTATGACAATGCTTTACTTAAAGAATAGCTTCATTACAGGTATTTGCAAATGCAGACTAACACAAGAAACACAAAACTGACTAGCTAATACTTAAACAGCAATTCTAAACCAAATCAAAATGGACACCTTTCAAGGACAGTGATCAGCAATGATTAAACCTCCTTCATAGTTACCTCCAGCCCCCTGTGCTTGCTGGTTCTTTCTCAACTGCCTTAACCACTCCCTCTTTATGCCCAATATTTATACTTTATTCAGCTCAGTTATTTCATTATTCATATGGCCTAAAATGTGATTGGATCAGTCAGTATTGAAATAATGATATTATAATCAGTCACGTCATTTCAGACTGGTAACTAGGAAGAAAAATTTCGAGGTCTCGTTGACCTGGAGGCCTTGGGGTCTACGCATGCGTACCCGTTATCTGGTTAGTTCTCATTTCTAGACAAAACTGTGCAGACTGGCTGTCTGCCATTGTCCTCTGTTACATCAATAAGGCATTCTTAAACCCAGAAATCCAAAACAATATCTCATAAGAAATTACTTATTTCAGCAGTATTCTGACTCCACATGCCATCTTGTAACGAGATATGCAAGTCATGCCTAACAAAATGGCTGCTGCTTCTAACATATTATAACTGTTTAGCGCAAAGGGAAGGCCTCATATGCAGTGAATAGTACATTGTGCAACAAGCTAAAGTCATCTGCAGCAATAATAACAATATTTGAGAAAACAGAGTATAACAAAAGTATATAATTATTGATGCGTTATTTCAGTTTTAACAGTCCATCCTCTGAACTTCTCCAAAGAAAGTTCATATCTCTTGCAAAACGCATCATTTGTTTCTCTCTTAATACATCGGAAAACCTTCTTGAAGCATTTCACTAGTATACAGAAAAATCAATAATATTCTCTTGGCAAAAACATTAAACTTCTTAAAGCATATATAACATTGACTTATGCGAACCAGTTATTGGGGTTCAACCAAATAAACCAACTGTAGGGAATCACATCACTCACACCTGTTCAATAAACTAAAATTTTTTTCAACCCAAATAATTTATTTCAACTTTACTTTTAACGTCACCATCAGTTTAGTATTTGTGATGCTTGTACCATATTTTAATTATATTCACAAATTCAAATACAATTTTATAAACTTGGGATAATGTAAATAAGTGTGTTTCTTTAATATACCATGTGTTACTTTCAAATCTTTATGTTGAATCACCACTGTATTAATTAGTAAAAGTAAAATTTTATTACAATAGATCTTGTTTGTAACCATTTAGAAACCTTATAATCCTTGTGGTAATGTCCATGGCTTATGAGACGGTATGTTTGAGAAAACATCATAAGAAACAATTCAATGAGTACCCCTTTTTTTTTCTAGATGTTATACTAGCACACCCAACTCTGTCACATAACTACATGTTTTGTTGTACTCCAAAATATCTCCTGTTATTACACTCTTTACCAATTTTAAACCTAGGGAGAGTCAGTAACCTTATAAGATTCACTTGTGTAAATCCTACATAGAAAATGAAGTGTCGTTTGATTTGACTGCAAATATAAGTAGCCATTAACCCAACATTACCGGAGTGATACCGTAGATGACAATATAACCAACAATCAGTTTACCTTATTGTTCTTTTTATTAGCTCATGATGAGCGTCTTAAAGAAGAAATGTCAGTTTGCATATAGATATTATGTTTGCACCATTGTTACCATCCTTACTTAGAATGCCTCTTCTTTACTGATACCTTACTAGATGTATTCTATCAATAGTTCTGGTGTGGGCGTTCTCAGTTACTTTTATGTTATTACTCATATATTTATTTTAAACCTTCTAATTAGTTTAACATATTGGCTATCAGTATTTTATTACCATCCTCTGATGCATACCGAAACCTGGGAGCATCAGTAGTATGATGTATATGTGTGTCTGTTACATACCTCCCAACTGTCACGATTTTAGAGGGACAGTCCCGATTTTCGGGTCCTGTCCCGCTGTCCCACCCGCGGCAGGCATTGTCCCGCTGCGGGGGGTGACAGTTGGGAGACCCCCAATCTAGTAGAATAGACGCTGTGCGCATGCGCACAGCGTCTATTCTCGTATGAAAATGAGGTCGCGGCTAATTAGCATAAGCCGCGCCCTCATTTGCATATGCCCCGCCCCCTTTTCGGACGCTCGCACGGCTTCGCCGTGCGAGTGTCCCTATTTCATACAGACAGAAGTTGGGAGGTATGCTGTTATGATTATACTTGTGGGATTAAAATTAAAAGCAGAAGTAGAATACACCACCATGACTCTAGTAATACCTCTTTGATAACTATACACACTGTCCTTGCCAGCAACCAATCCCTGGTAACCCTCATTCACTATAAAAATATGAAAACTTAAAAAACAAAAATGACTTCTTCAGTTAGTAAGTGTATAGGAAACTTGGTCACTCATGGGGATTATTGTTTTACACCTTGTCCACAACCCGCAGGGACACCACTAAGGGTATCCCCCGATTCCGTGGACCTCTTCTTGCCCACAACCCGCAGGGACACCACTAAGGATGCCCCCCGATTCCGTGGACCTTGTCTTGGTCTGTGTGGGGGCCCTGGACAGGCCCATCATCAAATAAGTTTATTAAGTTAGAATCACAGTCACAATATTTATCTGCATCAGTTTCTATTTCTTTCAACTGATATCACCACCAGGTCGGAAACCTTCTTGCAGTGAGACGCATTAATTCAATTGGTTTGTTTCACAGGGACGGGTCTTGCCTTTGATCTACGAGACATTTAATTGTAAGAATTTTCTCACCATTGCATAGTCTCCAGGCTGGACCTTATAACAACATCCCTTCATAAGCTTGTTTGCTTTTCTGGTAAAGTATTTAGATGATGTGAGAATTAGAGTGACAAGTCTGCTGCTGGATGTTGAATAGGGTTTGCTGGTCTCCCAAAAATAAAAAAAATGTATATATAAATTAAAATAATGATCTTATAAGGGGACAGGTTCAGTGGCTGCTGAGGAGTAGTGTGCATGTTACACAAAACCGAAGACAAAACAGTCAACTCATGGTAATTTCCACACCCACCCTAAATAACGTGTTCTCAATGTGCATTTGTTAACATGTTCAATTTTGACTAACACCTTTTAGTGTGTGGTGAGTGCAACCAATTTTTCATATCCATATATTGACTTATTCCTTAGAATACCTTTCCTGTCAAATATGTACCTCTATGATTTCTTTAATACCATATACCTCATGGGATAACATATCTGAACACAAATTTCTCAAAACATTTCTTTGCTGTAAAGGATGCTGTACATGGGACAGCTGGGATGTTCCTTTTAATCAAGATAACATATCAGATACCATTTAAATATAATGACAATTTTAAATGCATGTAAATTCCAAAAAAAATATTTTTAACCTTAGGAATGGACCAGTGGTAGGAGAAATGTTTGATGGTTCTATAGGAATAATTTTCCTGAGTTCATTCTTCTGCAGATGCGTTTGGGCCTCTGCATAAGATGAAATCAACATACATGCCCTCTCTCTCCTTACATGGGTCATCCCATGGGCAGCTTCCGCATATGCCAGGAGGAGGGGTTTGGGGAGCTACTGATCTGCCCCCACCATCTTTACATAGGCCATTAGCCTTTTGACTGCATCCATTTATCATCCATTGGCACATTCCTTTTAAATACACAACTCTTGATGTTTTATGAGATTCTGCTGGTCAATTGTAAAAACATTAAATTGTATAGTGGTGTGATTCACAACAGTGGTCATCCTGTTTTTGTTACCAAGTGCAACAAGATCACTTTATAACATGTGAGCTTGACACTTAACAACTACTGCCTTTGCAGGGAGTTGCACAGCCTCAATGAGCTCCTTTTCTTGCTGTGATATTAGCGTATTATATCATAGCAAAATCACGATGGAAAATGAGGATCTCTAAATCCAATACTACCGCATATCCCGTATATGGCCATCCTGAGTCTCCTTGTTGGTGACAACTACAATCTTTGTAGATGGTAGTGGCGTGTCAGAGATATCAGGTCTAATTGGAGAAATTTAGCTTTAAATATTCCTCACAATCATGTTCTAAATCCTGCATCTCATCCATCCTCTGGGACTCCCGGGTCCCACCAGATAGCAGAGTAGCAGGATTTAGCGTACCACACCTGACAATAGTCAGGTCATGTGGCGCTGGGAGCAAAAGTTCCCAACGAGAGAACCATGCACTGGAAATGTGTCTTGTCCGTGAAGAGTTCAGTAAGAAAGCAACCGCATGAGGAACACATAATGTCAGTGGGTGTTGTAGTACAATGTCCTCTACTTTCTGCACTAAGGCCGCGGCAGCCGCCACAGCTCTTAAGCATGTCGGTAATGCAGCTGCCACTTGGTCAAGTGCGCAGCTGTAATACCCAATCGGTCTATGTGAATCCCCATGTATATGTGTTCAAACTCCCAAGGCCTCTGCTTGTTGTTCATTACAGTAAAGACAGGTATATGATAAATCTGATATATCCAGTGCTGTGGCTTCTGTCAGTGCGTGTATCAGAGCCTCAAATGAAGCAATTATGTCAGTATATTGTACTTTGCCAGCTCTGTGTCAGTTAGATTTAGTAGTAGTAATAGAAAAGGTGTCAGTAAGAGAATCCTGTAAAGAATTTAAACACATCATTAGATCATAAACATATTGAATCAGCATTGTGGTAGCAATCATGCAACTCATTGTGGGACATAGTGGGGCTGTCCATAAAACTTTGGCTTAATTAAGTCCACGTATATTGGACTGTGCTGTAAATAAATGTATTAAGTCCTGACTATCTGCTATTTGATAGTAAGAGATATGCAGATCATAAATCAATGATTAGATGACGGTAATACTTTTTTTAAAACACTTTTTCTGTGCAAAACTAAATGCATCAATCTGTAAATTAATCTTTTTTCTGGAATGGTCACACCTCTATTGGCTGGGATTTAATTTAAATAAAACAAGCAAAAGCAATAGCATTATTAAGCTCAGACATCATATTAGCATTTGTCATTTGGAAAAAAAAATGGCAGTTTTTAAACAGATGTTGACAAAACAACATTATCACATGAGGGAAGCAATGGGGAGGGGGCTGGAGGTCATCCCTGGGTATGGCTGATCACTGTCCCATACAAACATTGCAATAACTTTAATCTATTCATTGTGCTTTTTCAAAAGGGTAAACAATATCTTCAGTTCTAAGATCTTTCAACACATAATTGTTTATATGTCCTTGTTATGAAAAACAGTTCTGTAACACTCCTTGGATATTTCACATAATTTAGGAATAAAACTTTACTCTCTTATCAATCTCATTACCATTTCCTGCCTTTAATCTCCTACAGAGTTATTTCTGATGTTACTCTCACCTCATCACTGAAAAAACTTATTCCCTTCTGCTTTTTCAAAAATAAACAAAAATTTCAAAATTATTATTATTATTTTTTTTTTTTCAATTTTTCTTTTCTCCCTAAGGCTCTAAAAAAACATATCACCTCTCCTCACTTCTCACTGAACAGAATTAACCCCTCAGTGGGACAGTACAATCTTTCCAAACATATGTGGGTTAGTGGGATATACTATCTCAATTCTTGAAGCTTTCACCACCTGTCACCAGACCATTGCGCGTTCACTCTCATCAAATAATCATTACCTCACAGGTGCATCATCATCGCCAATTCCAACTAACTATGACCAGCATAGTATTTTCTATTCCTTCTCACTTGCTCACACTAGTCACATACTCAGAGAACTTTATGTGATCCCATACAAATGCTTAAAACGGTGTTACCTCTTTCAAAGACAAAAATGTAAATAAAATAAATGAAAAATGTCCCCAAAAAACCTAACCTTGCGTTATGTGTCATTCACTGTTACCACACCTACGCCTTCCACATCCTGTCATTCCTTCTTACCAGTCTTGTGGGTCTCTACTGTCATTCTTTGTTACCAGTAGTCACGTGTCCCACCCCCACCTTTTTTTCTCTTGTTATTCTACCTTGCACGTAGGTGGCAGATACCCCCTGTGAATCTCGCTACCGGTCAGCACTCTCACAGGAAAAAATCAACTCGTCAAATCATAAAAAATTATATGCAATATGTCATTCTTTGTTACCATATCTGCACATTGTCTAAGCGATCATTACACGTTTAGATCACTATCTCCCCTGGTTATCTAGCTAACTGTGGCCACAGTATTAACCCCTTAAGATACTCTATCAATTTAGTACCCTCCCCCTTTCAAAACAAACAAAATTAAATTAACACAAATCAAAAACAAAACAAAAATTGGCTTAAAGAAAACCCCACAGCCTTGAGTCAGTTATCACTGATTACCTTCCATTCATAAGAATAAAAATAAACCCAGGATTTATCTGCGCATTACTCAAGGTATATCTGATTCAATATATGTATCCAGATCAAGCAAATAGGCAACAGAAATTGCAAACAGAAAACATGGTCTAATATATCAATATGAACCTTTAAGAATAGATGTTATATTGGACTTATATCTCATCGATATATATATATCACTTTTCTTATCCAAAATGTATTACTCATTAAATGAAAAAAAACATTGAATTCACATGATCATTTCCTGTTTCTTCACCTAACATGGACAACTCCTTATCTCGCATTACATCAACTGAATCCATCACTTTAGATTTTCCAACTCACAGCTGCTTTGTTTAATAAACCAAAAAACTTAAATCAAAAACCCATAGCAGAAAAACAGCAGTCCTACATTACGGACTTCATCTCCGCAAGACAAGAGATCAAAAAACTTTACAATGAGATAAACTCGATCTTACTTTCTTTGTTATAAATAGAGACAGGATTATATGCATTTGCATATTTGCATATGCATTTGCATATTTTGCCCATTCTCACTGGTTATTGCATATTTTACCTAAAATCTAGTGATGGTGCATATTTTAGGCCCTGCCCCCTTTCCCCCCCGCCAGTCACAGCACTGCTTTGCCCTGCTGCTGCTGGCCAGGTAGTGGTAGAGTGTGCAGGCTGGGGCAATATGTGCGCAGTGTGGGGAACCTTGGATGTACGCTATGTCTGACACCGCTCTAAGCTGCCAATCCATGTTGATAAAAGTCAGTTGGGGCAGATGCCATTACGAAGCTCCTGAACCTTTGCCTGCCCCTGGCCTGGGACATTACACCAAGAGAGACTTCTGCAACAGAGAAGGAGGAGGGCAGAAGGGTTGTGACATCACGCATCGCGGAGGAAATGCCGTGTCACAGTGAGTATGCGGTGCAGGGAGGAAACCATCCACTGCACCGCCCTCACACACTATGCTGACATTGGGTCCATCAGCGCTGGAGATGAGGGTCCGTGTAGTTGATGCCATAAGAGCCTAGGATGCTGCAGTCTGCTATAGCAGCCAGGGAGAAAAAAATCCTGTGTACAGCACTAGACATCTGCAGATGCTGTGGGCCTATTTTTGAGGTTTATTTGCAACTAATTGTATGCTGATTTTTAAATAAATAAGTAAAAATGACTTTTTTTATTACTTAATGTAGCATATTTTAACACTTTTCATGCATATTTTAGGTATTTTTCATGCATATTAGCATGCATATTTCAAGCTTTTTCTGTTGCATATAATCCTGTCTCTAGTTATAAACAATATTCCAATTAACTTTATTTATTCTGGTGGTAAAAATGAACTGTTACTTGGCTTACAATATTAGCGTCTACTCCTTTAAACTCTGTATTTTAACGGACCTCTGTCTATGGATATAAAGAAATTAGCTCAAACTGTTATTGTAATCAGACTGCTTGCTAGCTCTAACAATGCAACGTATACTTAATTATTTATTAACATTTTCTTATATAAACCATATACAGTAGACAATCCGGGGGTTTCCAAACAATACAGATTATGGATAAATAATGCATTCCATTTCTTCCACATGTTGCTGGCCAGTCAACCAGAAAGAAATGTAAATACACAACCTCCTATCTCTAATCACCAAATTATAAGCACGGGAAAACCTACAACAAATATATGCAACTTCTTTAAAATTTATAGATTGGACAAACAAAGAAACTCTAATTATCAAAACAACCGCTACAGATTAGTTACTTCAGCAATATCCTCAGCAGACAATATACACCAAACAATCCAACCGCGGTCAAAAAATAAAAACAAACAAAAAAATACTCATTTAAAGAATATTTTTTTTTAAAAAGTAGAAAATTATTGCCAGCATAACCTTTATACCAATATGCTTGCTATAGTCTGCATGCTTTGCAAATAAACTAAAGAAATACTCTTCCTGACCCAAGCAATGTTGTTTACAACTTCTTGCCAAGTTTCTCGCTGCTCTCCTTATCTATTCTCTGACACAGAGAAGAAATGGGTGATGCGGGGGGGTTTAGCAAGCTGACAGTCTGCAAAATGCAGCGTTGTCTTTCCATGCCTTAAATTACGATCTATTTGTTTTATAATTAAATAGCAAAGTTGCTTCAAGTAATATTGGATTAGCACACTTCAACAGATATTATATTGGAGTTCTGCCCGCGCTCTAAATACCCTATGTGGCCGGAGGGGCTGCCGAGCAAGAGTGTGTCCACACTCCCAAATGTACACGGAATAGGTTGGTTGGCCCTGCGCTCACCTCCTTGGTGTAACCAAATAATGTCTCTATGAGGCCCAGTATAATGGATAGATATGAACGTGGGTTGTAACAAAGTGATTTTATTATAAGAAAACAAAGGTGCAGGATGTTTACACATTATCGATATCCATGTTAATCATGGTGACTGAATAGGAACAAAAGGAGAAAAATGAATGAATGAAAAAAGGGAAGGAAAAAGTACGTTTAAATACAATAAGCTCCTGATGCAGTTATCAGAAGATATGTCCCAGTGCAGGCAGCTCTCACAGTCCCAGTCTGTGTCTGCTGTCGACTGTGATATCCAAGGTGACACCTTAATAGGTGTCAATATGCGTAAGTCAATGGTGTGTCTGTTGCCAGGGGTGGTGGGCTGGGTATGGTTGCTGTAATGTGCGGTAGTGTAAGGCGTATATGTCACCAGGGGCTGGCGTCCCAATACCCCCGGTGGTGCACTATACCCTTACCTTCCGTTCCACAGTAGCAGTTCGTCTTCCTGGTCCCACGTAGCCGTTCACATGAAAGCCGCTTCTGACTCCTGCAGAACGCCGGCCAGGTCCCCACACTGCTGTGTCCGCCGCGCGGTGCACTTCCGGGTTAGCGATGTGACGCGTCGCCCGGAGGTCACTGGCTGCTGGAGCTGTGTGCGCTCGACTCTCTGCCACCGAGGAGAGGAGACTTAGATGTCGGTGTGGTGTCTGTTCTGAGGTCCAACGCGTTTCAGCCTTCTTCCGGCCTTTTTCAAGGATGTTTTCACTAGGTGCAGCATGTTTCCTTTATAGGCTGAATGTTACCTCCTTCAGGAGGCGTGATTGGTCTATCATCATGTCACTCATATATCACACCCTGTGTATGGTCTGGATGTTATTCATTAGGGAAGTCCTGCATGACCGGCTTGAATGAGGAGGGTAATTAACCTCATATATGCCAGTTCCTGTAGAATGTCAGTGTAGTTATAATGTTAGCTATAACTGACTTTAATATTCATCACTATTACGTGGCTATATGTTCCCATTGTTAAAGTCAATGTTCAGACCCATTGGATGCAGGGTGTTCAGGGTAAATATCCAGTAAAGTTCCCTTTTGTTTAGAACCCGAGTGTGGTCACCACCTCTCCAATTGATGGTGGGTGATTCAATGGCTACAAATGTCAGCCCTCTGGGATTGGAGCTGTGTCTCTCCTTGAAATGTAGAGACACACTGTGCTTCTCATATCCAATTTTTATATTCTGTATGTGCTCATACAGTCTGTTTTTAAATGGCCTAATGGTCCTGCCCACGTATTCAAGTCCACAGGGACATTTTAGCAAATAGATGACCCCCTTTGTCTCACAGGATAGGTGTTGTCTGTATTTGTAGGTCATTTTGTTGGTATTGGAAGTCCATGTGTGGTGGCCCTTGGTCGTGGAGGTGGTCAGGTTTTTACAGCCCGAGCACTTCCCACAATGGAAAAAACCTTTACTGTCTGTTAACCTGGTTTGGATGCTGTTCGTGGGTTTAATGTGGTTTTTGACTAGTTTCTGCCTAAGGTCCGGTGCCTTTCTGAATACTAGTCGGGGTCTTTCTGTCAAGTGTTCATGTAGTTGGTGGTCCTGTCGTAGTATGTGCCAGTGTTTCTGTAAGATGTGTTTGAGTTGTTTTGATGATTTATTGTATTGTGTGACGAAAGCTATGTCATGGGAGATCTGTTGATGGTCTTTCTGTTTAACCCGTAAAGTGTCTGTTCTGTCCAGTGCCAATATGTCCTCGTAAGCCTTGTCCACTAGGGTCCTATTGTATTGTTTGGCCAGGAACTGATCTCTCAGTTCGTTGGCCTGAGTGTGATAGTCACTAGGTCTCGAGCAGTTGCTTTTGATACGCCTGAATTGCCCCTTCGGTATGCCGTCCAGCCATGGTTTGTGGTGACCACTAGTGTATAAAATATAGCTATTGACGTCCACTGTCTTCCTAAAGGTCTTGGTCTGTAGTGCGTTGTCGTCAATGAATATTTCCATGGGCAAATGGGAAGAGGACTACATCTGGGGGGAGCGTGACTGGTCGCCACATTTGATCCTATGGCGCCGCTATATTAATGACTGCATTTTTATTTGGAAGGGACCTCATGACACACTGATACAGTTCACTGAATACCTCAACAGCAACAACAGAAACATACATTTCACCACACAATATAGCAAGATTTCGGTACAATTCCTTGATCTGGAAATATTCATTGACGACAACGCACTACAGACCAAGACCTTTAGGAAGACAGTGGACGTCATTAGCTATATTTTATACACTAGTGGTCACCACAAACCATGGCTGGACGGCATACCGAAGGGGCAATTCAGGCGTATCAAACGCAATTGCTCGAGACCTAGTGACTATCACACTCAGGCCAACGAACTGAGAGATCAGTTCCTGGCCAAACAATACAATAGGACCCTAGTGGACAAGGCTTACGAGGACATATTGGCACTGGACAGAACAGACACTTTACGGGTTAAACAGAAAGACCATCAACAGATCTCCCATGACATAGCTTTCGTCACACAATACAATAAATCATCAAAACAACTCAAACACATCTTACAGAAACACTGGCACATACTACGACAGGACCACCAACTACATGAACACTTGACAGAAAGACCCCGACTAGTATTCAGAAAGGCACCGGACCTTAGGCAGAAACTAGTCAAAAACCACATTAAACCCACGAACAGCATCCAAACCAGGTTAACAGACAGTAAAGGTTTTTTCCATTGTGGGAAGTGCTCGGGCTGTAAAAACCTGACCACCTCCACGACCAAGGGCCACCACACATGGACTTCCAATACCAACAAAATGACCTACAAATACAGACAACACCTATCCTGTGAGACAAAGGGGGTCATCTATTTACTAAAATGTCCCTGTGGACTTGAATACGTGGGCAGGACCATTAGGCCATTTAAAAACAGACTGTATGAGCACATACGGAATATAAAAATTGGATATGAGAAGCACAGTGTGTCTCTACATTTCAAGGAGAGACACAGCTCCAATCCCAGAGGGCTGACATTTGTAGCCATTGAATCACCCACCATCAATTGGAGAGGTGGTGACCACACTCGGGTTCTAAACAAAAGGGAACTTTACTGGATATTTACCCTGAACACCCTGCATCCAATGGGTCTGAACATTGACTTTAACAATGGGAACATATAGCCACGTAATAGTGATGAATATTGAAGTCAGTTATAGCTAACATTATAACTACACTGACATTCTACAGGAACTGGCATATATGAGGTTAATTACCCTCCTCATTCAAGCCGGTCATGCAGGACTTCCCTAATGAATAACATCCAGACCATACACAGGGCGTGATATATGAGTGACATGATGATAGACCAATCACGCCTCCTGAAGGAGGTAACATTCAGCCTATAAAGGAAACATGCTGCACCTAGTGAAAACATTCTTGAAAAAGGCCGGAAGACGGCTGAAACGCGTTGGACCTCAGAACAGACACCACACCGACATCTAAGTCTCCTCTCCCCGGTGGCAGAGAGTCGAGCGCACACAGCTCCAGCAGCCAGTGACCTCCGGGCGACGCGTCACATCGCTAACCCGGAAGTGCACCGCGCGGCGGACACAGCAGTGTGGGGACCTGGCCGGCGTTCTGCAGGAGTCAGAAGCGGCTTTCATGTGAACGGCTACGTGGGACCAGGAAGACGAACTGCTACTGTGGAACGGAAGGTAAGGGTATAGTGCACCACCGGGGGTATTGGGACGCCAGCCCCTGGTGACATATACGCCTTACACTACCGCACATTACAGCAACCATACCCAGCCCACCACCCCTGGCAACAGACACACCATTGACTTACGCATATTGACACCTATTAAGGTGTCACCTTGGATATCACAGTCGACAGCAGACACAGACTGGGACTGTGAGAGCTGCCTGCACTGGGACATATCTTCTGATAACTGCATCAGGAGCTTATTGTATTTAAACGTACTTTTTCCTTCCCTTTTTTCATTCATTCATTTTTCTCCTTTTGTTCCTATTCAGTCACCATGATTAACATGGATATCGATAATGTGTAAACATCCTGCACCTTTGTTTTCTTATAATAAAATCACTTTGTTACAACCCACGTTCATATCTATCCATTATACTGGGCCTCATAGAGACATTATTTGGTTACACCAAGGAGGTGAGCGCAGGGCCAACCAACCTATTCCGTACACTTCAACAGATGTTGAGAAAGATAAGGGTACAAAAAAAATGCACCGCCTTTACAATTTTTTCTACACATTTTTTATTTATTTATTTATTTATTTATTTTTTTAAATAGCTAATTTTTTTTTTTTTTCCAAACTTTGATTTTCTCAATAACTGATAAAATGTAAAAACCAACCATCATTGAATCTCGCTGGGGCCTCCAACTGATAAACCAGATATTTATCTGATAAGATTAGATATGATTGATAACCCAAACCTGTATATATTTACTTTATTACCTTTAAATATAACGGCAACGCTGAAATGATTGCACACCCACACAACCTTGTTATAAAAGGTATGACAATGCTTTACTTAAAGAATAGCTTCATTACAGGTATTTGCAAATGCAGACTAACACAAGAAACACAAAACTGACTAGCTAATACTTAAACAGCAATTCTAAACCAAATCAAAATGGACACCTTTCAAGGACCGTGATCAGCCATGATTAAACCTCCTTCATAGTTACCTCCAGCCCCCTGTGCTTGCTGGTTCTTCCTCAACTGCCTTAACCACTCCCTCTTTATGCCCAATATTTATACTTTATTCAGATCAGTTATTTCATTATTCATATGGCCTAAAATGTGATTGGATCAGTCAGTATTGAATTAATGATATTATAATCAGTCACGTCATTTCAGACTGGTAACTAGGAAGAGAAATTTCGAGGTCTCGTTGACCTGGAGGCCTTGGGGTCTACGCATGCGTACCCCGTTATCTGGTTAGTTCTCATTTCTAGACAAAACTGTGCAGACTGGCTGTCTGCCCTTGTCCTCTGTTACATCAATAAGGCATTCTTAAACCCAGAAATCCAAAACAATATCTCATAAGAAATTACTTATTTCAGCAGTATTCTGACTCCACACGCCATCTTGTAACGAGATATGCAAGTCATGCCTAACAAAATGGCTGCTGCTTCTAACATATAATAACTGTTTAGCGCAAAGGAAAGGCCTCATACGCAGTGAATAGTACATTGTGCAACAAGCTAAAGTCATCTGCAGCAATAATAACAATATTTGAGAAAACAGAGTATAACAAAAGTATATAATTATTGATGCGTTATTTCAGTTTTAACAGGACACAATAGTGTCCATTCATAACTACTGTGTGCGGCACGGCTTGTGGCAGTGCAGGATTTCGCCATCCGGCAGGAGCCGGACAGTGTGAAATAGCCCTTAGTAATTCAAGGCATGGCAGAAGGCGGTAGGAGCGGTCATTTTACAGTACAGAGGGGTGTGCCAAAACCTTTTGGGTCACTACAACATGCACCATGGGACTTTTACATTTGAAGTACACATGTCAGTGTTTCATTATAGGAGATGCACAGGAGAGAGCTCAGCCAGAGATGTTAAAAGCAGTCAAGGCTAATGACACATGCCCTTTAGTGTAGGGATGGCCATCGATGATTAGAAATCATTGATGGTTTATGGCCGGTGTCAAATAGTTTTGACATCGATGGGGGAGGACCCACCATCAATGTCAGGTTTCAGCAAATAGTTTTGTTTTGTTTTTTATTACCCAAGAGGCCGGGACACGGAGCGTAGCTCCAACCTGACACCCACGAAGCCCCTCCCCCAGATTTTGATTGGCCCACAGGCCAATCAATCAAAGAAAATGGATGACCATTCATATGTAAAAACATTGTTGCATAGTTATAGTTGGCACAATGGCCATCGCTACTTTAGTGTTAACAGCTGACACCATCAGGAACAACAGTGGGTGTGACATTGAATGCTGGGCACACAGCTTCTCTAAGCTGGCAGTTGACCACATAGCACATCACAGAAATAGCAGCCTTCTCTGGATTTAGAAAGGTAATATAAAGGTGAAGGAGCCTAATGTCTGACCCTGGTTGACTTTGTTAAGTTTCTACAACAACTAGTCCATTATCTGGGTGCCGGACGGGGTCCCGACAGTCGGGATCCCGACAGTCATTTAACCGACTGTCAAAACACAGACAGCCGGGTGCCCGACGGCCACCGGCTATTCTCCCTCGTGGGGGTCCACGACCCCCATAGACGGAGAATAGAATAGGTGGCCAGCGTAGCAAGCCACCGTGCCCGCAAGGGGCTTTGTTGCGCTCACCATGCTGTCTGAGTCCGGCCAGTCGGGATCTCAACATCAGGCTAATGACTGTCGGGATCCCGACTGTCGGACCCCTATACCACACCCCATTATCCATAGTGTTAGACGGGATATAAAGGACCCAGCAAGGAATGTACTGGGCCTAAGCTGTAGGGTGGTGTCCAGCCACCACAAATACGCTGTGCCCGCCACACATTGATCCTAATTCATGTTTTTAAGTAAAGTGAAAAAGCAAGCTATTGTGCAAAACCATGCTGCACTGCAGGTGTGGCAGATGTAACATGTGCAGAGAGTTAGATTTGGGTGGGGTGCGTTCAAACTGAAATTTAAATTGCAGTTTAAACATAAAGCTGTCTAACATTGAGGACTACATGCAAAAGCAGCCAATATTTTCCCTGCACAGAAAAGTTATAAAAATATTTGCTCCCCTTGCATGGAAACATGGTTTGTTCTAGACACAAAATTAATTGCTTTCTTTTGCTTTACTTGCCCTTTGTAAGCACATATTGGCCCTTATTCAGATCTGATCACAGTACAAATTTGTTTTCTTAAAATGGGCAAAACCATGTGCACTGCAGGTGGGGCAGATGTAACATGTGCAGAGAGAGTTACATTTGGGTGGGGTGTGTTGAAACTGAAATCTAAATTGCAGTGTAAAAAATAAAGTAGCCAGGGTACTCTTTACCTAGATGGGCGCCAGCGATTGAAATCGCGGGCGTCGGGGGTAAAAATCGCGGGCATCGCGGGTAAATCGGGATGCCCGCGATGACCGCGATGACCGCGATTTTCCCATAGGGAATAATGTTAAAAAGGCTGATTGACCGCGATTTTACTGTTAAATGCCTCAATGGACCCGATTTGGCCATAGGAATCAATGTTAAATGGGCCACAGAGCCCAAATAGGCACAATTAACCCTTAAATGTCCCCCCCAATTTTTAACGCCACCCCACGATCCACGCCAACCCGAAGCGTGGCGAGCGCAGCGAGCCCGCGAGGGGCGGCGGTACACGTCCTCCGACCTTTTCATGCCCTACTATCCACTAGGGCGTGGAGTGAGAATAGAATAGTGTGGCGAGTGCAGCGAGCCACCGAGCCCGAAGCGTGGCGAGCCCCGCGAGGGGACGCGGATACCTTCACAGGTAGGCGCGTCCCCTCGCGGGCTTCACAGGTGTCGGCGTCGCCACGGACACCTGTGAAGCCCGCGAGGGGACGCGTATAACTGTGAAGGTATCCGCGTCCCCTCGCGGGGCTCGCTACGCTCGCCACGCTTCGGGCTCGGTGGCTCGCTGCGCTCGCCACACTATTATATTCTCACTCCACGCCCTAGTGGATAGTAGGGCATGAAAAGGTCGCAGGACGCGTACCACCGCCCCTCGCGGGCTCGCTGCGCTCGCCACGCTTCGGGTTGGCGTGGATCGTGGGGTGGCGTTAAAAATTTGGGGGGACATTTAAGGGTTAATGGGCTCTGTGGCCCATTTAACATTGATTCCTATGGCCAAATCGGGTCCATTGAGCCATTTAACAGTAAAATCGGGTCCATCGGGCCTTTTAACATTGATTCCTATGGTAAATCGGGAGCATTGCGTCGCGGGCATCGCGGGTACATTTATGGCCGGCCGCGACGCGACCGACACGATTTCCATGTTTAACATGGGTTTCAATGGGAAATCGCGGGCATCGCGTCGGTCGCGTCGCGGCCAGACATAAATGTACCCGCGATGACCGCGACGGGCGCCCAACTAAGTAAAGAGTACCGCCAGTATTTACCCTGCACAGAAACAAAACAACTCCAAATCTAACTCTCTCTGCACATGTTACATCTACCCCACCTGCAGTGCACATGGTTTTGCCCATTTTGAGAACAAATTTGTACTGTGATCAGATCTGAATAAGGGCCATTATCTTGTTTCATGTTTTCATATAATATATGCATTCAAAAAAAAAAAAACTGCGAGGGATAAACAGCCAGTCAATCAGCTCCCACTGTCATGTTACAGGCTAAGTTTATAAAATGATAGGTAGGAGCTGATTGGCTGGTTGGTTATCACTCTCCACTCAAATTACGGCAATATGTAATTAGCTATTTGGCATTAATCCTTTTTTTTTGTTTAGTTTTACGGATTACTATGACCAGAGGCATTCTTATGGATACGTCTGTATGTTAGCTACCACTGTAATGTTTTACAGCTTGTATGCTAATACCGGGAAGACTTCCAATGCTTTATAAATAGTTGAAATGAGGTAAGTGTTTTTGGGTGGCACGTGGCAATTGGAATCATTGGACTCATCATTATAACTGACAGTTATTAAAGGCTTAATAAGCTGTCCCCTTGGTATGAGAGGTTTGGAGAAAAAAAATAATTCAGTTACGGCTCTTGTGACTGGAAAAGTAAAACAGTAAATAATTTTTATGAGGAACAGAGAGAACAGAAAACGAGGTGCTTAATACGCATAAATCAGCTTATGCCTAGGCTCCAGTTTGTGGAGAGATGGCCCCAAGGTATTAGAATGCCAATTGGGACCATAGCCACATATAATGGAGGACAGTGGCTGAGCAGATTGAGGGAGTGGCCATGTTTCCCAGATTTATTATTATTCAGGTACGCTCACATTTACCGCCTTTTTATTTCCATATGCCTGGATGGAGGAAGTGACAAGGGGGAGTGGTCTGCAGTGTGGCCAAAATCCACCATCGGGTTACAACCATTTTTTCCCCCGAAGATTTCAGACCATTTTCTTATGACTCTAATAAAGGCACAATACAGTTCATCCGGAAAGTATTCACAGCGCTTCACTTTTTCCACATTTGTTATGTTACAGCCTTGTTCCTAGAATAGAATCAATTCACCCCCCCCCTCAAAATTCTACATGCAATAACCTGTAATGACAACATTTTTGCAAATGTATTAAAAATAAAAAACTGAGAAATCACATGCACATACTGTAAGCCTTTGCTCAATACTTTGTTGATGCACCTTTGGCAGCAATTATAGAGTCTTTTGGGATATGATACCACAAGTTTGGTCACCTATTGAGAGGCCACGCCCCCTTTTCCAGATTCAACTGCAGGAGTAGTTGAATCTGGGACTCATTACCATAGTCTAGGTCAGAGATGGAGAACCTTGGCCCTCTAGCTCATACAATGTGGAAGTTCAAGCAAACATTTGAGGTCCGTGATCTCCACCCAGGATGTCATCTACCGTAAATGACAGATAAATCATAAACAATCCTATTAAGTACTGTGTAGGCACCAACCAAGATTTCCTGCGCCCAAACTTCTTGATATATATAGAGTCTACAAGTGGCGCCCATAGCAGCTTCAGGCTGCAGTGGCAGGTGGGGAGTTTGACTGGGGCGGTACACCTGTCAAACCGTAATACAGGTGTCCTAAGGCGAGGTCAGGGAGGACAGAAACCTCCCGTGGAGCAGAAGGGTTGTCTGACGGAGGAAAGTGTCTGCACACAAACCGTACAGTAAAGATGCACCGAGCGACAGCAAGCACGCGCTGAAGTGGTCGGCGTAAGTGATGCACTTCCCCCTCCAGCTTGCAAGTGGTACAGTCTAAGCAAAGGACTACGTCAGCCATTGTTTACATGTTTATTATGTGCGGCACATAATATCTATCCACACGATATGCGACTGGCGGGCCCGAGCATCGCATCGGAGGACCCATTCGATGTACATACAATAATTTCATTTAGCGCACAGATGCGATAGAAATCGAAGGATTGTATTCAATATCGCCCTAGTGTATGGGCAGCATTAGTGTGAATATATTTGAGAAAGGAGCCATTATCATGTGGCTCTTAGCTGCAGTGGCGTAACTATAGCACCGCAGCCCCCCGCCACCGCGGGGGGGGGGGCGCTGTGCATGTGGGGGCGCCGGGGGCTGCAGTGTTATAGTTAAACCCCCCCCCAATCCCCTGCAGACTTATCTAGCTGGTCCCGGCGGCTCCGTTCTTCTGCTGAGGAGCACCACAAAATGGCCGCCCCCATGTGGCAGTCCACCCCAGAGGTGTCCCTGTGCCCTCAAAGAAGGTCAATTGCAGCTAATGCTGCTCAGAGAAAGAACTGCATTTTTATAGAAACAGCAGGGCTGTGAGGGGTTAACAGACAGCTAGTGTCCCAGCTCCCCTGCACTTGTGACAGGAAACTGAGAGGTCAGAGGTGATCCCAGCAGCAAGGTGAGAGGGAGGAAGTGTGCAGAGAGTGAGAAGAGATGCTGGGAGCAGGGTGAGACTCAGGCAGAGAGAGAAGGAGAAAGCCCAGCAGCGTGTGTGCAGTGAACAGAGAAGCTGTTCCCCTGTCCTGCACTGAAGAGGAGATCAGGTACTGCTGAGAGGTCCCAGGCAGCGTTACTGGCCAGCAGAGAGAGACCCAGAGAGGAGTGAGACCCAGAGAGGAGTGAGAGACCCAGAGAGGAGTGAGAGACCCTGAAGAGTCATGACCAGCAGGAGCTGGCATCTGCAGCTGAGAGTTAAGGTATAGGAGCACCCCTACCCCCAGGCTGGCCTGCACCCCACATTGGCCCACTTTACCCAGCTATTGAAGTGACTCTCCACTGCATAGGGGACAACTGTTATTGGGGTGCTGATCACCCTGCGACATTAGCAGCCCAGAGACACCTGCAACGCCCCTCTGGCTGCATGCCAGATTTGCCACCACCGCCAAGCCTATATCTACAGCCTGTGTTGTATGTCTAGCAGGGAGTTGCCCTAGGTAACGGGGACTCGCCTGTACCCCGTTATAGGGGACCATTAATATTTTCTGGCCTTTATATAGTAGTGTGCACACTAAGGTAGGGCCTACCCTTGTACTTGTGAGGATCTTCCTTCGTGGGACCGTTTCTTCATTGACTGTTTTCCTTGCACCAGGGACTACAGTTCAGTATAGTGTTATATGTGCAGTATAGTGTTATATGTGCAGTATAGTATTCTAGTGAGGTCATATTATTGTCTTTAATATTGCTCTCTTTGATGTCATTGTCTTTGTGTTTTTTTTTATCTTTCTTATTGATGTTTGCATATGTGTAGGAGCATATCACAGCGACTAGTCCAGTTGTTTTTCTTTAATAAATATTTGTCGCTGCTAACCGAAGTAGCGTTGTCTTTTGTGGGTCCCTTGGGTTGTGCCGTTCCCTGCCACGGGTTCTCCAGCAGAAGCCGCCGCCGTCACCAGCTCCAGATTTAAGGTACGCCATCTTGCACCACACCGTACAGGGGCACTGTCACACTTGGCGTCTATGAACAGGATTGCACAAGACCCCTGTGAACGGCAAGATGTGGCGATCGCAGTACACAGAACCGCTGGAGATGCGAAGAACCGCCACTCCACCAGCCCAAGCCAATCAGAACTCGATTGGGGCCATCATCGGAGCGATGACCGAAATGACCAGGATGATCCGTGAGATGCGTCAGGAATGGGCGGAGGATGAAAAGGAAAGACAGCAACGTGAAGGTGGCAGAAGGCATAGACGGCAACAGAATCCCCAATGGAGGTCAGAACGACTACACACTGTGAGAAGGCACGGGAGAAGTAGTCCACCGGCAGTGTTCCAGAACGCGTCAAGAGCATCCGGTGTAACTCAGATGACCAATAGGCCGCGAACTGACCCAAGAAGGTTTACAGGTCGTGTCCTGTGGTTTGATGTGCCACGCGGATATGGATACATTAGACGTGCAGACAACGGGCGTAGCGTCTATGTCCATTACACCGCCATACAGAACAAAGACCCCCAGAATTGCTTCCAGAGCCTGAGCGATGGTGAAACTGTCGAATTTGAATTAACAAGCGGGAAGAAAGGCATCAAGGCCGCCAAAGTGACTGGGCCAAATGGAACACCGGTGCTGCGCAACAGACACGCCCCAGAACAGCATTGGCACTACCCACACCGTAAAGAGCCTCCACCCTACCACCAATATAGCGGAAGCAGAGTTGAACCGAGAAAGGTCAAGCAGGAGAACGAAAGGGTCAACACCAACCCTCCTCGACCAGGACAGATGCCCCGCCCACCAGAACCTGACATCACAAGGGCAAGCGAGAAACCGGTCGCTTGGAGTGAGGCAGTCCACCAGAAGCAGCAAGCAGCGACTAGGCCTCAACTTGCAGAGCCAACAAGAGAGTACGTCCCCAGAATGGATGATGCCGATTATCGGGTGGCGAACCTAGGGCCAAGAATGGTAGACCAGCAAAAAAGCCCCGAGATCGTGGTTCAGATGGCTGTGATGCCAACGGTAGAGCCACCAGCAGCAGAACCAGTGGTGCTACAGCATAGATCCAAGGCCAAGGTAGAAGCACCAGAGAGAGAAGACAAGGCCAAGATTTGTTTCATTGGTGGGAAGCCGGTAACAAGTGGTGAATATACGACCATCTCAGGAGAGGAATTCGCCCTCAGAATCCAGCAGGCGATACAGAGGTCGAAGAAGCAAGATCGAGAGGCGAGACATGCCTAAAGATGCGTACATCGTGAGAGTGGGCGCCATCCATTGACAGCCTTGGAGAAGCTGGACCGCAGAGGGATGGAGGTCCTGTGGCAGAGGGATGGTTGACCTGGGGAGCCCACATTAGATATCAGGTGGCAGGAAGGTAGTGATGTTTATAGTTGTTATTGAATGTATAATTGATCGCACCTGTTTTCATTTAGCGTTTGAATGTTGTCATGGACATTGACAGGACTTTGTCAAGAACTTATTGGTCCGGGTAAGTTGCCTGCGGACAGGCAAATTTCCAGCAGGGAGGTGTGTGGCAGTCCACCCCAGAGGTGTCCCTGTGCCCTCAAAGAAGGTTAATTGCAGCTAATGCTGCTCAGAGAAAGAACTGCATTTTTATAGAAACAGCAGGGCTGTGAGGGGTTAACAGACAGCTAGTGTCCCAGCTCCCCTGCACTTGTGACAGGAAACTGAGAGGTCAGAGGTGATCCCAGCAGCAAGGTGAGAGGGAGGAAGTGTGCAGAGAGTGAGAAGACATGCTGGGAGCAGGGTGAGACTCAGGCAGAGAGAGAAGGAGAAAGCCCAGCAGCGTGTGTGCAGTGAACAGAGAAGCTGTTCCCCTGTCCTGCACTGAAGAGGAGATCAGGTGCTGCTGAGAGGTCCCAGGCAGCGTTACTGGCCAGCAGAGAGAGACCCAGAGAGGAGTGAGACCCAGAGAGGAGTGAGAGACCCTGAAGAGTCATGACCAGCAGGAGCTGGCATCTGCAGCTGAGAGTTAAGGTATAGGAGCACCCCTACCCCCAGGCTGGCCTGCACCCCACATTGGCCCACTTTACCCAGCTATTGAAGTGACTCTCCACTGCATAGGGGACAACTGTTATTGGGGTGCTGATCACCCTGCGACATTAGCAGCCCAGAGACACCTGCAACGCCCCTCTGGCTGCATGCCAGATTTGCCACCACCGCCAAGCCTATATCTACAGCCTGTGTTGTATGTCTAGCAGGGAGTTGCCCTAGGTAACGGGGACTCGCCTGTACCCCGTTATAGGGGACCATTAATATTTTCTGGCCTTTATATAGTAGTGTGCACACTAAGGTAGGGCCTACCCTTGTACTTGTGAGGATCTTCCTTCGTGGGACCGTTTCTTCATTGACTGTTTTCCTTGCACCAGGGACTACAGTTCAGTATAGTGTTATATGTGCAGTATAGTGTTATATGTGCAGTATAGTATTCTAGTGAGGTCATATTATTGTCTTTAATATTGCTCTCTTTGATGTCATTGTCTTTGTGTTTTTTTTTATCTTTCTTATTGATGTTTGCATATGTGTAGGAGCATATCACAGCGACTAGTCCAGTTGTTTTTCTTTAATAAATATTTGTCGCTGCTAACCGAAGTAGCGTTGTCTTTTGTGGGTCCCTTGGGTTGTGCCGTTCCCTGCCACGGGTTCTCCAGCAGAAGCCGCCGCCGTCACCAGCTCCAGATTTAAGGTACGCCATCTTGCACCACACCGTACAGGGGCACTGTCACACTTGGCGTCTATGAACAGGATTGCACAAGACCCCTGTGAACGGCAAGATGTGGCGATCGCAGTACACAGAACCGCTGGAGATGCGAAGAACTGCCACTCCACCAGCCCAAGCCAATCAGAACTCGATTGGGGCCATCATCGGAGCGATGACCGAAATGACCAGGATGATCCGTGAGATGCGTCAGAAATGGGCGGAGGATGAAAAGGAAAGACAGCAACGTGAAGGTGGCAGAAGGCATAGACGGCAACAGAATCCCCAATGGAGGTCAGAACGACTACACACTGTGAGAAGGCACGGGAGAAGTAGTCCACCGGCAGTGTTCCAGAACGCGTCAAGAGCATCCGGTGTAACTCAGATGACCAATAGGCCGCGAACTGACCCAAGAAGGATCACAGGTCGTGTCCTGTGGTTTGATGTGCCACGCGGATATGGATACATTAGACGTGCAGACAACGGGCGTAGCGTCTATGTCCATTACACCGCCATACAGAACAAAGACCCCCAGAATTGCTTCCAGAGCCTGAGCGATGGTGAAACTGTCGAATTTGAATTAACAAGCGGGAAGAAAGGCATCAAGGCCGCCAAAGTGACTGGGCCAAATGGAACACCGGTGCTGCGCAACAGACACGCCCCAGAACAGCATTGGCACTACCCACACCGTAAAGAGCCTCCACCCTACCACCAATATAGCGGAAGCAGAGTTGAACCGAGAAAGGTCAAGCAGGAGAACGAAAGGGTCAACACCAACCCTCCTCGACCAGGACAGATGCCCCGCCCACCAGAACCTGACATCACAAGGGCAAGCGAGAAACCGGTCGCTTGGAGTAAGGCAGTCCACCAGAAGCAGCAAGCAGCGACTAGGCCTCAACTTGCAGAGCCAACAAGAGAGTACGTCCCCAGAATGGATGATGCCGATTATCGGGTGGCGAACCTAGGGCCAAGAATGGTAGACCAGCAAAAAAGCCCCGAGATCGTGGTTCAGATGGCTGTGATGCCAACGGTAGAGCCACCAGCAGCAGAACCAGTGGTGCTACAGCATAGATCCAAGGCCAAGGTAGAAGCACCAGAGAGAGAAGACAAGGCCAAGATCTGTTTCATTGGTGGGAAGCCGGTAACAAGTGGTGAATATACGACCATCTCAGGAGAGGAATTCGCCCTCAGAATCCAGCAGGCGATACAGAGGTCGAAGAAGCAAGATCGAGAGGCGAGACATGCCTAAAGATGCGTACATCGTGAGAGTGGGCGCCATCCATTGACAGCCTTGGAGAAGCTGGACCGCAGAGGGATGGAGGTCCTGTGGCAGAGGGATGGTTGACCTGGGGAGCCCACATTAGATATCAGGTGGCAGGAAGGTAGTGATGTTTATAGTTGTTATTGAATGTATAATTGATCGCACCTGTTTTCATTTAGCGTTTGAATGTTGTCATGGACATTGACAGGACTTTGTCAAGAACTTATTGGTCCGGGTAAGTTGCCTGCGGACAGGCAAATTTCCAGCAGGGAGGTGTGTGGCAGTCCACCCCAGAGGTGTCCCTGTGCCCTCAAAGAAGGTTAATTGCAGCTAATGCTGCTCAGAGAAAGAACTGCATTTTTATAGAAACAGCAGGGCTGTGAGGGGTTAACAGACAGCTAGTGTCCCAGCTCCCCTGCACTTGTGACAGGAAACTGAGAGGTCAGAGGTGATCCCAGCAGCAAGGTGAGAGGGAGGAAGTGTGCAGAGAGTGAGAAGACATGCTGGGAGCAGGGTGAGACTCAGGCAGAGAGAGAAGGAGAAAGCCCAGCAGCGTGTGTGCAGTGAACAGAGAAGCTGTTCCCCTGTCCTGCACTGAAGAGGAGATCAGGTGCTGCTGAGAGGTCCCAGGCAGCGTTACTGGCCAGCAGAGAGAGACCCAGAGAGGAGTGAGACCCAGAGAGGAGTGAGAGACCCTGAAGAGTCATGACCAGCAGGAGCTGGCATCTGCAGCTGAGAGTTAAGGTATAGGAGCACCCCTACCCCCAGGCTGGCCTGCACCCCACATTGGCCCACTTTACCCAGCTATTGAAGTGACTCTCCACTGCATAGGGGACAACTGTTATTGGGGTGCTGATCACCCTGCGACATTAGCAGCCCAGAGACACCTGCAACGCCCCTCTGGCTGCATGCCAGATTTGCCACCACCGCCAAGCCTATATCTACAGCCTGTGTTGTATGTCTAGCAGGGAGTTGCCCTAGGTAACGGGGACTCGCCTGTACCCCGTTATAGGGGACCATTAATATTTTCTGGCCTTTATATAGTAGTGTGCACACTAAGGTAGGGCCTACCCTTGTACTTGTGAGGATCTTCCTTCGTGGGACCGTTTCTTCATTGACTGTTTTCCTTGCACCAGGGACTACAGTTCAGTATAGTGTTATATGTGCAGTATAGTGTTATATGTGCAGTATAGTATTCTAGTGAGGTCATATTATTGTCTTTAATATTGCTCTCTTTGATGTCATTGTCTTTGTGTTTTTTTTTTATCTTTCTTATTGATGTTTGCATATGTGTAGGAGCATATCACAGCGACTAGTCCAGTTGTTTTTCTTTAATAAATATTTGTCGCTGCTAACCGAAGTAGCGTTGTCTTTTGTGGGTCCCTTGGGTTGTGCCGTTCCCTGCCACGGGTTCTCCAGCAGAAGCCGCCGCCACCACCAGCTCCAGATTTAAGGTACGCCATCTTGCACCACACCGTACAGGGGCACTGTCACACCCATATAGCACACAGTTCTCTGAAACTGTCTGCTGTATGGGGGCGGCCATTTTGTGGTGGTCCTCAGCAGAAGAACGGAGCCGCCGGGACCAGCGCGATAGGTAAGGCTGTGGGGGATTGGGGGGGGGGGTTTGCATAGGCGGCGGGGCGGCAGGGCAGGGGGGTAGGGGTGCTTGGCGGGGCGGCGGCGAGGGGGTAAATCATAGACCCAGAATAGGGTAACATGGTTGTGGATTGTGGTGCCCCTGGATTGGTTTGACTGGATGGCTCTGAGATGGCACACTATCATTCTATGTACATTCTATGTAACACTAATCTTTTCACGGGTGTGGATCATTAGGATTACCAGCATGTTGGTCGACACCATTAGGTCAACATGCATTTAGGTCCACATGAGTCTAGGTCAACATGCAGGAAGGTCGACATGGGTTAGGTCAACAGGGTCATTAGGTCGACAGTCAAAAGGTTGACATGGGTTTAAATTTTTTTTTGTGAATGTTGACACTTTCTTTAATATTTTAATTACATTCCTTATTTTAGTATCACTTTCTGTATATATCTCTGGCTTCTTAACACTAACATTAATTAACAATTTATGGTGCCAATACACTAGGGCGGTCGGATGCGATGCGATATCGAGCTTCGATTTCCCTTGAAGCTTCCCGTGTGATAAATCGCATCTGAAGTGCTTTTTCCCTTCTTCAATGTCCATACAATCCCCCCCCCCCCCATGTGACCTGAAATCGTGTGATGTAATAAGGGCTGGACTATCTGGGGGTATATAAACTAACAGATCGTACATCGCATTGCTATAAATCCACATGCGATTGCACATGCGATGCGATAAATAGTATGTGCAGCTGTGCGACCACCAGTGTGGCCGCGCATACAATCCTGCCATTTATTGGAAGCGATGCGGTCAAAATCGAATGATTGCATGCAATATCGCCCTAGTGTATGGGCACCATTAGTCTCTGGGGTGCCTCACCCATCACCTATATATAGAAATAGGGACCCCAAAAAACAGAAAAGCCTTGACGACAGCTTGGGGGCTTAATCAAATAGTTGCGCAAATATATGTAACCAATATCTCTGCATTCTATTACCTTCTAGTGTTTACATCTGGATACTGATAGCATTCAGTGTGCTGGGGGAAACAATGTGTTTTTCTCTTCCTCACTAGGTGTGATTGACAAGTATATTCCCAGCTGTGTATTATGGTGTAAGTAATATACACACTTATATCCTTGAATAAGATGTTTCCAAGAAGAGGCTGTTTCGCAAGTGTTGGATAGTGCTGGTGGGAAGGGAGATGTAGATTATGGTAAACTAGTTATTTTACCCATTCGCTAACCATTTCCTGCCATTCATTTGCTTTAAAGTGCTTATGTATATATTTATTTACAGCTTAAATATGTTAATGTCAACTAAGGTTTGGCTGGTCAGGAAAATCAATCAGACTTTCAGGTAAGGACAAATCATTGGTAGGGTCTACTGAAGCAGTAAAAGCATATTGACGTAAGGTTACTGCTGCTATCGATGTGGAGTTTGTGCTTAGATTCTATAAATGCTGTTTTTCCATGTGATAAAATTTATCATGCTTGTAGAGTGAATTCTGTAATAACGGTCAGGCATGCAGATAAATATTCACATCAACTTGTGGCCTAAGAGGTGTTAAATAACTAGCTAGAGGCACAGAAGGAGAATTGATCCGTCTTTGTGAAGAACATCTTCAAATGTTTCTGTCTGCATCAGGTTTTCTTATTATGGAGATGGCAAAAATCTAGAAACAGCAGTATGTTAATGTGTCAGACAGACGATGTCAATATCAGATGATGAGATATTAGACTTGTCCTTCTTCCTCTGCAATACCCTAGGGGCCTTATTCTGGTTGACTCGCAAATCTGCAAGTCATTGAAACGCCGGCTGCACGCCCCCCCCCCCCCCCTCACAAGTCGCAACACAATCATTAAAACCAAAAACGCCAACCATCAAAAGATTTTGCCCTGTAGGGGCGCATTTGCATGGGGACCAGGGCAGCCGAACGGTATGTCGGGCCCTGGTAATTTTTTGGTGTGTGGTCTAAATGTGTGAGACGTGGTCACCTCCCGCGATTAGGCCATGCCCCCAAAATGTTTAGAGGGGGTTGAAATGTTTATTGTCCCCCCTCCTCAGCAGCAGCAGCACACACCTACAGCATGTGCTGTCTGTGAGACGCTCATGCTGAGCCTGCTGTCTGCACACCACATGCTGTTTGGGTGTATGCTGCTGCTGCCCAGGAGGGGGGAGGGGTCAGACCAGGGCCCCCGCCGAGCCCCTCCAGCAAGCCTGTGCCCTTGTAATTAGTACCCGCTCACCCCCCTCTTGGCTGCCCTGATGAGGATGCCCAGCATTTTAATGGGAACGCCCATGAAACGCTGGATGACCTCATGGGCCCGCCCCCCCAAGCCCACCCCCCCCCCAGACTGCTAGGTGTGAACAGGACGGCAAACAAGCAATTCACTGTGCTCGCTCGCACCAAGCAGCGCCATGAGCAGTCGCTCACCATCGCTCCCCGGCACGAACACGCAGAAGAGCAAATGGACCTGCATAAGGTTCTAGGATGCAGAGATCTTATACAAGGTTCAGATACAAGTAACTTTTCTGTAAATATGTTCCAAGATACTAAAAGACAATACAGTGTAGATCTATGTAGTACTCGTTCCTGCTGGAGGTAAGCCCACCCCACTGTCGCTGCAGTATATAGTTAGCGGCTGATATTCACCAAAGGTAAACAGCAAAAGTTATTTATGGGCAGATTTGCACCCGTTCCTAATGGTCTGAATTCGGCTCATTCCCCGGTGTTTGGGGTGTGCGCATGCGCAAACCCCGGGAGTTTCGCTCTCACCAAGCCGCCAAGCGGCTCAATGTGGAAAGAAGGGAAAGGTGTGGGCACGGAGTGGCAGCAGGGGAACGCAGGTGTGGCAATGCCTGCTCGGGGCAGGCGGCTGATGTCAAAAGGTGTTAGCAGGGGTGGCGCCGGTATCCAGGAGGGTTGCCCACCTTTCCAGGGGGAACCTGATTTTTGGGAGCATCCCAGCCATTCCGGGAGGGTAAGCAACCCTGATCTATCTATCTATCTATCTATCTATCTATCTATCTATCTATAGCTGTGTATACACTAGAGATGTGCACCGGCCACTTTTCGGGTTTTGGGTTTTGGGTGCTGATTACCTTGAGGTTTTGGGTTCTAATGGGTTTTGCCAAAACACCTCCTAAGTGTTTTGTGTTTGGATTTCTTGGGTTTTGGGTTCTGAATTTTTTGTTAAAAAAGCATAAAAACTGCTAAAATCGCAGATTTTTTTTTTTTTTTTGCTCCTACGCTATATTAACCTCAATAACATTCATTTCCACTCATTTACAGTCTATTCTGAACAGCTCACACCTTACAATATTGTTTTTAGGGCAAAAGGTTGCACCGAGGTAGCTGGACAACTATGATAAGCCCCACAAGTGTGCGGCACAAACACTAGACTGATATGGCACACTTAGCATACCCTCTAGGCTGATACTGCACACCTAGAATTACCCCTGGACTGATATGGCACAGGTAGCATCACCCCTGGACTGATACGGCACATTTAGCATCACCCCTGGACTGATATGGCACACTTAGCATCCCCCCTAGTCTGATACGGCACACCTAGCATCACCCCTGGACTGATATGGCACGCTTAGCATCACCCCTGGACTAATACAGCACACTTGGCAGCACCCCATGAATTATACGGCAGACTTGGCTTACCCCAGGAATTATACGGCACAGATGGTGGCACCCCTGACCTGATACAGCACACATGGAATTATACGGCACAGATGGCGGCACCCCTGGACTGTTACGGCACACATGGCGGCAGGCATGGAATTATACGGCAGACAAATTCCTGCAGTAAAAATAAAAATGTGTATTCTTTTAATTATAAAAAAGAGCAGCACACCTTACTTAGCAACACCCCACGAATTATACAGCACTCTTGGCTCACCCCTGGACTACAGCGCATTTAACAGCCCTTGCAGTAAAAAAATAAAAAAACACCTTAATTTTATTTTCATTAAAAAAAAGGGCAGCTCCCCTGGTCTGATATGAAACACATGGGGCACCCCTGGAATTATACGGCACACATGCGGGCACCCCAGGACTGATACAGGACACATGGGGGCACCCCTGGACAAATACAGCACACATGTGGGCACCCCTGGATGGATACAGCACACATGTGGGCACCCCTGGACTGATAGTACTGGTAGCCAGTGGAAACAGCAGATTGGAATTATATACTGCAATAAATACTGGTAGCCAGTGGCAACAGACTGGAATTATATACTGCGATAAATACTGGTAGCTAGTGGAAACAGCAGACTGGATTTTTATATACTGTGATAAATAATACTGGTAGCCAGCGGCAACAGCAAACTGGAATTATATACTGCGATAAATACTGGTAGCCAGTGGAAACAGCAGACTGGATTTATATACTGTGATAAATAATACTGGTAGCCAGCGGCAACAGCAGACTGGAATTATATACTGCGATAAATACTGGTAGCCAGTGGCAACAGCAGACTAGAATTATATACTGCAATAAATAAAATACTGGTAGCTACTGCCAGTGGCAACAGCAAACTGGAATTATATACTGTGATAGGTACTGGTAGCCAGGGGCAACAGCACACTGGAATTATATACTGCAATAGGTACTGGTAGGCACTAGCCAGTGGCAACAGCAGAGAGCAGACTGCAGCAGACAATAGGCAGTGCAGGGCAGGCAGTGGCACTAGCAGCACCAGTGGACTATCACACTGTGACTGACTATACAGGAGCAGACTCAGCAGAGGCAGGCCCCAGCACAAAGGAGAGACAGAACACAGCACCAGTCATCCTTGCAATGGTGATGTCTTGATCACTGAGCAGAGACACAGTACACAGCAGCACGGGCCCCAGCAGAGACCACACACAGCAGCAGCACACCCTTCCCTACCCTTCTCCGAGATTGGAGTGAAGATGGCGGCGCGAGGTTGCGGAATTTAAGGGTTCCGTGATCTCGCGAGAATCCGACGCCGGGCGATGACGTTTTGCCCGTGCGCCCGGATTCGAGTAAGGCGGGAAGCGCCGAGCGCTGCTCGTATCCGGGCCCGGATTGATGACGTCCGTGCGGGCTCGGATCTGAGGAATCCGAGCCCGCACATCTCTAGTATACACGCTTCGATTTTACCCTGTTTTCGATTCGATTTTGCTTATAGAAGCAAAATCGAATCCACATCGAATGATTTTTAGGACACTTTTGATCTGCATTCGATTCGATGCGAGCTCCCGTTTTATCAAAATCGAAAGAAAAATAGACTGTGCCGCCAAGGAAATATTAAATTCGATCCAGTAAATCGAATGTGTACAATGTACCTTGAATGTAAATCAAATTCAATATCGAAATCGATATCTAATGCAAAAGTACAGATCTAATGCCAAATTGAATGGGAAGATCTAATGCCAGATCTAATAGAAAATCGAATCTAACATCGAAGCTAAAGCAAAACGAAGTGTGTGTGTATGTGTACAGGGCTTATCTATTATGCTGAGGTATCCTTTAAATATCTAGTTGTTAGAAATGCATGATTTCACAGCGCAATAGTTACCAGTAGAGGGCGGTATTGGTCTTAATAAAAGAGTCGTACAGCTATGCTGATTTCTTTGTCTGCTTTATCAATATACGTATAAAACTCAATGTTCAAATTAACTAGTTCAATAAGTAATTTAGCACATTGATTTTTGGGCATATCCTAAGTGCCATTACAAGCTACGGATACTTTAAATGCCATTACCTAATAGGAGGAATGTTTTAAGCACCTTATATTGATTTTATTACTGCTTTATTTTGCTGTCTTGGTTTAAAATCATTTTAACCACTTGGTAATCAAGAAGAAATATATTGTTGGTGAAATACAGTCAATTCCCCGAAAACCTTTGACATCGTTAAACAAGGAATTACTGTTGTTAAATCATGTCAGACAGTAACTACGGTACTGAGGGTTTAACATTTTAAGCATTGGGCGAGCGCACTGTACCAGTAAACTCAGCTCACCTCTGACCCTACGTGACAATCAGTCGTGAATTCTTTACTTACCTCACACTTCAGTTTATATATATTTGTTAAATTAGCATTCCAGGAAGCCTAAAAAAACCTGACAGCATGTTCTTGGTATACATTAATTCTCGTTATAATAACGTTTTTTTTTTTTAAACCCCCACCCTCACGTTACTAAACTGATCCCTACTGTTCCTCGCAGAATCTAGTGAAATAATTCGCTGCACCTGTGGATCTTTTAAAATGTGTCAATGAGTAATGAATGCAGCTGTCGGGTGACCTGAACCGAATTTGAGAACCACTGGTATATATATTAAAGAATATCTGATATTTAATTGCACATCTTCATGTATATGGTATAAGTCCCCCCAAATTCAGTTTTTATAACTAGCATTTAATATTATAGTGATTCAAGTGAGCAGGAAGTCTTGACACACCTTTATGTTAAGTCTGGCAGAGGCTCAACTACAGCTGCCCCTGTCACCTTCTTCCTGTCACACACTGTTTTTCCCTGTCACACTTTGCCTCCCTCTGTCACCCACGGCCATGTTGCATATTGTGAACATGGATTGGGTTGGAGGAGCCAGGTACACACTGGAGCAATGTAGATGGCTCATCCACCTAAATACTTCTCCTGTGTGTAGACATTCTGCAATCACATAGCTAAAACATGAAAGCTTCGCAGGATAGCAAAACACTCACATATCTGAGAAGTAAGGGAGCGGATAGGATGATTGCCACAGAGCATTTGTTTTGTAGGAAACACAATCTGTATTGAAGTGAAGCTTCCTCTCCAGGACATACTTGCCTACGTTAATTTTCACCTCAGTCTCCGGGAGAAGCCCGGAGAGGCAACACGTCAGGGGGGCGGGGGCAAGGCTGACATCACTTGGGGCTTAAATGAAGCAAAATGCCACTATCGCAGCATTTTAGCCCCACCCCCTCTCCACGGACCCGCAATTTGCGGTAATTTAACCAGCGGGCAAGGGGGGAGCGGAGGCTATGAACAGAAAGCTGGAGACTTGCCCACCTTCCCGGGAGGTCGAGAGGCGGACTTGATTTTCGGGAGGCTCCAAGAGGGTAGGCAATCCTGCTCCAGGGCTTTCTTGCCCCCCCCCCCCCCCCCCCAGGGGCATAACTCCCAGAGGCAAGACCTGGCGCCGGGGAACTGCTGGTCACAGTGTCCCACAGTCGGAAGGAACACTTAGGGGAGCCAGTAATCACTGATGCACACAGCATCAGACGGAGGCTGCGCAGTTGCTCAGGGATCGCTGGGCATGTTCCCAAAATAGGGGTCGTGGTGCGAGGCCACACCATCCATATGAGGTCCCGCCCACTCCACCTACGCCTCACCCCCTTCATACCCTCCGACATGACCCATTCCATTAGGTACAAAATGCTCTGTTCCTGGACTTCTTCCTTAATTTAGGACTGCCTTCACCTTTGCTGGAACACCATTATTATCACTAAACTAGTTCAACACAGTTGACTGCAAATATCAATTAAGAAAGAATTCCAGAAACAGTGCTTTTTGTACCTAATGGAATGGGTCATGTTGGAGGGTATGCCCCTTTTTTGGGCGAGCCTTCCTGCGCCCCAGGGCCCGCAATTCCTGTCTATTAAAGTTGGAAGGTATGAGCACCTGCAGAACTCATTATCAGTCTAACCACCTGATGCCAAGTTATAATGATGGGCGTTTCCCAGTTTAGAATCCATTTATACCGTAATTGCCGCATAAACCCAAAAGGGGGGTTTCCGAGTACTTAGAAACTCCCGCTGGCCGACCATGTATTGTTTGATGTTTGCATTGTTTGTTTTTACCTGTGCAGCGGGTCAGCTGCTGAGCGCTCCCTCTGGCTCCCTCTGGGTTCACTGAGCTGAGCGGTTTTTATATGGGGAGTAAAATCTGTATATCAATTAAATATATATCAATTAAAGTTTTATTTTGCAAAGGTGATGTGATTTTTAGGTACTTATTTCCTAGCACGGCGCCCATCGCATAAGATTGTATGCCTTAATTAGGCCTCATACACACCAGAACGATCACGATAAGATGCATAAGATCCATGAGATCCATAAGATAAAAGATCTATCAACACCTACCCGAAGCGTGGCGAGCGCAGCGAGCCCGCTAGGGGCGGCGGCACGCGTCCTCCGACCTTTTCATACCCCCACTATCCACGTCGGCGTGGAGTTGATTCTATATAGTGTGGCGAGCGCAGCGAGCCACCGAGCCCAAAGCGTTGCAAGCGCAGCGAGCCCCGCGAGGGGACGCGTAATTCCTGTGAAGTAATCCGCGTCACCTCGCGGGGCTCGCCACGCTTCGGGCTCGGTGGCTCGCTGCTCTCGCCACACTATATAAAATCAACTCCATGCCGACGTGGATAGTGGGGGTATGAAAAGGTCGGAGGACGCGTGCCGCCGCCCCTCGCGGGCTCGCTGCGCTCGCCATGCTTCGGGTTGGTGTTGATGGATCTTTTATCTTATGGATCTCAAGGATCTTATGCATCTTATGGATGCATAAGATTCATGAGATCCATAAGATGAGATCCATAAGATGCGATATTGTACCTACAATTAAAAATCTTTTCAATTGTATAGATTGTATATCTCGTCGATCTCGTCCATGCACAAACACATAAGATGCATGCAATGCTTGCGATATCGTCCCGACACATACAATCTAGATCGTGGTCGCCGTGCTAGGAAATAAGTACCGATTTTTATTATCAACTTATTCTGCCATTTGTGTCTGACCTGTGTCTGACCTCTTGTGTCTGACCTGTAACGTTTTCCCACAGCCAACACCAAAATGTTATAGGGTATGGGAATCAGAAAGTGAGAGATTTTTGGAAAGTGTTTCCATTTTTTTAAAGCGGCAATCATTTCCACTAGAAAAAAAAAAAAAAAACGATTGATTTTGCCATGTAAAAAAAAAAAAAGGGAAACTCTCCCAAAATCTCTCACTTTCTGATTCTCACACCCAACTACATTCGTCCCCAGTATGAAAGATACCTGCTCATAATAGTGACTAGAAGGGAAGCGAATATGATCCATTCAGTTTAAGCCAAAGTGCTACATACTGCGTACTACATAATATAAGCTTACATGAGAAGTGAAACGCGTCAGTCACCTGTGCTGGTATCTCAGTAATGACTGCAGTATACAAGGAGGTGAGTGACAGTAAATGAGCACCAATCACTTATGTTCATTTTCATTATTTATTTTATGATACATATATGTGAAACAGAACACATGATGTAATGGTCACATGTATATAATATCCCTCCTGCCGCTCCTGAGGCTGAGATCACGTACTGTCACTGGATGATGGAGCCATGTACGAGGCAAACATTAATCCTGCTGCGGCTGAGAGACCACATACAGTCACTGGATGATGGAGCCATGTACGAGGCAAACATTAATCCTGCTGCTCCTGAGGCTGAGAGACCACATACAGTCACTGGATGATGGAGCCGTGTACAAGGCAAACGGTAATCCTGACGCTCCTGAGTGTACTCCGGTTTCCTCCCACAATCCCCCAAAAAATATACTGGTAGGGTAATTGGCTCCCAACAAAATGAACCCTAGAATGTGTGTGTGTGTGTGTGTGTGTGTGTACATGTGATAGGGAATATAGACTGTAAGCTCCTCTGGCGCAGGGACTGATGTTAATGTTCAACTATACTGTAAAGCGCTGCGGAATATGTGTGCGCTATATAAGAAACTGGTAATAAATAAATAAATACGGCAGAAACTACCCATAGAGGATTTGGTATAAGCCCTTCCCAGTAACGGCCATGTACATGTGTGGTTCGCAGATCTCATATGCACAGTAGCGCTGCGGGTCCTGAAGGAGGTGTGACGTGATTACAGCAGCTATGACTTCGCGGGATATGGTCACTAGGGTGACAAGGGGAAGGCCGACAAGCATTAGGACAACCACTGAAGGTTGACATGCATGAAGGTCGACATGACTGAAGGTCAACATGGGTTAGGTCGACAGGGACATTAGGTCGACACAAGCATTAGGTCGACATGGGGAAGGTCGACAGTCAAAACGTCTACTTACAGATTTTGACTTTTTTTGAGCCGACACGTGCCGACAGGTGGTATTTCATGCCCTCCAATCCACTAGGGTGTAGTGGGAGAATAAAATATTGTGCACCACCCCCGAGCACCCCTAAGAAAAACACCACTAAAGTGCATATAAAGTGCATAAAAAGTGCATATAAAGCATATTGGGCATGACCACTTGATCAGTGAGGGAGAAATCTTCAACCAAGAAAAATATTCAATGGACTATTCTCATTTAAACCATATGGTACTAAAGTGTTCAAACGGAAAATCCATCTAGCCTCTAATTTTTTCAAAACAGTCACACGGTCCCTACCCCACGGTACGGGAGGGACCCAATCGATAATACGACATCGTAATGAAAACACTTGATGGCCTGCACTCAGAAAATGTCCTGCCACCGGTTTATCAGTGGACCCTGTAGACAAGGCTTGGCGAATTGAATATCTGTGGTTAGCCATTCTTTAGCGGAATTGACAGGAGGTGATCCCACTATAAGTCAATCCGCATGGGCAAATTAGTGAATAAATCACAAAATCCATGCGACAGTGTAATTTATACTTAGTTGGAATTGCCTTGCCCATATGCGTATGTGGGAAACTACTCCCTGGAATCATAGCCCGGCAAGTCACACAACCAGTGCAGTTTATACACCCAGGTTTGTGGGTTTGTAACCAGGTGTTTTCACTATGTGTCATCTGGCCTGTTGGGTGCATTAGCAGCTGTTTTAGATTCCGTCCCCACCTGAACGACATCATGGAGGGTACCATATGGCCCAGAATAAGACTTAAAAATTGGCCAATGACATTTTGTTGACTAGAGATAACTGTTGACTTATCATCATATTGAGTCACATAGACCAAACTGTTTACTGTTTTTTTTTTTTTATTGCCTGGTGGTACGTTGCCTAGCTCTTTGAAGACATCCATCTAAAATTTTTGATTTGTATCCTCTCTTGAGAAAACGTTCTCTCATTTCAATCAATTGTGCTTCTGCCATCCGTTCATCCATATTATTACGAAGGACCCACATGAACTGTGATGTGTGTAAACTGTCCTTTAAATGTACTGGATTGTTACTAGAGGCATGCAAAATTGTATTACGGTCTGTCTCCTTGCGGTATAAAGTGGTTTGCAATTTATTACCAGCTTTTGTGACCGTAATATCCAAAAAATGAACTGATACTGCCCGGCAACCTTAGAGTGCTGTCTAATTCATTTAATTTTTGAACCATATTCAAATAGTCATGTTCAGAGCCTCGCCAAAGTAAAAAAAGTCATCATTAAATTGCATAAAGCGAATGATATGATGCCCATAAGAGGGTAAGATCATCGTGGTCTTGTACTCATGCATGTAGATCCCTGCATACATGGGTGCTACATTTGACTCCATGGCGGTACCAGCCACTTGGACATAGTATCGCCCATTGTACATAAAGTGATTATGTTTTAAGTTCAATTCCAAAAAAGCAATCACCATAGGAGTGGAGTTTCCAATTTTGTTACTCAAGGACAATAGTGATTCCACTGCACTATTTCCCCCTGCATAGGGTATAATAGTATATAGTGAGGACACGTCCATTGTTGCCAACAGCGTGTCCTCTGCTAAATCATCAATGTTTTTAATTTGGTGCAGGAAATCACCCGTGTCCTTAATGTAACTCGGAATAAGAGATGTTAATTCTTGTAAAAAGCTATCAATGAATATTGCCAAAGGTTGTAAGACAGACCCCCTGGTAGGAGGAGTTAATTTTTAATCTTTCTGATTACCAATTATCCCAAAGTGAAAAAGCCGCGAATAGAACTGGTAATCAGAAATAGGAAATGAGGTATGGGTTCCAATGTGCGCTCCACAGAGAGGAAGTGGCGGCTATGCAGGAAGTAAAAGCCCACAAGTCAGACTTGTACGTGCAGGATGGCGTGCCCTTCATAGAGACATCATGAGGTAGTCATCTATATCTGGACAGTTTGTAACTTTTTGATATATTTGATAAGTGAGATGTTATTAATAACTCTGTGTCTGTGGCATGACAAGTCCACAAGTATTATGATAGTGAGTGTAGAGGCTTGTGATGTATGAATATACGCATTATACCCTGGTACACTGATACAGTTTCTTTTATTTTTTGTATATTATTGTAGGTGTTATGGCACTATGGTATAGATTCCTGGCTGTCTACAAGTCTTGAAAAAGGCTCTAGTATGAGCCGAAACGTTGACCTATGTTGTGGCCTCTTTTTGTACCCACGTATATATATATATATATATATATATATATATATATATATATATATATATATATATATATATATATATAGACAGACTTTTTCATCAAGCGGCACTCCCCTTCAGCAAGTTAGCAAACAGGTGCCCTCCGTGTAGATAGCCTATAGGAGATAGGCGCTGTACAGGATACTGGTGGACGGCGGCACTCACAAATAATGACACAGACTCAGCTGGATAAGTGTCCCAACGTTTCGGAACCTAGTGGTCCCTTTATCAAGGTGCAGAGATTAACAAGTGATACAAACAAACACATACCTTTTTATGCCGTCCTGGAGCCCCCGCCGGCGCACCGAGCGTCCCGCCCGGAATCACAAGATGACGTCATCCAAGATGGACGAACGGTGAAGCCGAAAAGGGCAAACCAGGACTGCCCACACATTACAATAACCTGGAATAAATAACAACAACATTAAAAACGTGCATAATACAAATGTAAGGGCTCAATATGAGCCAATAGGATGCCTAAATTGCAAAAGAAAGTGTAAAAGTGAAATATAAGATTAAAAAACACTGATACCCAGGGAGGTCAATCAATAAATGTGACCTCTGGACTAGATTGGAGCACTCTGCAGTGCTACAAACTTTATAATTAAATAAGGCACAAGTCAGGTAAAGTGTAACACACTGTGCACCTTAAGGCAAAAAGGACACAATGAGATGCCTAACAGCGGCACACAAAAATGCTAATACATAAAATGAACAGCTGAACCAATGAGGGATTACAGAAACACTGACAATCCTGCATGTTCATTTAACCCCTTAGGAGACAGGGTGTCTAACCGGTGAATCCACCGGCTTTCAGCTCTGCTCAGCATTAACCCTCTGTCACCTCCACGTTTAAGTACGGGGATCTGTTCAATGATTCTATGTCTCAGGGAGGACAAAGAGTGGCGTGCGGCAACAAAATGCCTTGCCACGGGCTGGTCACTGCTGCCTGACAAAAGGGCTTGTTTAATGGCCGATCTATGTGCGGCAGCTCTTTCTTTAAAAGTGCGAATTGTCTTGCCGACATAGTGTCGGCCACAGGGGCAACTGATTAAATACACCACGTAGTTGGAACTACATGAGACCCTCTGCCTGATTTTAAAGGGTTTCCCTGAATAAGGGTGGCAAAATGTGTCACCTACAACCATGAAGCCACACGTAGTGCAGCCGGTACACTTAAAACAGCCATTTTTTCGAATTCCCAAAAAGGTGGACATAGGAGTAGCAGGAATGTCGACCACATCATTTTTAACCAAAAAATCTTTCAAATTCCTGCCTCTTGTGTATGCACACATGAGGGAGGAATTTTTCAAAGACTGCAAGGTCGGATCAGTCCGGACCATGGGCCAGTAAGATTTGGCCATTCTACTGATATCGCTGCTTTTCGGGTGAAAAGCATTAACCCAGATAAATTTTTCTGCTTTCTTTTTAGGGCTAGAGGGAGTCAAGGCTTGTTCTCTGGTAAGAGATAGCACCCTCGATTTAGATTTAAGGAGTCCCTCCAATGGATAACCCCGTTCTCGGAATTTATTGATCATATTGTCAAGGGTTTGGACCAAACCCTTGACAATATGATCAATAAATTCCGAGAACGGGGTTATCCATTGGAGGGACTCCTTAAATCTAAATCGAGGGTGCTATCTCTTACCAGAGAACAAGCCTTGACTCCCTCTAGCCCTAAAAAGAAAGCAGAAAAATTTATCTGGGTTAATGCTTTTCACCCGAAAAGCAGCGATATCAGTAGAATGGCCAAATCTTACTGGCCCATGGTCCGGACTGATCCGACCTTGCAGTCTTTGAAAAATTCCTCCCTCATGTGTGCATACACAAGAGGCAGGAATTTGAAAGATTTTTTGGTTAAAAATGATGTGGTCGACATTCCTGCTACTCCTATGTCCACCTTTTTGGGAATTCGAAAAAATGGCTGTTTTAAGTGTACCGGCTGCACTACGTGTGGCTTCATGGTTGTAGGTGACACATTTTGCCACCCTTATTCAGGGAAACCCTTTAAAATCAGGCAGCGGGTCTCATGTAGTTCCAACTACGTGGTGTATTTAATCAGTTGCCCCTGTGGCCGACACTATGTCGGCAAGACAATTCGCACTTTTAAAGAAAGAGCTGCCGCACATAGATCGGCCATTAAACAAGCCCTTTTGTCAGGCAGCAGTGACCAGCCCGTGGCAAGGCATTTTGTTGCCGCACGCCACTCTTTGTCCTCCCTGAGACATAGAATCATTGAACAGATCCCCGTACTTAAACGTGGAGGTGACAGAGGGTTAATGCTGAGCAGAGCTGAAAGCCGGTGGATTCACCGGTTAGACACCCTGTCTCCTAAGGGGTTAAATGAACATGCAGGATTGTCAGTGTTTCTGTAATCCCTCATTGGTTCAGCTGTTCATTTTATGTATTAGCATTTTTGTGTGCCGCTGTTAGGCATCTCATTGTGTCCTTTTTGCCTTAAGGTGCACAGTGTGTTACACTTTACCTGACTTGTGCCTTATTTAATTATAAAGTTTGTAGCACTGCAGAGTGCTCCAATCTAGTCCAGAGGTCACATTTATTGATTGACCTCCCTGGGTATCAGTGTTTTTTAATCTTATATTTCACTTTTACACTTTCTTTTGCAATTTAGGCATCCTATTGGCTCATATTGAGCCCTTACATTTGTATTATGCACGTTTTTAATGTTGTTGTTATTTATTCCAGGTTATTGTAATGTGTGGGCAGTCCTGGTTTGCCCTTTTCGGCTTCACCGTTCGTCCATCTTGGATGACGTCATCTTGTGATTCCGGGCGGGACGCTCGGTGCGCCGGCGGGGGCTCCAGGACGGCATAAAAAGGTATGTGTTTGTTTGTATCACTTGTTAATCTCTGCACCTTGATAAAGGGACCACTAGGTTCCGAAACGTTGGGACACTTATCCAGCTGAGTCTGTGTCATTATTTGTGAGTGCCGCCGTCCACCAGTATCCTATATATATATATATATATATATATATATATATGTACAAAATTCAAAAAGCACTCAGGTCATATCCAGCATGTCAGCACCAATTCATAAAATAAACCAAGGCGGTGTTCTTCAACGTTTCAGACATAAGTCCTTTATCAAGACATGAAAAAATACAAAACATTACTTACATATATAGCAGACTAAGTGTACCAGAGCCGCAGTGCCCCCATCACCAACTCGTGCTCACGCCGGGTGATGTCACATCTGCGCCGCAGCGCCGGTCGATCCGGACAACCCTGTGGGCGTGTCGCACAATGTGTATACCATCACCTAGGTGACATGAAAAGAAACAAAACAAAAGTCAAGGAGCAGATGGCGCTGCATAGATGTTCGATTAGGGCAGCTTTGTTGGGTAAACCCTCAGAACAGCCGCTTGCCAGACATTTTGCGGAACAAAAGCATCGTTTGGCAAGCTTCAGGTACATTATCATAGATCATGTGCCAGAAAATAAGAGGAGAGGTGATCGACATAAAAACCTTTTGCAAATGAAATCCAAGTGGATTCATTATCTAGATACTGTGAAATCTAGAGGTTTGAATCACCACTTAAATTTGTCCATCTTTTTGTGATATGTAATCTTGAATTTTTTATATATGTGTATCTGCAATTTTCATCCTTGAATGTCAATTATGAGATGAGATTATAGGTCCAATTCTTTGCTTGTAAATGTATGTATTTATTCTTTGCACTTTATATATATTTTTTTGGTAAGCACTGTAATTGTATTTGTATTATGTAGTTCCAGTATTCTACCCGCTATCTGGTAACCATGATGACCAGAAGCCGGCGATGGAGGCCCTGGGGAGCATACCCGGAAGTTCCGGTTTGTGGTAGGTGACGGGGAGACGCACCCGGAAGTGCCTGTGGTGCGATGGCGGCTGGGCGGGCGGATGTGGCTGTGCCTTTAGCAATATAAGGTAAGCCGTGAAATCACTTTGTTTATGTAATCCTGACCTGACAAAGGGCAATAAAGACCCCGAAAGCTTGTCATTAAATGGAGCCTGTTGGTATGTGTCATTGATTTTTTTTTAAGTCCGTGGGTGCTGGATATTGGATAACTTATCTATTTGTGCTTCCTGAGCACCACGGCAGCTGACCATTCAGAAGGAGGGGGCCGGTCTGATGGACTGTGTTTAAATATATATATATATTATATATATAGCACAGCAGAGGCTCCTGATGAAAATGTCCTAATAAAAGGACGTTGAAACGTTGCAAATTTACTACTTGTCTGGTGTACGTTATTAACTGCGAGTGCCGCAATCCTCTGCTGTGCTATCCTATTATTGGTAAAGGCACCCAGTGCATTACTCAGAGCCTTGGAGCCGTGGATGTGCCGGTCGTCTGTCCGTATATTATATATATACAGGTTGAGTATCCCGTATCCGAATATCCGTTATCCGAATTATTCCGAAAACCATACTTTCCAGAAAGTGGAAAAAAAAAATTGTTTAGCTAAAAACTCACTGGGGACATTTGTAACAGCACTACTGAGGACATGATATGTAACTGCCACTATATATGTACAAGACAATGATTGCTTGGCATTCAAATTCAATATCTGAGATAGTACACAAATTTTGTTTCATGTTTTGAAACCTTGTTTTTTGAACAAATAAAATATATTTGTGTGTATTTTATGTGGTAATAAAATGTATTTGTGTTTATTTTATGTGTTTATACAGCATAAATGCAAGATACTTCAAAATACATAATTGAAATATTAAAATATTCCAAAATACGGAATAATCCGTTATCCAAAATTCTCCTGGTCCCGAGCATTTTGGATACGGGATACTCAACCTGTATGTATATATATATATATATATATATATATATATATATATATATATATATTTATATATATATATATATATATATATTTATATATATATATATATATGTGTATATATATAGATACAGAGTACCACAACACTCGCCATCTCTGCAAATGGGGTGCAAGCAGCACTTGCCATTCCCAGGTTGGGGTGAAGTGGCCTGTGTCCACATGCTCTAATAAATACAAATACAGGAACTCAACACTCACCGTAATGAACTAACTCACCTTAGTATACAATTAATCAAATCTTTAAAAGCCATAAGGCACTTGGCAGGTGAGCTTTAAACCAGCAAAAAACACATGTCCACTTTAGCTATGATGTGTCAGCAGCTGCCAGGGTCTTGAGAGACAATTGTTAGTGTAGGACTTGCAGTGAAATGGGGTCCCTTGGCGATGGGCTGCAAGCTTAAATGTATTAAATGTATTGATCAATTCATGAACTAAAACCCCATTATTTATTTGATTAATTGTATACTAAGGTGAGTTAGTTCATTATGGTGAGTGTTGAGTCCTCCCTGTATTTGTGTATATGTGTATATATATATATATATATATATATATATATATATATATATAGTATCCAAGGTGCGGGGTAGAGAAACTGGCACCTAATAGTGTATTATTAGTGATATAGCTATATAGTAATAAGAATATGCGTACCAAATAACATATTTTAGTTGCACGGTGTCTGTGCTTGATGCGGTTCCTTTCCAGACTTGGGAGCAGGGTACTCTGGTGGGTGCTGCTTACTGGTGAGGTTATGGATGAAATTAACATCTAGTGCCAAAAAGAAATGTAATATTACATGTAATATACTGCATGTCAGTTAAGTAGTACATTTAGTAAAAAAAAACATAGGTGGGAACATAAAAAAGAAAAATTTCACCAATAGCAGATTCACGTTTAAAAATTAGAATATATTTATTCCAAACAGTAAAAAAATATAAAATACATTTATTCTGAACAATATACAGAAGCTTTCCAGTAGATGCTTTCACATAGGTGTATAGATTCCTGATTTGACCTTAGGAGTGTGTAGGTCTAGAAAAACCCTACGCGTTTCATCCCTTAGGGACTTCTTCAGGGGTAATACACCGAGATCAGTCGGTTTGACAGCTTTCACAAGTATATATAAGTTGTGAGAAAACACTCTAGGGTGTATAGTTTGAAGATGAGGCTGGTATTCTTATATCACAATACGGCTTCAATCACATATTGAACATGGTCAGAAATATTAAATATAATTAAACACCTCTCCAGCTGATGTCTTTTCCGGTTCAGTGGTATATTCAGTGTCAGGATAGAATAGCGTGTCTTCAGTCAGGGTACCCTACATCTGTAACACAGTGCCGGGTCACAAGCTTATATATATATATATATATATATATATATATATATATATATATATATATGTACTGACAGTATACAGCAGGGATCTAAAGTCCCCATCTATAGTCTATAGATCAATTCCAGTAGCCCCAATGCCCGGCCAGTATGAACAATAGCAGGAGACAGGGTTTTAATCAGATATTTCCACATACATTATCTTATTGCTGGTTCCTACAGCATCTAGTTACCTTGTTCTTGTGGTTTCCATGATTAGGTGACAGCGCAGAATATTGTTCCTCTGCATCAGTGTCTGACACTTGGGGCACCTGGGCATTATTCCTGTATTACAGTCCCAGCCGTGGCTGCACCCTGCTTGTTATTTGCTCTCCCGCCAGGTGAATGAGCTGCGCTGTCTTCTGTTCTGTCTCTTATGTGGTTTAGGAATTGGTGGAGGGTGAGAGAGGCTGCGGGGTCATTTCTATGTACCCCAAGCAGCAGCACATTAAGACTCAGTATGGTGGAGCATGGCCATATAATGTAGGACACGTCCTAAGTCTTCTAGCTTATGTGCAGGTCCATTATACAGAGCCCAGATCTGATCGGTAGGAAATATTATGGGCCTGTGTGGCTTAGATAGATAGATAGATCTATAGATAGATAGATAGATAGATAGATAGATATCTACCTATTTTTTATCTATATAACTAAATGAAATGATTAATTAATTAGGATTAATTAAAATGAATTTCTTAATGAATTTAAATGAATTTCTTAAAGAATTAAAATGAACATCTTAATATCTAACTAACTTATGCCAACGTATTAGTAACACATCTAAGCCTATCTAAGCCTCCTCTCCTCTATCCGTTCCTCTCTCCACCTCTCACTCAGGGATGTAGTCTTTCCCAGACACATATGGGTTGTTTGTGCCGTTACAGTATTTGGGATTGGGTTTACGGCGCCTCTTCATCCCTCTCAGCTGAGAATTCTTCTTCTTTATCTCAGCCACTTTGTCCGTTGGGACAAGGCCCAATGCTGATATGAAGGCGACTTTCTGCTCATCCTCCTGCTTCATTTTTTTGGCGGCCGGGGGACCCTCAGCTGGTTTTTCAGAAGAGTTCATGTCTGCAGCAGATCAACACCAAGCTCCAACTGTCACCACTGAGCAGCAATGGCAGTTACTGGTCACTGAGAACCTTAGCCTCTGGCCTCTGTGACATCACCACATCCTGCAGGCTGCATGTACAGCCAATGCAGAGGAGTTCACATTACAGATACATACATAGGGCCTAATTCATGCCTGTAGGCAGTGGTTAATGTTCACGCAATGGGGCGATTGTTGTAAGACAATGTGCTGCGATCGCAATGATGATGATGATACTAACGATTATCATTTAGAATCAAAAGAAATAAGAAGTAGATTCTGATTGGTTGCTATGGGCAACACCCCATCTTTAATGGAATGCCCATCTTAGTAAATAAACCCCGCCCCAAGCCACTGCCTTGAAAATCACTATTGCATTTCCTTACAAAAGTGTATAAGGCCCATATTACATGAAGAGCCTGTCATACAGCACAGCACAACCAGAGATTACCAAAGCATATGAAGAATATAAAAGCAAAACAGATGTTCCTTAGGGGCCGATTCAGACCTGTTCGCACTCGGCCCATCCCAGATGGTGGGGTTTTGCGAATGCGCATAGTCGCAAACCCCCAGAGCAATCGCCTTCGGCTAGTATGTGTAAGTGCACACATCTGCTCGCATCTTTGCATGGGGATTTGGGTGGTGGAGTGGGCATGCAATTTGGGGGGGAGGGGGGGGGGTGCCTTTACCTGCTTGCTAGGCAGCAAATATACACAGCTTAGTGAGCAGCCTCGAATTACCCCCATAATTTATTTAACCCCTCTGAAGTCCCGCACGGATGGCAGCAGTGGTATAGAAATCACTGAGAATTTGGTGCGGTGGCCATTTTCAGTATTACAATAACTGGGGGATAGTCCACTGCGCCAGTTTGTGCATCCTGCCAGGGAGGAGGGGTCTCGGATGGAGGAGGCTGCACACAGCCTAAACTATCCCAGGCAGTTTGGTGATTATAAGCACAGTACTGGATACCTGCTCCAGGGCCTTTTATGAAGATGGTGATGTTTTTAGAGCTGCATATTTCCATGAATCCTCCTTGATTGTGCTAATTGTTGGTAGGAACTCCATATGTTTTGTTCTTCCCCATTAGATTGATACGAGAGATGTACATTGTAGCATAATATTAATGAAGTACTAAGGTGGTGATCCACAATCACCTGTCTCTAGAACAAGGGCACAACCTAATTGCTCCCAGGCCTAATGTCTTTCCATGTCCACAGGCCTAGTGCCCAGATTCTGGGCCTCAGCCTAATGCCCAACCTATAAGTACCTCGGGAGGAGGGGCACGGGCCTGGAGGGCCTGACTAATGTACAATGGGCCAGGAGGGCCCAACAATTGATTTGTCACTGGCCGAGATGGACAGACTATTGTGCCCACAGGCCAATAGGGCCTAGGCCCCAAACACCCAGTTCTCTAGGGCAGGGAGTAGGGGGCCCTAAGGCCTTGGTAGAGGCCGTGGGGGGGGAGCTTCGTTAGCTCTTTTGCTTTCCACCACCACTGGCCTCTCCATGACCAGCCGCCATCTTCTTTTCTTCTGCCGCTGGCTCGTCCTGGCCAGCGGTGGTGCCACTTCTTCCTTGTTGATCCCGGCGTCTTCTGACCTCTTCAGTGGCCACCGGAGCTCTTCTCTCTGCCACCATCTTCTTCCTCTTGCCGCATTGTTCTCTCTTCAGGAGCTGGCTGTTTGGGCCTGGGGCTGGTTCTTAAAATACGGGGGACCCCTATTCATTTTGTCCCACATATTTTGGGAACCAGACCCGGCCCTGAAGCCTGGGGATGGTTTTAAAAAGTCAGCGGAGTTTTTTATTACCAGCCCCGCCTCTTTCAGCCTGGTGCTGGTTACGGCCGTGGGGGGGAGCCCACGCCGTTTTTTTAATTTATTTTTCTATTTTTTTTTTTACCAGGGAAATGTTTGATACTACTGATCCAGCAACATAACCATGTTATTTGGAGTCCTCCTGAAGATGTCTAGATAGGAGTGCAATCAGAAAATAAGAATTTATATTTTAGTGTATTGGAGTCTTGGAAGAAGAGACTCGACTGTTAAAAATATCATCTAGTCTTGTAAAGACTTTATGAACTTACTATTTTGAATTATTTTGATCTAGGGTTATGTGATCGAAGGGTTATGTGATCGAAGTGGAGGGGACCTACCCAAAAGCGAGTCCCATAATAAGTTAGTCACCTTCTACAATGAGTTTTGTTGTGGTTTTAGATAATAGTAGATTTGAGGAGGGTTAGGAGCATAGATATTTAAAATAGTAAATATTTCATCGACTATTTTACCTTTTAGGAAAATGTAATGCCCATTTGAATCCTTGACTTGTAAGATGAAGTGAGCCTTCAAAGTCTTGTGTTGTATGGAAATAGAGTCACTACGGGTTGGTATGATGAAAGGAGATGATGAAAGTTCAATGTCATTTACCAGGTACAAAAACAATTTCGTCCACACCGCTTCAGGGAGACGGGCAGGGATCGGGGGAGCTGGGGGAAGCTGCTGGGGGCATCGGGGGGAGCTGCAGCGGAAGTCGGTGGAGGGCTCCGTCGGAACGGGGCGTGCGAGCGTCTCGTGTGCGCACCCCCTTCCGGCGGCTGGAGCTGCTCCATCTGTATCCAGTGGAGGCAACACAAACACTGCTGGAGTTGTCAATTGTCACAATGGGTCTGTTTCAGTCCTAATCGCTGTCCTAAATGCCGCCCCACCACAGTCTGCCCACGCCCCTTTGCACGGCTGCAAATAAGTTTGCAGCTGTGCACACATGGGGAAATCATTTTATCACAAACTTTTTACTCACCATCTAATGGATTTCTCCCATGTTCGCAGCTGGCCAGTAAGTCTAGACTATATCACTGTGGGGAGAAGGAGGTCGCTGCTGCCGTCAGCGGTCCTACTTCCCAACAGCCGGGCAATGCCTTTGTTTTCCAGGGCACTCCAAGGAAAACCAGGGGTTCCGCCCCCAAACACCCAGCGACTGTCAATCAACTTGCGAACGCCCAGTGATGGTTAGCCATGGCCATATTGTACAGAATACCCCCAGACTATCACAACGCATCAAGATTTGGACCTTTTAAATCACTCCAATCATAAAAATGTTCTGATATTTTATCTTCCATTTCTTGATGTTTGTTCTTTTAAACGTATGAGATTTTCACATCCTCTCGGTCGTCGCTAGTGTTTTGTGTGACATTTGCATTTTTCAGCTCAGTGATGCAGGTAATACTGGTAGTAGACAACACTGTACATGTTTCCACTCCACAGCCGTGCTCCAGTACTCCATTAATTCAGCCGCTTGCAGACTCAGATATGTCGCTTAGTTAACACGCAGCCCACGCACACGAAGAGTCAGGAAAGGCGATCATATTTATCAGGGTTCCGAGTCTTTAAGTCTTGCTGCTCCAAATAAGGGGATCGCCGCACAGTATTCCAGCTCCCCCTTTTCCTGTGACTCTCTCCCGATTCCCTCTCTCAGCCTTCTAACCCTATCATCTTCTCCAACAGAAACGGAGATGCAAATTCAGATGTAGCATAAACCAATCGTATCGGCATTTCGGGCAGGCTTTGAAATAATATAAATTATAGAAGGTCTTAGAACCGCATTGTACAAATGTGGTCAGGTGGAAGACAAAAGCTTACATTGAGCAGACCCGTTATACTTCGGATACATAATATACCATATAGAACATTAACCCTTTGAGTGCCAAGTAAATTTGTTTCTTACACAACATTTTTTATTTGTATGTCCATTACAAATATGGGCGACGCCGGCATTTTTAGGGGATATTTTGCACATCTCTCAGAGATGTTGGCATGCAAAGGGTTAATCAATGGCTAGCCTTGGGGCACATGTATAGCATTATAATGTATTTTTTTTTTTGTCAAGTAATCACAAAACCCGGGGTCCATTAATGCATGATCTAATATAATAGTTACCTCCCCTCCTGCATTCTGCAGGAGACTCCCTGAAATCACAGCAATCTCCCTTTCTCCCTCATTAGTCTAGCAATCTCCCTCATGTCACATACCCCACATTATGCTGTTACATCCTAATTACCTCCCCTCCTGCATTCTGCAGGAGACTCCCTGAAATAGCAGCAATCTCCCTCTCTCCCTCATTAGTCTAGCAATCTCCCTCATGTCACCTAGCCCACATTACACTGTTACATCATAGTTACCTCCCCTCCTGCATTCTACAGGAGACTCCCTGAAATCGCAGCAATCTCCCTCTCTCCCTCATTAGTCTAGCAATCTCCCTCATGTCACCTAGCCCACATTACACTGTTACATCATAGTTACCTCCCCTCCTACATTCTGCAGGAGACTCCCTGACATAGCAGCAATCTCCCTCTCTCCCTCATTAGTCTAGCAATCTCCCTCATGTCACCTAGCCCACATTACACTGTTACATCATAGTTACCTCCCCTCCTGCATTCTGCAAGAGACTCCCTGAAATATCACAAATCTCCCTCTTTCCCTCATTACTCTAGCAATCTCCCTCATGTCACCTAGCAGGCATTACACTGTTATATCATAGTAACCTCCCCTCCTGCATTCTGCAGGAGACTCCCTGATATAGCAGCAATCTCCCTCTCTCCCTCATTAGTCTAGCAATCTCCTTCATGTCACCTAGCCCACATTACACTGTTACTTTTGGGGGGGGGGGGGGGGGGGAAGAATGATAGACAGATACATTTATATTGAATCATCAGCACCATTTCCCAGGACTTTACTAAGTATAGTTACTTACTAACTGCTTACTAACATTTGGATATAAGTCATTTTAAAAGATTCCTCTCAGACGTAGCAGTACACACCCACGCTTCTAGGTGCCACGTTCACAATCGCTTTTCCCAATCTCTCCATATATGGAACTAGACACGCCGTTTGGGAGGAGCATGACACGCCCCCCTCAATGGGGTGCTGTGAAAAATTCTATTACCAACTATAATCTCCCTGAAAGTAGTTTTCAAAAGCAGGCAAGTATGTCTAATAGTCAGTACTCAGGCAGAACCAGATTTACACTACACGGGGCCTAAGCAAGTGACTGGTCTGCCGCCACCCTAACCACACATGTACAATGGTAGGTGCGTGTGTGTGTGTGTGTGTGGGGGGGGGGCATGGAGACATTTACACTGCTGACTGGGGGTATTCAGACATGGGGGGGGGAGGGGGCGGCGATCGCAGCTAGTTGCCACCCCACCAGAGTAAAAATTTGCCCTGCGCAAGGCTACATAAGGCCTGCATAAATGTACCAGTCCTGCAATTACCAGCAAACCCATTGGCATGCGCTCACTACTGATTTATTTTCCGATGTGCGCAGTCTGTGCGTAGCCCAGGACTTACTCGTTGGCTGCGATATAAACAGGCTGTTCGAGGCAAATTATCGCAGGAAGGCCACACATGAGCAGTCTATCAATTACCGCTCTGCCTTCTAAATCACAACCGTGCGATCAGGCCTGAATAACCCCCATAGTTTCACTTGATTCCATAGCTAACATTGGGAAAGCGGTAATTATGCCATATCTGGCTACTGGTGTTTGTGTAAGGAATCGGAGTACCAGCATTTCTATTGTTGCTCCTTTGTGATAGGTTGTTTATGGTTTAACATACACGGTCCTGCCAGTTACAATCTGTGTTCTGGATGCTATCGATGACAGGTGACTGATGAATTTAAATGATCTATGTGCCTATGTTAAAGACTTATATTACAAGTTGATTCTTATTGGTGACCTATAGCTGGCAATTATTGAAGCACAATATGTTTGATATTTCTTCTATTTAATATATCGATATTTTGTGATTTATTCTTTCACAGGTTTTGTGTCATGTTAAAAAAAAAATCCCATTAATATCGCCGGGTGTCCCAGTTTAATATTGCTCCCAGCTTATATAGAAGATTGGATGCAAACCCACTGTAATTGTAATGCAAACTTACATGATATTTCATATGTTCCAACAAACTCTTAAAATACATTGCATTGTTATTACCTGCTGTCAATTCGGTGATTTACAGCAGCAATAAAAAAAAAACTATAGGGTGCTCATTTGTCATGAGGTTCAGCTCCCCAGGAGCCATGTTCTAAGACGGCAAAGCCAAATGATAAAATTAGTTCTTTTGTTCCACCACAGAGACTTCCTTACTGTACATTTAAGTCTGTCTGTGTTATATATCCCAGTTTCTAGCTTTGCCGGAGTTACAGCTCTGCGTGCAATAATAAGTAGTTGGAATGCAGACGCTGCAGGTTTATCTGATAAACCTGCAGTTAGTTATCGTTCTCTATTTTTGGAAACACCATGGTGATATTGACTTTAATTTTTTTTTTTTTTTTTTTTTGTAATCAAAGCTTTAAAGATGATGCCCGGCTGACAGGACAAACTGCAATTTTTGTATTCGCTACAGCTTTTCTAAAGCCTTTTGTGGCTTGTGTGTGTATATAGTGATTAAAGCACCGGTAAGGTTGTACATGTGAGATATATTTGTCCCAGGTTTCTGACCTTTATGTTTTAAAACCCCAGGAAAATATCTGTGATTACAGAATAGATTTGGTAAGACTTTATACTTTAGTAAAAGCCGGTTAAGGTTTCCTGGGGTTACGGATGGAGAGAGAGGGCGTTCTCCATCCATAAAGCACATTCCTGGTCTTCAGCCTGAATGTAGGCTAATTAGTGCTTGCATGTGTAGAGTCTAATAAAGGTGTGTCAGTGTTTTATTCTGTGTATCACTTACCTGGGGGGACAGGCAGCAGGTCTGTTGAGACTGTGATTACTGACTGTGAGTATTGTGCCTATGATTTTGTTTTCTGGTAGGGATGTTAGGTCTTGCCACTCTTATAAAGGGAACTATTCTGTTTAGTTAGAAGCCAAGGCAGGCTGGGATTCATTTCCTGTTTTATGCTTTCTGTACTGCATAATAAGACTAGCTATGAGTAGAGATGAGCGGGTCCGGATCCCCGAGATCCGACAGATCAGAATATCGGGGATCCGGGCCAGATCCGAGCCGGCTCGGGAGTTCCCACCTGAATTCCGGACCAATAACGAGGCCGAACGTCATCGCCGGAGCATTGATGGGGGCAGACAGGCCCCTGCAGTCTGCTGCAGCACAGCGGCCGGGGGGCCTGCAGGCCGGAGAACCGTGTGACACGCCCGGGGATTTTGCTGGAGCGGCTGGGGGATCCTGTGGTGCACGGTGGACATCTCTTCCCTCATTGCCGGGGACCGAGCTGATGCCCGCGTGTTTTGCAGTAGCCAGGTGACGCGGCCGGGGGATCCTGCTGGCGGCCGTAGTGGCTCCTATGGCAGGGGCTGTGGATGCTGCAGCGCTCCGATGCCCTCTGTCTCCGTCTCCCATCCTCCTCTGTCTCTGCCTCCTTACATTCCTGTCTACAAAGCTCCCTCCACACGCGAGAAGCTGGAGATCAATATGAGAAGACAGAATAACTCAGGTGATGAGCAGAGCGGCGGAGCCATTAATGTTTGTCTAGTACATGGCTCCATCATCCAGTGACTGTCCGTGGTCTCTCAGCCTCAGGAGTGGCAGGATTAATGTTTGCCTCGTACATGGCTCCATCATCCAGTGACTGTATGTGATCTCTCAGCCTCAGGCGCGACAGGATTAATGTTTGCCTCATACATGGCTCCATCATCCAGTGACTGTATGTCAGTGGTAGCCAACCCTAGCCCTCGAGAGCTACCAACAGTTCACATTTTCCAGACAACCTAGCTGCTGCACTCATTAATCACTGACAAATTTTAAAAGATACACAGATGGAGCTAATTAGCTCACTTGTGATTCTGTGAGGAGACCTGCAAAACATGCACTGTCGGTAGCTCTCGAGGACTAGTGTTGGCTACCCCAGCTGTATGTGGTCTCTCAGCCTCAGGCGCGGCAGGAGGGATATTATATACATGTGACCATTACATCATGTGTTCTGTTACACATATATGTATCATAAAATAAATAATGAAAATGCACATGACTGATTGGTGGACATTTACTGTCACTCGCCTCCTTGTATACTGCAGTCATTACTGAGATACCAGCACAGGTGACTGACGCGTTTCACTTCTCATGTAAGCTTATATCGGCCTAATGTGTTAGTACTCAGGAGGTAGCACTTTGGCTTAGACTGGATGGATCATATTCACTTCCCTTCTAGTCACTATTATGAGCAGGTATCCTTCATACTGGGTGTTAGTAGTGGGAAATCTTCACAGGTCAGACACAAGTCATAAATGGAAGTATAAGTTCATAATAAAGATTGGAGGCCATCACCATTGCAAAGTAAAACAGAGGATGGTAGGAAATATGTAAAATAACCATACCCGTGACATCCGTAGTAACGGGATAGCAAAGTCGTTCTCCTCCTTCACACCAGCCCCTGCTGGCAAATGGATTAATTATACCACACAATGACCTACAGTGTCCCCAGTTCATATTATGTCACATTACAGTACCCCTGTTTATATTGTGCCACATAGAGTGCCTGAGTTCATACAGTATAATGTAACATTATAGTTCCCTCCACATTACACATAGGCAGATTATGACATATTACAGTAGCTTCCAGTTCAAATTATACCAGATCTAATGATGCAATTCTGTGGCAATCTCATAATTTTAGCCCCGCCTCTATGCAAATTTGGCCCAATCATTGCATTGTTCCTGTAAAGAAGTGGAACCTCATGAAACAATCAGCCCCTATTGCTTGTATGGACATTTTGTCAATGTCGACTTAGTACATTTTGACCTTTCGTCAACATTGTGCCTGTCGTTGTTTCGTGCTTGACAAATTGACTGTCCACCTAGACACTGTCAATGTATCACCCAGATACCAAATAAATTATGAGTAGCGTAATTTCCAAATGGATATTATTTATTTATTTATTAACTAACAGTTTCTTATATAGCACAGCATATTCCGTTGTGCTTTACAAAAGGAGACAATGATAAAACAAACTGGGTATTTACAGACAGTGAAAAGGTAGGAGGGCCCTGCTCGCAAGCTTACAATCTATGGGGAAATAGGCATTGATACAGATGGAGCCATCCTCAACTAGCCATCTCTGGATAGCCATGGTGAGCCATGGCTCACCAAGGCCTATTGTTCTCAGCTGCAATACAATACATACAACAATACAGTACGGGATTAGCAGAGTAATCCCATTACTCACTGAGGGGTAGATTTGTGAAAGGGCGATCAGAGAAATCTGCGCTATCCCCGTGCGTTATTGCAGGGTATAGCGCTTCCCCTGATCTATGACACCCGCCAAGCGGGTGTCTTTCGTGCGGCGGTGCGGGGCAGGAGGCATAGCGCAGCTACGATATTTCGTGCTGCGATATGGTCCTTCAACAGTAATGCTTGTACCTGCAAAAACAACTCTGTGGACTGGTTACCACATGGCTTGATAAAACACAATCAGGCAAATACAGCTCACTCGTAGGATCTGCTCCGTGTCCAGTGCACCACCGGTAGAACAAACGCTGGGTTGCGCTGCAGAATCGGGATGATCCGGGGTCAGGAACAACCAACAGGTGAACAAGGCTGGTGAGCGTGGTATGCCACATCCTGACGCGTTTCGTCACTGGGACTTCGTCAGAGGGCGTGGCTACTACCCACGCTGACCAGCATTAAATACCATCTATCTGTCAATCAATCAGAGGGGCCGGGCACTGTGGCTAAAAGCGATATTAACCATATAAAGGAGCTGCTAAAATGCAGTGCTCCCCGGAATACGAGCTAACAATTATAAAAAGACTATATAAGAACATAAGGTACAAGACCTCGGATTATACATAAGTGGCTACATTACACATAATAGCCAGTATATAAGTATATAACATATATCCATACAGAATACGTGTCGATTATCAAAATAATGTCGACACAATGGATGTTGCTTATTTTTCCATATGGACAGGGTATGTGTGTATATAAAAGTTAAAATTTTAAAAAGAATATATAATTTATATCTACATTCTAAAAAAGGGGGATGGCCAATAAATTGATTGACACACAATACACACCAGTGTCACAACCATTCGTGACATGGTCAAAAATAGATGAACAGTACTAGCCATTCAATAAAAGTTAAAAACGCATATATATATATATATATATATATAGACTGGGGTACAACACTGCACTCACTCGGATTTGCACACAAAAAAGACGCCACACAGATTAGCGTCAGGTCGACGTTTCGGAAGTGACTCCTTTATCTAGACCAATATCCAACAATGAAAGAAAAAACAATACATACCTATATACCGTGACTGCGTCCCTCCTACACGATCCGGGACTCGGTGGTAGGCTCCCGCTGTGCAGCATGTTGCTTCCGGGTTCCGTCTGACCTCTCACCCACCTGCGTGGCGTCATGACGTCAGTGTTCTCCCGGAGCCAACCTGTGTTGCCTAGCGACCAAGACGCCGAGCAGCCGTGGTGTAAGGCAGACTGCAAAACAAAAAGAAAAATAACACTGATAAAACATGTGAAGAAAGCAAGCATAACGAAACAGACACCAACGGCACTGCAGTAGCAAATATATCTACAAGAAAATATTAAAGGACAATTGTTCGTTCAGACCTTTTGGTCGCATAGTGTCCAATTTGAATATCCAATAGGCCTCCAATTGGAGGAGCCTTTTGGCCCTGTCGCCACCTCTGATGTCGAGAGGTACATGGTCTATGATAACATATTTCAGGCTCGCCAGGGAGTGTTTGGCATTAAAAAAATGCCTGGCTACCGGCTGGTCATTTTGCTTGTTGTTTAAGGCAGACTTAATAGCAGAGCGGTGGATGGCTATCCGCTCTCTGAACGTCCTGATGGTCTTACCCACGTAGCACATGCCACACGGGCATTTGATGAGATATACTACGTGGGTAGACGTACAGGTGACAGGGTGCCGAATGGGAATGGTATACCCCAATTGAGGATGACAGAAAACTTTAGTGTTGGTCATACCACTACAGGTGGTACAGCCTACACAGCGATAGCAGCCCCCAATTTTCTTTTGCACAAGGGGCCCAAGTCTCCTGGAGACATCAGTATTGACTACCCAGTCGCGTAGATTGCGACCCCTTTTGTAACATGCCATGAGCGATGTGTTTTTCAATTTTTTCAAATCTTTGTCATTCTGAATGACCGGCCATAGCTGTTTGGAATATCTAGTGATGGTAGTGTCTGCGTGATTATAGTCACGGACCCAACCGATACGGTCAGCCAGATTATCAGCTTTGACAGATTTTTTAAGAAGGTCACATCTGGGGATCGCATCCACTTTGGCCCTAGCAGTCGCTAACACCTTGGTGGAGTAGCCCCTATCTACGAATTTCTTCGTCATGGACTCCAAATCACATTTCAGTTGCTGCTGGTCGTTGGTGATTCTTTTCACCCTTAGGAGCTGTGAAAAGGGCAAACCCCTCTTGAGTGCCACAGGATGATGACTTTGGGCACTCAAGAGGGTATTGCGATCGGTGGGCTTCGAATAGACAGAAGTGTTGAGACACCCATCTGCTATGGCAATATTTACATCTAGATACTGTATGCTGGCTTGACTAAGATTGAAAGTAAATTTGATCGGGCAATCACGAGAGTTGATGTCTGACATCATATCCTCAAATGCACTTTTGGACCCTGTCCAAAACAATAGTACGTCATCGATGTACCGGACGTAGAATTTTATGGAGGTAGCATATGTAGATTTGAAAAAGAACTCCTGTTCGATGGCGTGCATGAAAATGTTTGCGAACGAGGGTGCGACGGGAGACCCCATCGCACACCCCGTGCGCTGCTGAAAGAACTCACCATTAAAGAGAAAAAAGTTTCTCTTCAATGTGAGTCCCAATAGATCAATGAACAAATTTGTCGGCGGACCAACATAATTAGGATCAGTATCCAACAGTGTAGCAACAGCCTGTAGTCCCTCAGCATGGGGAATGCTGGTGTACAAGCTGCTGATATCGAGGGAACACAACCACATGTCAGGGATGACAGCTCCGAATGCGGCCAGTTTATTGAGTAGGTCAGTGGTATCTTGAAGATAGGTAGGAAGACGCTGTACACAAGGCTGAATGATCTTGTAGATATATTTGCTACTGCAGTGCCGTTGGTGTCTGTTTCGTTATGCTTGCTTTCTTCACATGTTTTATCAGTGTTATTTTTCTTTTTGTTTTGCAGTCTGCCTTACACCACGGCTGCTCGGCGTCTTGGTCGCTAGGCAACACAGGTTGGCTCCGGGAGAACACTGACGTCATGACGCCACGCAGGTGGGTGAGAGGTCAGACGGAACCCGGAAGCAACATGCTGCACAGCGGGAGCCTACCACCGAGTCCCGGATCGTGTAGGAGGGACGCAGTCACGGTATATAGGTATGTATTGTTTTTTCTTTCATTGTTGGATATTGGTCTAGATAAAGGAGTCACTTCCGAAACGTCGACCTGACGCTAATCTGTGTGGCGTCTTTTTTGTGTGCAAATCCGAGTGAGTGCAGTGTTGTACCCCAGTCTACATTGCTTTCTTACACAGCACCCCGGTCATCATCTACAGCTGTTCACCTCCTGGAGTGCCGGTTCTCCCCCCTGCTCTATTGTGGGTGATTGGACTTCCACAGAGTCGCTTTTCACCTGTACTGTGCACCCGGTAACCATTGTGTATGGTATACACCGTGACTGTTATATCCTTCAAGTCTTGAGCCACCGTTATTTACCCTCCTCAAAGGGACGCATGGTATAACGGTTGAACTTTTATGCACTGTTGGTGAAGCTTGAATCTGGCACTCTGCAGCACAGCAGTATTGTGAAAGTGGACCACACCCATGGATCAGAGAGGTGCTCCTCCGGAGGGAGATGGCTGTGACTTCACCATGTATCCCATGGGTGAAAGATTGCGATTCTCCGATGATGAATCTGCATCAGTGTTGTTCACTGAACGACTGGTCGAAACTGAAGATGCACTCACACCAGAGGACATCTTCAATAATTTGGTTAAATTGAAAAAGAAGGAAATCGAGTTTAGAATGCACGGTGTGACCCTCTCGGAGTATTATCGAGAGAAAAAGATCCCGAGAGGGTTTCGCATCAAAAACATACCCACTATCGGCCGCTACAATAGTGAGTTTTGTCGCCGTTGGGTGGCCGTGCTTAATAATTGCTCATTCGATCTTATTACACTTGTGATTGAAGAGTCAGCTAGAGAAATGTCTCTGGCACAAAAACGGATCGATGAGTATGAGAAAATACATACTGCTACTCTGATTTCTGACAAAGAGGAAGATTGGCTGAATAAAATTACACAGACGATTGCCACATTCAAGAAGGAGCTGGTGGCGTTTAAAAAGAATAAATTTGAGAAGGTGAATAGAGATTACCTTGAACACAGGGTGTATGTATGGACGACGGGGTCGACAAAAAATTTCAGGAGGAACGCCAGATCCAGGAATTATACCAGACGTGCAGATGGCGAAACTGCTTCGAGTGGTGGTTCCACTAGTTCGAACAGTGAAGTGGGCCAGACTTCAAAAAACGAGCAGCGCCGCCCGGGAGGTGTCCGAACCAGGGCGGGCGCCAAAGGAGAGGACGACCCCAACGTAGGGGTGGGCAGGGGAAGAGGATCCAAGCCAAAAGGGCGATCGAAGAGAACCTGATCTTTAACTTAACTGAGAAGGTGCTCTCTGAGGCTGAGGTCCGGGTACTAAGTCGTGGGCTTTCATTCGTCCCAACCCAGAAATTTGACGATTTCAGATGGACCACTGACCTATATCGCCTACAGAGAAACCTTAAATTAAAGGACTTCTTCAGTAAAGAAACGGCTGTCACCAACATAGGTCCCCCCCTACCATATGCCCAATTCAAACCCAAATCTAAATTCGACCCACCATCGACTAATATTGCCATACAAAGTTTTATCAAAGTCCTGGACGTCCAGGTGAAGGCAGCTGCCTCCCAATTACCAGCCCATTCAAACCTCTCTAGGGAAGAGTGGGCAGCTTTAAAGAATCTCAAATCATATGAGGATGTGATGATCCTCCCCGCCGACAAAGGTGGGGGGATTGTTCTTTGGGGAATCGAGGACTATAAAAACGAGGTATACTCACAATTATTGGATGCATCGACTTATGACCGTCTGCCCGCAGATCCAACTGTACGTTACAAAAAGGAACTAGACGAGATCCTTTCCAATGCCATGAAGCAGGGTTGGATTCCATCTGCTACCATGGAGTTCCTCTCTACCCCTTTTCCCAAAACACCCATCATATATTGTCTTCCAAAGATCCACAAGCACCCGTCAAGGCCTCCGGGACGGCCAATCATCGCCGCCCGAGACTCCCTCTACAGTCCTGTGTCAACCTTTCTGGACTTCATCATTCAGCCTTGTGTACAGCGTCTTCCTACCTATCTTCAAGATACCACTGACCTACTCAATAAACTGGCCGCATTCGGAGCTGTCATCCCTGACATGTGGTTGTGTTCCCTCGATATCAGCAGCTTGTACACCAGCATTCCCCATGCTGAGGGACTACAGGCTGTTGCTACACTGTTGGATACTGATCCTAATTATGTTGGTCCGCCGACAAATTTGTTCATTGATCTATTGGGACTCACATTGAAGAGAAACTTTTTTCTCTTTAATGGTGAGTTCTTTCAGCAGCGCACGGGGTGTGCGATGGGGTCTCCCGTCGCACCCTCGTTCGCAAACATTTTCATGCACGCCATCGAACAGGAGTTCTTTTTCAAATCTACATATGCTACCTCCATAAAATTCTACGTCCGGTACATCGATGACGTACTATTGTTTTGGACAGGGTCCAAAAGTGCATTTGAGGATATGATGTCAGACATCAACTCTCGTGATTGCCCGATCAAATTTACTTTCAATCTTAGTCAAGCCAGCATACAGTATCTAGATGTAAATATTGCCATAGCAGATGGGTGTCTCAACACTTCTGTCTATTCGATGCCCACCGATCGCAATACCCTCTTGAGTGCCCAAAGTCATCATCCTGTGGCACTCAAGAGGGGTTTGCCCTTTTCACAGCTCCTAAGGGTGAAAAGAATCACCAACGACCAGCAGCAACTGAAATGTGATTTGGAGTCCATGACGAAGAAATTCGTAGATAGGGGCTACTCCACCAAGGTGTTAGCGACTGCTAGGGCCAAAGTGGATGCGATCCCCAGATGTGACCTTCTTAAAAAATCTGTCAAAGCTGATAATCTGGCTGACCGTATCGGTTGGGTCCGTGACTATAATCACGCAGACACTACCATCACTAGATATTCCAAACAGCTATGGCCGGTCATTCAGAATGACAAAGATTTGAAAAAATTGAAAAACACATCGCTCATGGCATGTTACAAAAGGGGTCGCAATCTACGCGACTGGGTAGTCAATACTGATGTCTCCAGGAGACTTGGGCCCCTTGTGCAAAAGAAAATTGGGGGCTGCTATCGCTGTGTAGGCTGTACCACCTGTAGTGGTATGACCAACACTAAAGTTTTCTGTCATCCTCAATTGGGGTATACCATTCCCATTCGGCACCCTGTCACCTGTACGTCTACCCACGTAGTATATCTCATCAAATGCCCGTGTGGCATGTGCTACGTGGGTAAGACCATCAGGACGTTCAGAGAGCGGATAGCCATCCACCGCTCTGCTATTAAGTCTGCCTTAAACAACAAGCAAAATGACCAGCCGGTAGCCAGGCATTTTTTTAATGCCAAACACTCCCTGGCGAGCCTGAAATATGTTATCATAGACCATGTACCTCTCGACATCAGAGGTGGCGACAGGGCCAAAAGGCTCCTCCAATTGGAGGCCTATTGGATATTCAAATTGGACACTATGCGACCAAAAGGTCTGAACGAACAATTGTCCTTTAATATTTTCTTGTAGATATATTTGCTACTGCAGTGCCGTTGGTGTCTGTTTCGTTATGCTTGCTTTCTTCACATGTTTTATCAGTGTTATTTTTCTTTTTGTTTTGCAGTCTGCCTTACACCACGGCTGCTCGGCGTCTTGGTCGCTAGGCAACACAGGTTGGCTCCGGGAGAACACTGACGTCATGACGCCACGCAGGTGGGTGAGAGGTCAGACGGAACCCGGAAGCAACATGCTGCACAGCGGGAGCCTACCACCGAGTCCCGGATCGTGTAGGAGGGACGCAGTCACGGTATATAGGTATGTATTGTTTTTTCTTTCATTGTTGGATATTGGTCTAGATAAAGGAGTCACTTCCGAAACGTCGACCTGACGCTAATCTGTGTGGCGTCTTTTTTGTGTGCAAATCCGAGTGAGTGCAGTGTTGTACCCCAGTCTACATTGCTTTCTTACACAGCACCCCGGTCATCATCTACAGCTGTTCACCTCCTGGAGTGCCGGTTCTCCCCCCTGCTATATATATATATATATATATATATATATATATATATATATATATATATATATATATGTATATATATATATATACATAGTAAATCAACATTACATGCCAATGTTACAAATAAGCATAATTAGACATGGGAGTACATGTAGAATACATCGAAAATACATCAACGAGCACATGGATGAAAAATATATATGTGGATGGGAGATACATACATACATACATACATACATGCATACAAAAATTCGTATATTCATAGACCGGTCTAATCATTGAACTCAAACACGTAAAACAGTTAAAGAATTATACGGAATTATACAAAGATAAACACAACTGAATGCAAGGACTAATTGATGAAGGGGGTGATTTCGTAGCCTTCATTCAAGCCTGCTGGTACAAGAGTGTTGAGAGTTAGTATCCAAAAGGTTTCACGTTTTATATAAAACGTGAAACCTTTTGGATACTAAAAGTGTGTCTACTACTCCTGACGACGGGGATACGTTCCTCGAAACGTTGAGAAATAAAGTGCTGTTTTGAGAAAGACCTGTCAGTGCCGTGCTTGGGATATCGAGGTGATTGATGTTCCCTACCTGCTGTTTCGGGGATCAGCCTGATTTCCACTTGCACCTTGACAAAGGGGTGATAAAGACCCCGAAACGTTGGTCCTTTCTTTTGCCACAATACACTTTTGAAAAATCCCATTTGAGTGCCGCCTCTTTCATTCATATATATATATATATATATATATATATATATATATATATATATATATATATAATAAAGTGTGCTTATGTATTGTGAAAGTCAAATCTTGCGGCGAGAAATTAAACATTTTTTTTTGTCGCAGAATCTGTTTCAATAGTCTTTTTTTTTAATATGCGAGAAAATGTCCCATTTCTATGAACCATTTTAACTGATCATAATTTTTTTTTTTTTTACAGCGTATTAGATTCTCGAAAAGGTTAATTTGTTATCCAGTGTTCTTGGTGGATGACAATGATTGCAAATGTAATATTATCAGATCTCCTATTGGGGTATGAAAGTAACACCGCTAGGGTGTACTATAACTTTATCAAATTTGTCCTAGTAAGTTCATTTATTAAGGTGAAGTGATTACAGCCTGCAGAGTTAATTTTAATATGCAAATACACCACTGCAAGTTGGGAACTTAAATAGAATGATACAATTAAGTTAAATTTATGTGCGCAGGAAGGCTTAGTAAGGTCATCGGTAGATTATATTAACCCTGCATGTAGGCGGATCAAGACACGAGCTGTAGATGAAAGCGCTGTCAACTCTAATGACCTTTCAATAAGGCATAAAATTGAATCTTCAATTCCCCCAGCTGCGGTTTATAGGAGGAACTGTTTTTATCTGTTAAGTTACAGTGTTTGGTACAAAAATGACATTGTCCCATTAACTGTCCACAAGTTTCTTTAGCTAAATGTATTCAAGGTTACATTGTATATGGTCATTAGTTGACACATAGGTCGAAATGCATTGAGTCAACAACTGAAGGTTGACATTGCTTAGGTTAATACATGGAATAGGTTGACGTGGCTGAGGTCGACAGGGCTGGGAGGTCAACACGAGCATTAGGTCGACAATGGCGGGTTCAACAGTCAAAAGGTTGACATGAGTTTTTCACTTTTTTTTTTGAGCCGACATGTGCCGACAGGAGATATTTCATGCCCTATTGTCCACTAGGGCATGGAGGGAGAATTTAATAGTGTGCCGAGTGCAGCAAAACACTGTGCCTGAAGCATAGCGAGTGCAGAAAGACACACGAGGGGACACAGTACACTTTGATGGTGTCCATGTTGACTGTGTCGACGTTCCGGACAGTCTTTTGACTGTCGACCTTGCCATTGTTGATTTAATGACCCATACCTGGTTACATTGTATGTCAGAGAGGGAGAGAATGAGAAAGTGATAGGCATGGAAATAAGGGAATGAGAAAAAAAAAGAGAAGAGGTTTCAGGAAGAAAGAGAGGAGCGAGAGAGACTGTTAGGGAGGGGGAGGGAGAGGGAAAAGGAGCGAGCGCTAGAGACACCACTTGACTACAGCACAAGTTGTGGGTGGAGGCCAAGAGGAAAAAATAGACGGGGAGCATGAACAGATGAACAGGGACATGGGGGTACATTTGGTGAGTGCAGTGGGATTGCTTTTAGGGGCCCCTAAGCCACCAGGCCCAATAGCAGCTGCATCCCCTGCACCCTTTATAGTTACACCACTGACTACAAGCTCCAGAATGGAATACACCATCGTTCCGGTGTCCAGACTGTTCCACTTTTTACCCAGTCCCTGGATCTGATACCATAGGTGGTTTCAGGCTACTGGGTTCTATCGATACTTAACTACCTGGGAGCAATGTTCCCTCTAATTTTGCGAAGGCTGTGTGCGGCAAAAGATTTTGTTTGTGCAACTTTGGAAGGAAATTTTAATTTTTGTGCGTCACTTATAAATAACTGGAAAATGATGTTCAGCATATGTGTTAACTTTACTTCAAAATGGTATTAAACATTTAAAACACAGCACACAATGTAGTTAATGGGTGAAACACACATTAATTGAGTCCACAACTGCAAAAAGGGACTACTGCTGCTTTGTGCGCTCTGTTGTAATGTCTGTGCGCACGCTCGTCGAGTTGTGTGCACGCGCGCACAGCTTAGAGGGAACACTGCCTGGGAGTATCCTTTAATTAGGGCATGAACAAAATATTAATGGTAAAGATAACCCCAAAGAAAAAGTTTACATGTCTGTACTGTAGATTTATATCTGTTTTGCTGTTTGGATTTTGTTTTGGCCCAGAAGGGGGCAGTAGAGGCCGACTGTAGTCCTGGTTGAAACTCATTAAAAATTAATTTTGTGATTGCCCTTAATGTCTCTTTGACTGTACGGAAAAGAACAAACTTATTGCAAAGGTTTATAAGATAGCAGGGAGAATATTTTAATGGTTGACTGAATGTTCTAGGTAGCACTGGTCATCATTTTCTTTCCTTTTGTAAAAGTAGATTTGAATTGTAATTTATTATCACATTGTCTGCCTCCGGCATCTTATTTCTACTGAGTCAGGTTTTCAAGCGGATTTATGTATAATGTGCAGCATCTGGGCAGAAAGGAGAAAACATATTCCATTAGGTAAACTTCTAGAATCCTTACCGGCTGAAGAACATTTGTAGAATTCCGAGAGAGGCCTTAAATGCTTTAGAATGACTTCAAAAATACACCTAACATTTCTCATGAATATATTTCAGCAGTAGAAAACCTTATTACATGTATTGGCAGAACCATTAACAGATTCAAATGTCAAACGCATTAATAAAGGTGAGATGTTTTACAACCTGAGCTGATATAGGTTGTGGGGAGCATTAAACAGATCATCATCCTAATTCTTCTTTATTAAAATGCTACAAAACCTAATATACAAGTTTCATGCCTGAAATAGCTATCAATAATATGTGTATAGCCCCTGTTCTCCTGTACGCCACCGTGAAACATCACTGTCACAATCTTCTTCTCTTTTTATTTTTGTTGATTGAAACTCACGCTTCAGGTTGCGGGTGGGTCAGTGGTTCACTCCGGAACCCCTACCCAACTGGCTGACTCCTTAAATTGTACAGGTGAATTAGGAGCCAGCTGGCATATAATATTAAGATAAAGAAACCATTAACCCATGGCTTGAGACCTGAGATGGACTGGGGGGCGGGGGTGTAAGCTCAACACAGCCGCCCGGAATCAAGTTGGAGTTTTGTGCTCTACCTGCCTTAAAAAAAAGGGAAAACAAATATGCATTGGGTGTCAGTGTCGACACCTGAGCACGTGGAATGCAATTAGTGTACTGCATTCACACACATGACGCTGCGCTCTTTACTGTTCTCATCGTACTGTAGTCCACACTGATGGTAAAGTATAAAAAGTCCCAAAAATTAAGAGATTTGTGAAAATCTACTTACCATAGATATGTCGACCTTGATCTTGTGTCAATCTTTTGTCTATGTGAACAATATGGTGTCAACCGGTTGACTGTTGACCTAGACCACTCTTGTTCATACACATCCATCACACACGTTGCTCCTTATATACACCTGGTGCAAATGTATAGGTTGGGTACGGGATACTGCCAGTCAGGATGCTGGCAGTCAGAATACTGACAAAGGCATCCCTACTTCCCAAAATCTAACCAGGGGCGCTCAACTAAACAAACCCTCCCCCTAAAGCTGCCCTCCTGTAGCCTAACCCTCCCCTATTCAGTCATCACTGGCTACTTTGCAACTGTCCCCCCTACTCGCGGGGCACTGTGGCCCACTGGTGGGTCGCTGTCACCAGGACAGTTGGGGGGGGTGTATGGTTTGCCATGAAAATGTCATTGTGAGCGGGGTCACAGCGGCACCTTGGCGAAAGCGGATAGCAATCGCAGCACATGCGCAGTCTGACAATAATTGCTCCATTGTCGTAAACCTCGGCCATTAATTATAAACATGAATTAGGCTCATAGTCCCCACCACAACCCAGCACGAGAAACTACTGGACAACACAGGAGCTTGACATTATATAAGTTCTACTTTCCGGAATACATCTGGTAAGTAAATTTACCCTGCCCTCACTAACCCCCCACACTGCACACAGAGTGACCCTAACCCTCCCTGCTAGTTCTTATCCATAACCACCTACCCCGCTGCCTAAACCTAACCCGGCTTCTAAGTGCTTAACCCTCACTCCCGCAGCATAACCCTAACCTTCCCTTCCACGCAGCATAACCATAAGTCCCCCTGTCTAGTGCCTAAACGTAACCCCACCTTCTATGGCCACACAGGACAGGTACTGCTAGCCGCACACTTATCATTCCGCATCCCGACAGTTGGGATTCCGGTTCTGGCATCCGGTATTCTAGCGTCGGTGAAATGAATGCTGACATCCTGACTGCTGAAATGCTGACACATCTCTTTTTTCTATAAACTCCACACAGTCATAGGCATTCATCCACACTTACACCACTTATCTATGAAATAATGACGCGTACAACTGAATTGGGCTTAAAGGGGACGGCTTATTTATTTTGAGCAGGGGCGGCCTATTTGAAACTAACTGAAAATTACGTCCCTGCTCTAACTAAGGTGGCGGGCAAAGAACGGTATGGCAATAAAACACATCAGCTGGTAAAATAAAAAAGTAATGAAAATAATAAACTCCGGATCCAAGGGCCTCCTGCCCTTTTTTTCTAGGACCGGCCAACTGCCAGCGTCCTTGGCAACAGACAACTTTATATGCGGACTTTTCCCAAAGGGCCATCTGCCCTTAAGGCCAAGGGTTGACCTTCTGCCTCTGCCCCTGACCTCGCATATATCACTAAGGCAGAGCTCACCACTCTGCCCGAGCCAGAAAAATTGGGCCACCTGCCCTGACACACAAACTGTCCGCAAAATTTTTGCCTATCCGAAGTAAATGATTGTTAAGGACCAGATGTGGGCCCACCTGGATCGGTGATGCCCACATCTCGACACCAACCACCAGCTAAATGTAAATACCGCTAGAATTTAAACTACCGTTCTTTCCGCCACAATAAGCCGACAACACTAAAGAGAAAAAACTGCTAAAGAAAAACTCCTAAAATTAAATAAAACTAATAATTGGGGTGGGAGGGAGGGCAACGATTCCAGCAGAAAGAGGCAGAATTTTCTGGAAGCAGGATCATCTATCCATCAATCCACGCCTCTGACTTCACACCAGCCTATCAATGATCTACATGCAAATCAGCCACCTGCCAATCAAGCAAGCCAAGCCCCCCAGCCCAACTCCAGTGTGCAAGCTAAGGATTCCTGCCATAGCCTGGTGAGTTTATGCTGCTTTCAGCCAGACAAGCTGTCTTCTACAGTCTTAAACTCCACACAGTCATAGGCATTCATCCACACTTACACCACTTATCTATGAAATAATGACGCGTACAACTGAATTGGGCTTAAAGGGGACGGCTTATTTATTTTGAGCAGGGGCGGCCTATTTGAAACTAACTGAAAATTACGTCCCTGCTCTAACTAAGGTGGCGGGCAAAGAACGGTATGGCAATAAAACACATCAGCTGGTAAAATAAAAAAGTAATGAAAATAATAAACTCCGGATCCAAGGGCCTCCTGCCCTTTTTTTCTAGGACCGGCCAACTGCCAGCGTCCTTGGCAACAGACAACTTTATATGCGGACTTTTCCCAAAGGGCCATCTGCCCTTAAGGCCAAGGGTTGACCTTCTGCCTCTGCCCCTGACCTCGCATATATCACTAAGGCAGAGCTCACCACTCTGCCCGAGCCAGAAAAATTGGGCCACCTGCCCTGACACACAAACTGTCCGCAAAATTTTTGCCTATCCGAAGTAAATGATTGTTAAGGACCAGATGTGGGCCCACCTGGATCGGTGATGCCCACATCTCGACACCAACCACCAGCTAAATGTAAATACCGCTAGAATTTAAACTACCGTTCTTTCCGCCATATCAGTTTGTCTACAAACTGACCCGCCACCACCATACTTCAAAACTCCTCCCACACTAACCATCTAACTTCTCAGGACGTCCATCATATCCTTGAAGAAACAAATCCATTCCCATCAAGGAGAGATGCAGTCCATCGGACCGATACAGGGTCTCGTCCCTAAAAGAAAATGGCCTCATGCCAGATGACCATCCCACTCTCTGCAACGATTGCCCTGCCAACCACGGAGTTAATCTGTCTCCGAACAAGCTCAATGGCCCCTGTACTAAAGCATCTCTCCAGATCCTCCTAGGGATAATCTTTGATCCAAAGAATCTACGGAACGCCACTCTCTAATTAAATCCAGCATTAAATTCCTAATCCCAAAAGAATACCAATACTGGAATTATGCGTGAGGTCGTTGCCCCCCAGGTGAAAGTGTATAATAAATAAAAATGGGGAAACTTTCCCGGGAATTCTCTTAATGGTGATTTTAGTATTCTATATTAAATTGAAGATGACTAATAGGAAGGTGATTCGGGTGACCTATTTTGAACCTAATTTTGAACCCATTAAATTATTGAAATACTATTCTAAACTTATATTGAACAAATTTGGTAGGGGAGAGGGGGGTGGGTCGCCCGATTTGACTTGAGGCAAAAACACAAATCTTTCACCAGCTGGCAAAAGCCAAATTTAAGACTGGTGATAACACAAAAATTCCTCAAGGCCCCCCAAACGCTAAAGCGCGTTTGAGCGAGCGGCTACTCCTCAAATGGGCTCACTGGATGATGTCGGCCTGATGTAACACCTAAACGCACCAGACCGCCATTTCCCAAGTGCTCGTATGTCGACCTGGGACCAACCAGCCGCAGCAGCAGCCGAGGCGGCGCCGATACGGAATGAGTGTGTCCCGAAGTCGGCTGGAGAAAGACCCTGATGCAATATACGGCGCCTGAAGACCGACAAAACTGAAAGTTAGTAAGGGGGGACCCGTTGATGTGCATCAGCCAGGCCCCGGGCAATTGGGGCCGCAGCTCCATGTAAGCCAGAGCCGCCGCCACCGGACAGATCCGGCGGTCGCCACTCCGACCCAAATGAACCCACTGACCCCTGCCTGCTACATCGGTCTTTGAGCGCTGTATCTTGCACCATAAACCGTCGTGGTGCACGTCGACATGGCCGAACAGCATAGGCGAGGGAGATGCCCTGGTAGCGGACACCAGTTCGCCTACTCTGAACGCCCCATGGAAGGCCATGACAAAGGCCAGCCTGAAAAGTCGAACCTCGTAATCGGTTGAGCAAATTACTCTTAAAGACCTCGAGATTCGACGCAACAGACCGGCGTCAATCGGCCGACGCCTGTCTGGCAAAACAGGCCTGGTTCTGGCCCATCCCTTTAGCATCCTGGAAAGAATGAAAGACTTGGTGATGTCTCTCCTTCCACCAAGACGCAAAAAGAATGAGATACCCGCCAGAGAGCGTCCCACAAAGCTTCGGGACTTACCCTCCAAGTACAGGCTCCATACGAAGGCAATTATAAGACGCTTAGAGCTCTTACCTGTGCCACCCTGTTCAATAATGAACTCGCTCCAGCGCTCCCATGAGGCCAGATACGCTCTGAAAGTCGCCGGCGCTAATGACCGCAGGGCCAGCTCCTCTACCCCTCCAGAGGCACCTGCCATAAAAAAGATGGACACTGTTCACCATATCTCTGGGCTAAAGGCACAAGTTGCCTAAATCTTACCCATTCAAAACGAGACAGTGCATCCGCAACTTCGTTAAGCACGCCTGGGACGTGCTTGGCTCGCAACGTAATGTTGTTCGCCAAGCACAGCATCACTATCCGTGCTAATATACGCAAAACTGGGAGAGAAGTTGACTTTAGGTGGCTAATGGATTGTACTACCCCTAGGTTATCGCACCAAAAGACAACCTCTCTGTTACCCAATTCTGCGCCCCAAAGCTCTAGGGCGACCATTATTGGAAATATTTCCAATAATAGCGTATTCCTAGTCATGCCGTCTCGTGCCCAAGACTCGGGCCAGGCATTCGCGCACCAACGTCCTGCATAGAATGCGCCGAATCCGGAAGATCCTGCAGCATCTGTATATAATTCCAACTCCGCATTTGCAACGGCTGGAGCTTGCCAAATGCAGATGCCGTTAAAATTATCCAGAAACATTTCCCACACTTTCAAATCCCTCTTCATTTCTGAAGATAGACGTAGAAAATGGTGGGTTTTGCGAATCCCGACAGTCGCTCGCTGAAGTTTTTTTTTTTTTTTACAAAATATTTTGCCCATGGGTATAACTCTACATGCAAAATTAAACAGGCCCAATAGAGATTGGGCCTGTCTAAGTGTTAACTTAGCCGCCGCGATAGCATAAAGTATTTTGTCATGTAGGCGACGTACCTTATCCAAAGGAAGTTTACACAGGCCCAGCTCGGAATCAATTTCAATTCCAAGGTACACCAGATTCGTAGTAGGTCCCTCGGTTTTTTCCCCTGCCACGGGAACCCCGAAATCCTTAAATAAATCAAGCGCTGTTTCTAGCAACTTAAAGCACAAGTCAGAATTCGGAGGACCCACTAGAAGAAAGTCATCCACATAATGAGTAATGCTGTCAGCTCCCGACACTTCCTGTAGGCACCACTGTAAAAACGTGCTAAAGCGCTCAAAATAAGCACATGAAAATAGAGCAACCCATGGGCAAACATTTATCTATGTAAAAACCCCCATTCAATTTAAATCTCATGTATTGAAATGCGTTCTTATTTAAAGGTAACAGTCTAAAAGCTGATTCAACATCCAATTTGCACATGAGGGCACCTGGACCAATCTTTCGAATAATTTCTATAGCGTCCTCAAATAAAAATAATTAACAGTGCACAAATCGTCATCAATGGCGTCATTGACGGACGACCCTCTCGGACATGAAAGATGCTGAATCAGCCTGAACTTTCCCTTAACCTTCTTGGGAACCACCCCAATAGGGGACAAAATTAGTCCCTCCACTGGTGGTGTTGAAAATGGGCCTGCCATGCGACCTAGATTTACCTCGGCCTCAACTTTTTGCGATATTATGTCAGGATATTCTATGGCAGAACGTAAGTTTCCCCTAGTTCCCGTATTAATTGGAGCGGAAACAGGTAATTGGAAACCCTCTGAAAATCCGGAATGCAAAAATTTAGCTCCATCTCTGTCCGGATACCGTTCCAGCCATGGCAACATCCTGACCAACAATATTGGGGTTGGGGCTGTATCCAACGATAGATGCCGCTGGACCGCAACTTTGCTTTACCGTGGACTGAGCTCCACCCCCCGCCCTCAGTTGGTGGTTTGTGCAATCCTTGATTGCATGCGATCCCCCCGCATCTGAAACAAAGGTGCCGAAAACAACACCGGTTTCCCATATTACATTGGCCATTGTTAAACGCGAAACAATTTCCGTGGTCAGGATTGCTATTAGCTCCCCTATTATTGTTATTATTAGGCCTATTACCGTGCTGCCGGAACCAACGTTTCCCTACGTAAACCTAGAAGGGTGTAACACCTCTCGGCCCTGTTGATTGCTACTAAACTCCTGGTCATAGGTACGCCAGCCAGAAACCATGTACGAGGTGTATAGTTTATGAATCAGAAACTGGTATCTCGCCAGATTCATGTATTCGTCAGGATGGCTCTCAAGACAACAGGCCGCAAAATAAGCATGCCCCTTATCCAGTTGCTGTAGGTACGAAAGGCCTCCTTATTGAATGAGCCCTACTTCCTAGCCTCAAATAGAGCCCGCCTATCTTTGCTTGGTAAAGCAAAATATCCACATAATGGCTTTTCCGAATCTTAATTCGAGCCCTAGGCCGCAAATCCCCCTTCACGGCGGTGTTTGTGCAATGTACTGTATGGATTCCACCGATACATTAGAGGAGCCCGAATTATGTGATCGATAAGTTCACGGGGAGAGTATACAAACTCCGCACAGTTAGAGCCCTGGTGGGGTAGAACCCATGACCTCAGCGCTGTGAGGCAGTAATGCTAACCATTACACCAGCCGTACTGCTCCTTCCGTTTTGAAAGGCGCACGCCCCCATCGGAAGATGACATATCCTCCGATGAAGTGGACGCCAGTGAGGGATCATAATCCCTATACCTGCCCCTTCTTTTCTTGGATTTGGAGGAATTAGCCCATTTCCCTGAAGCTGACGACGTCGAACCCCCAGATCCATCATTATTTGACCTATCAGCACTATCACTGGCCCGATCGGGATCGTTAGAAGACTCACCCGAACTCGAACCAGTGTTGCCCCGAATGGCTCCTTCACCTCCTTGACGGCTTACAGATGCTCTTTCCCCATTGCTCTGCGACGATCTCCGACCTGACGGTAAAGGGTTAGTAACATGCACAGGCAAATTGGGATCACTATGTGATGCCGCTTCTACAGAATGCACAGGATGAACTGGATCTGTCACATTTAATGCCTTACTGCGTCTGCGCATGATAAAACAGCCCGAACACTGTCCCGGGGTGTGACCACAACATTAGAGTGGGCCCCGACCCTAGCCAATCTCCTTCTGTCCCCGGGCCTGCTTTTTGCGTTATCGCCGCAAGACCCGCGAAGACCCTATCAACTGCCGAATTGCCCTCAGGTGTGCTATCTAAAGGTTCGGTGCTCCGCAAGTGAGGTGCTGAGCTCATCACCTGACCACTGCGCGACACCTGAACATAGGTATGTCGACCCCCCCCTGGTGAACTACAACTATACTCGCTGGACTGAGACTCCCCAGTGAAGTCACTGTGTGACTGGTCACTCCACATAATGGTGTCAAGGCCAGCAATTCCCTATCCCTTAGGGACAGCTTGATCCTAATGCTGTCAATCATTCTGGACATTCTAAACCTGCTGTCTCCTATGCCACTAGATGGCGCTGCAGCCTAACTTTCCTCAAAAGCACCTATACCAGCATGTCCTGGTTTCCCCAGGCTGACTACAGCCTGCAGCATTCATTATGTCACAAAATGGCGCCACCGGCTGATCCTTGCCTGAGGCACCGTTCCTAGCCCTCTCCATACCCCTACGGCGGCCCCCTCTAATGGTAGCCGCCGCAACGGGAACAAAATCAGACCCTCTATTGGCCTCAGTGCTCATCGGCACTGCACCCCCCAGTTATAATATTGGCGGGCAGCCCGAGACCTTCTAGCCCGCTGCCCGCCGCTAACTACTGCCCGCCTGTAAGAGCGTGCAGGAGGCGCCCCGGAGTAAGCCCCGGCGTCCTCCTCCTGCACGCGATGCATGATGACGCTGCTGCCGGGAGCCGCAGAGCGACACCCGCTAATGACGCGGGCGGGGAACCCGTCCACCCGATCCGACTGCCTGAGCCCCGGATCTCCGTCCCTGCTGCACTGGCTCCAGGGCCGCCCTCGGGATTCCCCGGCTGGTAGGGAGATTGCTTTGCAAGGTAAATACAATAGGCTCATTCCCTTCTAATAAACTAAGGGGGACATGCATCAAAGCTTCTACAGCGGGTATCACCCCCAGTTAACCCTGCGACGCCCGGGGCACGGGGACAGCCCAGGTGGGGGGGGGGTAGGGTTAAAGCAGGCGCCTGCAGAGGTGAATTTGTGTAAGGTGAGGCAAAAATTGCTGCCCAGGTGAGGGGGAAAGTCCCCGCTCCCCACCTCTGTTGGGCGGCCTAGCCCTGGCCCTAAGCCTAACATTTACCTCAGCCAGCGCTGCATATATTGCGAGTGCCCCCCGCCAAACGCTTGGGCCTAGCAAAACTTTTTAGATAAGAATGAAAAGGAAAGGAGGAAATAAAGAAATATAAGGAGTGGAAGAAATTGAGTAAGAATAAAGATGTAGAAAGTGAGAATAGAAAAGACACAAGCTAAATGCTTTACAATTTTTATATGAAGGTCACAGTACTTATCAGAGCAACGATTCCAGCAGAAAGAGGCAGAATTTTCTGGAAGCAGGATCATCTATCCATCAATCCACGCCTCTGACTTCACACCAGCCTATCAATGATCTACATGCAAATCAGCCACCTGCCAATCAAGCAAGCCAAGCCCCCCAGCCCAACTCCAGTGTGCAAGCTAAGGATTCCTGCCATAGCCTGGTGAGTTTATGCTGCTTTCAGCCAGACAAGCTGTCTTCTACAGTCTTTCTCTTGTTGGTGTATTTTGTAGACATCTTTTTCTAATTTCATGTAGATTTGCAAAATTATAATATAAGCACAGATAGGTGATTACCTCTGCTGTCTGTCACCCCGTCCTTATCACCCTGTATCAACTGTCCAGCAGCTCCAAACAATGTATCATGCCCCCTACAGTCATTCCTGGATATTCTCTACTAGGGCGAGATTCACCAAACTGAAAATGTCGTAAAAACCCGATTTCTGGGTTTTTACCACATTTTCATATGCAGGAAAGCCCCACCGCCGGGGCTTCGCTGCGGGGGGTTACGCCAGTTCTATGTGTCGTAACCCCATGGAAGCCTATGGGCTTCCCTTTGCGTCCCCCGCCGCCCCGCGCGCCCCCCGCCAATCCGCGCTGCCCTTCCTCACCTGTGTCCGGGCAGCCTCCTGCTGTGCTGCCTGGACCAGTGATCTCCTCCTCCCTGCACAACTTCCGGGTGCAGGGAGGAGGAAAAGGAGCCGTCACACAGCCGGCTGAGGGTGCAGGGAGGTGGGACCCGCTGCACATCGCCGGCCATCACCTTGGCATTAATAATCGCATATGTTACTGCATATGCGGTTATTAACTCTGCGCGTACCAGCGATGTGCTGCGCGGGTTGTTAGAGCATCCTGCCCCTAATCTTTAAAAGTGATTTTGTTGAGCTGGTTTCATGAAAAAACTCATGGTTCCTCTCTTATCTTTCATTTATGCAACTTGGGGCCGATTCAGGCAGCAAACGCTGAGTTACATACTGGGCCGTACCGTTCGCTGTGGGGAGGAAGGGCCAGGGGCGGACATGGGGCTGGAGCAGGGCAATGCTGGTTGTTCCCGTGGGAATGCAGGCAAGCCGATGCCTGACAGGTGCGAGACTCCAACGGAAATAAAAGTCAGTTTAAACTGAGCCATTCCTGAATGTTGGATGAGGAGGTTGCTATTTAGAGAGTGTCCTGATGTTTTTTATAATGTGGAACTAAAAATCATATTGATCAGCAAAGCTTCTTGCTAGGATCACTGTTCATACAATCTCAGATTGGTTTTTACCCCTGATGAAGTCATTGTGACGAAACGTGTCGGGTATTTCTTGCAATAAAAAGATTATTCATCTTAAAACGGACTGTGCATAATCATTGCGAATACATCCAACATTGGACACATTGAAATGATCTCCAGAATGTATTTCTGGTTTTAATCTAATACTAACTGGGAGGTACATTTTATGTATTAGGTTGCGCACCTCAATCATTCTTTCTGTATGTATATATGTATGTGTGTGTATGTGTGTGTGTGTGTGTGTGTGTATATATATACATATACATATACATACATACATACACACATATACACACATATGTGTGTGTATATGTGTCTTTTAATAGAAAACACTCCATGGTCTGTAAGCATGAGAGCGATAGATACAAATATATGAGATAAATAGATAGATCAGGAAAAGTGGGCAACCCTCCCGGTTTCTGGGGGATCCCTGCACCCCCCCTGTTCCCGGCTTTCTCACCCCTGACCGCGCCATTTAAATAACTGGATTGGCTGATCTCTGGTGAGGGGGCGGGGCTAAAGTGGCAGAATCGTGTCATTTTAGCCCCGCCCCCTCAGCGGTGAACGGCAAATCGGGTCATTTCCAGCATGGGGCGTGGCTTAATGATGTCATGCTCAAGCCCCGCCCCCGAACATCTGCTGGGCTTCTCCCAGAGAGAAGATTTGAAAAGTCAGCAACCCTGAGATAGATAGCTAGATAGATCAGATTGATAGATACAGTAGATAGATCGATCAATAGATAGAGAACTCATCTGGTTAATTAAAAAGGTGGAGTAGGCATGCAGGTTTTTTTTCCCTGTAAATCTTCTCCTCACACTCCTCCATTAAGCTCTGCCCCTTTTTTCTGTAGCCTCTATTTTTCCTGGCTTCTCATTGGTGGGCGGTGGCCAACTTTGTGTAGTCTTATGGGGGCAGCCATCTTCTTTTAGCTCCTGCTGCTGCATGCTCAGCAGCATACAGGAGCAGAGCCATCCTCTGCCTGGCTTCTGCAGCTAGATGGCCCTGAAATCCTTCTACCAGCAGACAGCATAATAAAAAAACGGAGTGCCCTTGGGGCCCGGGTCAGATGTCCCCCTTGACCCCCATCCCTGTCGCCGGCCCTGGTAACAGCACTACTGAGGACATGATATGTAACTGCCACTAAATATGTGCAAGAAAATGATTGCTTGCCATTTAAATTCAGTATCTGAGATAGGACACAAACTTTGTTTCATGTTTTGAAACCTTGTTTTATGCACAAATAAAATATATTTGTGTGTATTTCAGGGTATGGATCATTAGGTCAAAACAATGTTGGTCGACACCATTAGGTCGACAGGAGTCTAGGTCGACATGGGTTAGGTCAACAGGGTCACTTGGGAGACAGGGTCATTAGGTCAACATGGGTTAGGTCGACAGTCAAAAGGTCGAATTGGGGCTTTCACATTTTTTTTGTCTCGAATGTCGACACAGTTGACATGGACACTGAAACGTAGCACCGCGTCCCCTCGCATGGCTCACTGCGCTCGCCATGCTTCGGGCACTGTGCCTTGCTACGCTCCGCACACTATTTTATTCTCCCACCACGCTCTAGTGGATGGTAGGGCATGAAATACTGTCTGTCGGCAAATGTTGGCTGAAAAAAATTGTGAAAAACTCCATGTTGACCTAATGACCCTGTCGACCTAACCCATGTCGACCTAGAATCATGTCGACCTAATGGTGTCGAACTAATGACCAATATGCTGGTGACCCAATGACCGTATCCCGTATTTCATGTGTTTGATGTGTTTGTATAATGTAAATGCAAGATACCTCATTGAAATATAAAAATATTCTGAAATACGGAATAATCCTTTGTCCAAAATCCTTCTGGTCCCGTGCATTTTGGATAAGGGATACTCAACCTGTACAATGTAGCGCGTCAGACTCTCACCTTTGAATGTATCTTGCAGAATACTACATAATACCCGGTGCATCTATAATACTAAAATTCTGTCTACAATCTATGCTGCAATATATTTATTTAATGATGTCATTCTGATCTGTATTATTGACTGATTGGATGAGACTACAATGGCTACATGCCTATTAGCCGCAGGGAACCGAGCAGTCATTTGATAGAGAGCCAGTTAGAAATGAAATGCTGGCGAATTATGTTACCACGATTGTTAACCGGAGGATTTCTGGACCACCTTGGAAGACATATGGCGATTTCATTTTGGGTGTCTCACAAAGCTCTCGTGTGCTAAGCCAGGACTTTGGCCGAGACATTTTTCTCATTGTTTTGACAACCATATCTCATATAATACATGTTTTCCTGAGCAGCTGTCCTAATTCACCATAACCGTTCCCTTGGCTCGGTCCCACTGACGGCAGGTTTAATGGATTGTGCAGCTTGTTCTGTCGGATTGTTCCGCACTTCTAAATGTTTGGATATGTTTCTATGTCTGCAAGTGAAGCTGTATAGAGAAAGATAAGTATACAGTAGCGCTCTCTCCCCCCGACTGTGCTTGGCATATCTCCCCAATAAAGATATCGTTCCAGTCACTTGTAACAAACACCTCACCCCTACATGAGATATTACACCTGTTGGCAGGGGGATTGTGTGTCTGTCTAATGGTGCCCATAGACGGTCCGCTCCCGCGCATCTCATCGTACGGTATAAAAAGTACTGCACATACTTTTTGTACTAGGTACACATCGCATCGGATCACAATGCATGCACAAGGCATGCACTAGGGATGCGATCCGATGCGATGCGTGCTAATTAAGTGCCGAACGGATCCGTTAAACGGACCGTGTATGGGCACCTTAATGTATACTTTGGGCCTCATTCAGCATAAATCGTTAATGTGAGAATTGGCAGAGAATACGCCCCAAGCGAGTGTGTATGTATATATGTATGTATGTGTATATATATATATATATATATATATATATATATATATATATATATATATATATATATATAGACATTGTAGGGGCTCTGCACACACTAAATTAACTGATAATAGTGGAGATTTGGTTCATGAATTGATCAATGCATTTAAGCCTGGAATCAAACATTGATGTGATAGCTGTGTGTATTGTAGCCATTTTGAGCGATAGTTTTAGGACCTGCAGAACAGTGGGGTCCCTTGACGGGGGCTGCAGGCTTAAATGCATTGATCAATTCATGAACCAAATCTCCACTATTTATTATCAGTTAATTTAGTGTGTACAACACACCTGTCACTAATCATCTAGGGAACTGGTTAACATAAGCTGTGCATTATGGGTTAAAACAGGGTGCATGAGAGAATGTGACCACAAAAAGACTAATTAAAAAAAAAAAATTAATCTAATAAACAATATATACACTAAACATCGGCACTCACCTTTCCTAGTTTTGGGGTGCCCTATGGCTTGTGACCACATTGTTTAAATCAGCATACCCCCCCAACTCCTGTGAGTATTCAGGGAATGGATATTGAGATCGTAAGAACTTACAAGTATCTGGGTTTTCATCTGAACAATAAATTGGACTGGACTGATAATTCTGCTGCTTTGTATAGGAAAGGGCAGAGTAGACTTTATCTGCTGAGGAGACTGAGGTCCTTTGGAGTGCAGGGAGCGCTCCTGAAGACCTTCTTTGACTGTGTAGTGGCATCAGCCATATTCTACGGAGTGGTCTGCTGGGGCAGCAGTGTTTCAACAGCCGACAATAAGAGACTTAACAGGCTGGTGAGGAAGGCCAGTTCTGTCCTAGGAATGCCTTTGGATTCTGTAGAGATTGTGGGTGAGAGGAGAATGATCAGCAAGATAACATCATTATTGGATAATGCTTCACACCCTCTCAAAAATATTTTGACGGATCTGTGTAGCACTTTCAGTGATAGGTTGCTTCACCCTCGATGCTCAACGGAGAGGTACCGCAGGTCTTTTCTACCTGCTGCAATCAGAATGTACAACTGTCATGGTCTGTAGGGACCTACATGTTCTTAGGTTCTTGATTCTAGATTTATATTGTTTGGACTTCTTATCTTATTTGCTATTTTCACCCTTATCTGTACTTGAACCTTGCTGTAACAATTGTAAATTTCTCCATTGTGAGACGAATAAAGGAATTCTATTCTATTCTATTCTAAACAGACATTGTAGGGGCTCTGCACACACTGCCTGGAATCAAACATTGATGTGATAGCTGTGTGTATTATAGCCATTTTGAGCGTTAGTTTTAGGACCTGCAGAAAAGTGGGGTCCCGTGAAGGGGGCTGCAGGCTTAAATGCATTGATCAATTCATGAACCAAATCTCCACTATTTATTATCAGTTAATTTAGTGTGTGCAGAGCCCCTACAATGTCTGTTTAAACAATGTGGTCACAAGCCATAGGGCACCCCAAAACTAGGAAAGGTGAGTGCCGATGTTTGGTGTGTGTGTGTGTATGTGTGTGTATATATATATACAGTATATATATATATATATATATATATATATATATATATATATATATATATAGAAGAAATAATGGCGGCACTCGTAGACTTGGTGAAAAAAATCAATTTATCCAATCAACATGGGTGCAAATAACCGACGTTTCGGGGGATGTGCCCCGTTTTCAAGGTGCAGAAAAACAACAATGATGTGGGTAAGATCTCTTACCTAAGTAGGCTTCGAGAAGGCTGAGGCGGGAGCCCGTCCCCCACGTCCGCGGTCGGCGTCTCACAGGAAGACGCTGGTGCTACGCTTCCGGTTCTTCCGCCGGACACACGAGACTTGGGTTACCTAGGCAACCTGTATACAAAGTACAAATACGTGACAGTGAAATACATGATAAAAAAACATTAAAAAGCAGTTTGTGGGACATACTGGATGGTCTGTGGAGCTCATAGCTACGTGCGCGCAACATGTTTAGATGCGGCATAGTTGTGCCTTTATATCTCAAACGTCTCGCGACTGGCTCATTATGGACCCTGTTAGTCAGTATGTTATAAAGGGGCTCAATTTAGGTAAATCCCGATCTATGTGCCACACTGTAGAGAGGGCAGCAACTGTAACACTATAATATATTGTGATTTAGTATAATCACTGACGAGGGGATTTTGCCTAGTTGGAAATGTCTGGGTGTATGGGCTTGGCAGTCCAACTATTAGTTTATTTTAAAAATACATTCCAAGGCATTCTTTCGTTAAGTCCGTGGGGATGGGTGGTTTTCAATTTGAAGATCCAGCCTGCTTCGGACTGAAGCAATCTAGTATCCCTATCACCTTCTCTGAGTTGAGCTGGTATATGTTCGATGATTAAGTGCCTAAGATCATTGAGGGAATGATCTGCCTCGGCAAAATGTCTTGCCACTGGATGTTCGGATACCTTGCCTTTAGTTCTATTAGTCAAGGCAGCTTTGATTGTAGATCGATGCATTGCTGCCCGTTCCTTAAAAGGCCTTATGGTTTTACCCACATAGCCCTTATGACAAGGGCACGTCAAAAGGTACACTACATATGCCGTGGTGCATGTGACAACCTGGTGAATTCTGAAAGTTCCTGAAGCAGAAGGTAATGAGAACGAAGCTCCCGTCCTCATAAACTGGCAAGTGGTGCACTGGATACATTTGTAACACCCTGGAGCCTTTTTGAGGAATGTATTGCTCTTCTGTTTCTGTTCAATTTCAGCTGTGAACCCGGTAATGTCCGTGTGGACAACTAGATCTTTGATACTCTTGTTTCTAGTGAAACATGTCATTGGCCTTTTGTTTCTAAAACAAGGAAGCCCCTTGTCAGAGCTAACGATAGGCCAAAGAGCCCGTGTTGCTCTTGGTATCACTGGGCTGGCGGTGGAGTATCTGCTGGTCCATGGAATAACCTTTGCTTCTGGCTTGGTATGTCCATCTAGTAGAATTTGTCTGGGGATGCTCAATATCTCCTTCTTTTGCTTCTCCAGTGTTTTGGCTTCGTAACCCTTACAGATGAATTTTTGAACCACCTGGTTTAAAGCCTCCTCTGTCTTCTCAGGATTGCTGGTAATCCTGGCACTGCGAATTAATTGCGATTTAGATAGGCCAATCTTTAGGGCCTTGGGATGGTGACTTGAGGCTTTAAGCAGTGTGTTCTTACTCGTAGGTTTGCAGTATACCGAAGTGTCCAGCATGCCATTTCTTTTAGTTATCAGGACATCTAAGTCGTTGATGGCTGTATCCTCGATTTGTGAGGTGACCCTAATGGGAGAGTCCCTTGAATTGATGAATCGAATCAGCTCTTCTAGACCAGCCTTCCTACCCTGCCACAGTAGGAAGACATCGTCTATGTAGCGACAGTACAAGCCAATGTTAGATGCCCATGTGGTCTCAGAGAAGAACATTAGTTGCTCTTCTTGTTGCATGAACACGTTCGCATACGATGGGGAGACATTGCTCCCCATCGCACACCCACTGACCTGTAAGTAATAGAGGCCGTCAAAAAGGAAATAATTCCTTTTAAGAATTAGTTCCAATAGACTCAGGAATAGTTCAATGTCCACAGACAGACTGGGTTCATTAGACAAGAACCTCCTCATGGCTACTAGCCCCTGGTCATGGGGGATGGCCGTATAAAGACTACAAATGTCCATGGTGCATAACCAGGTGTTGTCACTGACAGTTGAGCAATTTTGTATTTTCTTCAGGAAACTTGTAGTGTCCTTGATGTGGTTAGGCTGTTTAAGTATCAATGGCTGTAGAATCCCGTCTAGGAAGGCTGAGATGGGGTGATATAGGCCATTCCTGGCCGATATGATGGGCCTACCGGGTGGGTGCTCGCTATTCTTGTGCATCTTGGGCACTGTAAAAAACACCGGACAGATGGGAAAGTCCTGTTTAAGGGCTGTTGCCAATTTACATGATATTTTATTATTTCTACAGGCTTCATCCAAAATGCAGTCCAATTCACCCTTGTACTCTTTAGTGGGATCCTTAGAGAGCTTTTGATAGGTCTTGGTATCATTCAGTTGGAGGAGTGCCTCATTGCGATAGTCATTGGTATTTAAAATGACAATTCCTCCACCCTTGTCAGCTGGACGTATGACAACACTTTTGTTAGTGCCCAGCCCACGAATGGCTGCACGTTCTTCATTGGACATATTGGAGTGGGTAACTTGATTCGCTTCTGTGTACTTGGTCACTGAATCATTGAGCAGTCTCATGAATGTTTTGATAGAAGGATTTGTGGAGGGAGGGTCAAACTTGGAATGTTTTCTTAAGTTGATGAAGTTTTGGTGATCATCAACCACGGTTGGAGTTTCAGAGTGCTGGAAAAACTCACCCAATCTAAGTTTACGCCCCAGCTTATATGAATCAATGCCCCACTGTAAATCATTGTGTTTGTTTGTGGGTATAAATGATAACCCTCTTTCTAGGGCAGATTTCTCAGCTGGAGACAAAGTGTGTGATGATAAATTGTAAATTACCGATTCCTCGGCGTTGATCTTGTCGGCGTGCCTTTTATTTTGCCCGCCCCGGCGGATTTACCTAAATTGAGCCCCTTTATAACATACTGACTAACAGGGTCCATAATGAGCCAGTCGCGAGACGTTTGAGATATAAAGGCACAACTATGCCGCATCTAAACATGTTGCGCGCACGTAGCTATGAGCTCCACAGACCATCCAGTATGTCCCACAAACTGCTTTTTAATGTTTTTTATCATATATTTCACTGTCACGTATTTGTACTTTGTATACAGGTTGCCTAGGTAACCCAAGTCTCGTGTGTCCGGCGGAAGAACCGGAAGCGTAGCACCAGCGTCTTCCTGTGAGACGCCGACCGCGGACGTGGGGGACGGGCTCCCGCCTCAGCCTTCTCGAAGCCTACTTAGGTAAGAGATCTTACCCACATCATTGTTGTTTTTCTGCACCTTGAAAACGGGGCACATCCCCCGAAACGTCGGTTATTTGCACCCATGTTGATTGGATAAATTGATTTTTTTCACCAAGTCTACGAGTGCCGCCATTATTTCTTCTATATTCATTACATGTATCGGAAGGCACCGCAGCATCTGCATAACAAGGAATCGAGTGCCGGTCCGCCCCCAACCTATACAGACTGGTCTCCCTACACATGGATTCCTCTTGGGACAAGGCACCCCGACAAGTTAATCTCAGCAGCATTTACAAGGCAGAGGACGGAGCAACCATTTTAATCAGCACCTGTTCACTTTACGGTCTAAGTCGACAGCATTGGTCGACTTACCGGCAGCACTATTGAATTAAGGAACACTTTTCCTTTCGTCCAAGCACAGACACCTGCAGTTTGTCCGGAGCACTGTATTATCTGACTACAGCTCACAGCCTTGCAGCATCTACACTTCTGGGTCTCACAGACTATATATTTTGGTTGTCCAGCGTTGACCGACGGTATCTATCGACATGCAGCAGCCGAATGACACTAGGGGATATACCAATATCCAATTATCCAGGGGCTTCACGTACGGATTCTCAGAAGAAGAGATCTCCAAAGTCCTCTTTACCGACCAGCTGTCAGCACAGGAGGACATTAAGGGTGCTGAGGATCTGTTCCAGCAACTCTTACGCCTTAAGAAGAGGGAATCTGACTTTCTCTTGCACGGCATAGCATTGTCAGATTACTTCAGGGACAAAATGATTCCCCGGGGGTTCAGGATTCGTAACGTCCCGACCATCGGGCGTTACAATCCTGAATTCTGCAGCAAGTGGGTGGGGATACTTAACCGCTGCAGCCTGGACCTGGTCCTTCTCGTCATAGAGGAGGCAGGACGCGAACTAGCGCTGACCAGGGACAAGATCAGCCAGGTTGAACCTGCCTTTAAAACAGCAGCACAAGAGGACCCTAGCCAACAATGGCTCAACAAATTGCAACTACAGGTCGACAAATATCATCGCGACCTAGTTAAGTTTAAGCGGTCCAAACATGCCACTGTAGCAGAGGACTACGACACTAACAAAGTGTATCGTTGGGCCATGGGGGGCGAACAAACCACACAACGCCCATACAACGCCAGGGCCAAGCACCACTGGCGCAGGAGGCGTGAGGGCCAAGGGCGTGAAGCTGCTACCTCCAACAGCGACAGCGAGTTCGCCTACAACGATATTGATGTAATACCAGAGTCCACAGCGTCTGTCCCTTTAGGGAACGAACAGCACATTCCAACTCCCACCCCAAGAGGAAGAGGCAGGCCACCCGCCGGGGAGGGCAAAATAAAAGGCACGCCGACAAGATCAACGCCGAGGAATCGGTAATTTACAATTTATCATCACACACTTTGTCTCCAGCTGAGAAATCTGCCCTAGAAAGAGGGTTATCATTTATACCCACAAACAAACACAATGATTTACAGTGGGGCATTGATTCATATAAGCTGGGGCGTAAACTTAGATTGGGTGAGTTTTTCCAGCACTCTGAAACTCCAACCGTGGTTGATGATCACCAAAACTTCATCAACTTAAGAAAACATTCCAAGTTTGACCCTCCCTCCACAAATCCTTCTATCAAAACATTCATGAGACTGCTCAATGATTCAGTGACCAAGTACACAGAAGCGAATCAAGTTACCCACTCCAATATGTCCAATGAAGAACGTGCAGCCATTCGTGGGCTGGGCACTAACAAAAGTGTTGTCATACGTCCAGCTGACAAGGGTGGAGGAATTGTCATTTTAAATACCAATGACTATCGCAATGAGGCACTCCTCCAACTGAATGATACCAAGACCTATCAAAAGCTCTCTAAGGATCCCACTAAAGAGTACAAGGGTGAATTGGACTGCATTTTGGATGAAGCCTGTAGAAATAATAAAATATCATGTAAATTGGCAACAGCCCTTAAACAGGACTTTCCCATCTGTCCGGTGTTTTTTACAGTGCCCAAGATGCACAAGAATAGCGAGCACCCACCCGGTAGGCCCATCATATCGGCCAGGAATGGCCTATATCACCCCATCTCAGCCTTCCTAGACGGGATTCTACAGCCATTGATACTTAAACAGCCTAACCACATCAAGGACACTACAAGTTTCCTGAAGAAAATACAAAATTGCTCAACTGTCAGTGACAACACCTGGTTATGCACCATGGACATTTGTAGTCTTTATACGGCCATCCCCCATGACCAGGGGCTAGTAGCCATGAGGAGGTTCTTGTCTAATGAACCCAGTCTGTCTGTGGACATTGAACTATTCCTGAGTCTATTGGAACTAATTCTTAAAAGGAATTATTTCCTTTTTGACGGCCTCTATTACTTACAGGTCAGTGGGTGTGCGATGGGGAGCAATGTCTCCCCATCGTATGCGAACGTGTTCATGCAACAAGAAGAGCAACTAATGTTCTTCTCTGAGACCACATGGGCATCTAACATTGGCTTGTACTGTCGCTACATAGACGATGTCTTCCTACTGTGGCAGGGTAGGAAGGCTGGTCTAGAAGAGCTGATTCGATTCATCAATTCAAGGGACTCTCCCATTAGGGTCACCTCACAAATCGAGGATACAGCCATCAACGACTTAGATGTCCTGATAACTAAAAGAAATGGCATGCTGGACACTTCGGTATATTGCAAACCTACGAGTAAGAACACACTGCTTAAAGCCTCAAGTCACCATCCCAAGGCCCTAAAGATTGGCCTATCTAAATCGCAATTAATTCGCAGTGCCAGGATTACCAGCAATCCTGAGAAGACCGAGGAGGCTTTAAACCAGGTGGTTCAAAAATTCATCTGTAAGGGTTACGAAGCCAAAACACTGGAGAAGCAAAAGAAGGAGATATTGAGCATCCCCAGACAAATTCTACTAGATGGACATACCAAGCCAGAAGCAAAGGTTATTCCATGGACCAGCAGATACTCCACCGCCAGCCCAGTGATACCAAGAGCAACACGGGCTCTTTGGCCTATCGTTAGCACTGACAAGGGGCTTCCTTGTTTTAGAAACAAAAGGCCAATGACATGTTTCACTAGAAACAAGAGTATCAAAGATCTAGTTGTCCACACGGACATTACCGGGTTCACAGCTGAAATTGAACAGAAACAGAAGAGCAATACATTCCTCAAAAAGGCTCCAGGGTGTTACAAATGTATCCAGTGCACCACTTGCCAGTTTATGAGGACGGGAGCTTCGTTCTCATTACCTTCTGCTTCAGGAACTTTCAGAATTCACCAGGTTGTCACATGCACCACGGCATATGTAGTGTACCTTTTGACGTGCCCTTGTCATAAGGGCTATGTGGGTAAAACCATATATATATAATGTGTATGTGTGTGTGTTCTTAGCGATCCCCTCCTCCACTACAGGACCAGTGCTGCAGCCACTGCTGGTAATTATGCAGTACTAATTAAGCAGGGGGGCAACAGGTCGGCTGGGCCCTGGTAAAATGGAGGAGGTGTGGTCACTGACTGGGGCATGGCCTCCGTGAAAAAGATAAACGGGTGGGAGAGAGGGCAGACTCCCGCTGTGTGTGCTGAGCTGAGGAGAGAGGCTAAGCTGCGGCTGCAGCCTGTCATCTCTCTCCCCACTGCCCGACTCCCTGCAATGTGGAAGCGGGACCCAGGACCCTCCAGCAGACCCAGCACGGGCAAAGAGAACCCTCCCCTTACCCTCTCAACGCCACTGCTTGTAACTTTATGCTAGCTGAGTGAAATAACATGTAGTAAATAACTGGACCTCTTTGTCCTAGTGATGTTTTTTTTCCAGTATCCTCGTTTCCATTCGGTCTAAAAGAAAAAATTAACATCTACACAATTTGTCATTTTTGTTTAGATTATTTATATAGCGTTTTACTTGGCTATAATGTGCAGCCTGTTTTTAATTAACCATGCATTTTTGAGCCATTTAAAGCAAGTGCTGTGACGAGCCATTTAATTGGCTCATACCGTCGAAACAAAATTGGCGCACTGACTTACGGATAAGACAAGATATGCATGAAAGAGTTTGGCGTCTCAAGCAGGAGTAATCGATTACTTTGTCAAGATTGTGTTGATTTAACTTTTGTTTCTAGCTAAGCACTCTGGAAACCGTGAACAGACGTCGCTAGCTGTCCCACGACGTGTGGAATTTATATAACATTCACAGAATTTCTAGTGGGAATAACTTTCAGTGCTTGTCCGCACTCTCCTGGGAGACAAGCTGGTTTTAGTTATAAAATCTAAGCAGCGCGCATTAGCTGCTCTACCAGTGGAGAACGTCAGTTTACCCAAATGGAAGAAAAATATTGTGGCTCTGAAATCATAGGTCAAGAGGCCGAGAGACACCTGCTTTATTAGCACTTGGAAAGTAACTGAAGTAGTTGACACCTGAAAGATTTATTCATGCAATAGAAACGGTCTATTAGGGTTTCATTCTCCTATGCTCTTGTTTTCCTTTTAATGAATTCAATTATTCCAACTATCACCTGTGATGTAATATAAACCGGTGCACCCGCGTAAGTGCTGTGCTGGAAATGGGCTGTAAAAGGGAATTGATTTTTCCCTTTTATTCAAGTTTGAATCCATTTTTGCGAGTATTAGTAATGCCGCGGAAGATATCGTTCTTTCCTGCATACTGTATGTGTGAACTTGTCAATGGGACTATCCAAACTAAAGGTAGTGTTGTTTGAAGATACCGTATATTTAGATACTTCTTATAAGAGAAAGAGATCCAATAGCCCGGCACTCGGATTATGTTGTATACTGGCTGCAGTGCCCTCCTGGGATAGCAGGTATCCTGGTACAAGTTATGAAAGAAACGGCAGCACTCACCAGATTTTAAGAAGGTTTTATTTAGTATATATATATATATATATATATATATATATATATATATATATATATATACAGTGGTCGAAGTGGAAATTTTGAAGTGGGGGTATGGAAATTTTGAAGTGGGGGTATGGAAAAGTAAAGAGTGAATATAGTGCGCACCTTCGGACACCCCCCTGTCCATCAACGTCCCCTGCCAGACTGCCCCGTTGTACAGGGGTATTACAAAAGCACAATATGTGCTGCTGAGTGATCAGAGAGCATCCTGAGGGGGAAAAAAAACTTTTTTTTTTTATCTTCAGATTAAAGTGGGGGTATGCCATACCCCCGTATACCTCCCCACTTCGACCACTGTATATATATATATATATATATGTCAGTGGCGCAGGCAGGGGGGTTTCTGAGTACCCAGAAACCCCACAGGAGTCTAAGGGTCCTAGGCTGAAAGCTAAGGGTCCCCTATTTCCATGGGTACAAGAATTTTTCAAATTGGCCTTGGGAACCAGAGATATCTGACTTCAAATCATTGGTCCCCATCCAAGCCTGTCAATTGCTCTTCCCAGTCAGATATTTCAGGTTCTTTCTGACTTAGAGTTTTTCTGAGGGTATATTCCAAAAGCTGGGACTCTCCCCCTTTATTGGACACTAGTAGATTGTATCTACTGTTCCCAGAACCAGAAATATCAGCCTTCCAGCAGCTGGTTACTGCTCCAGTTCCACTGCCTTGTTGGCAGATTGCTCTGCCTCCTGACCTCTGATCCCCTAGTGCCCAATACCATTTGGCAGGTGGGATTCTATAGTTTTTAATTCCATTAAAATCTAAGAAATCTATTTCCGGGAACTGGAGATATCTGCAGTCAAGCAAGGTGTCTTTCCACCAGAATATCATGAATAATAAGCCCACTCCACTATACACCCCTCCTCTGCATATTAAACATCCTCTACCACCCTGGAAGTTATGTATCAGGGCCCCTTCATTCAGCCCAATGCCCCCTTCTCCCACCTCATATTCCACCATCTGTGCAGTAAAGGGGTAATTAGTGGAAATTACTGACCCAGACGGTTGATATAATACCTCCTACCACCCGTGGGACATCAAAGCTTCCCCCACCCCCACTGCTGGAGGGTCGGTAGGGGCCCCCCCCAATACATTGCTATGCCCAGGGGTCTACACTGCTGTTGACACCACCTGTATGTGTGTATATATATATGTGTGTGTGTGTGTGTGTGTGTGTATGTGTATATATATATATATATATATATATATATATATATTTATTTATTTAGTTTTTCTCTTTTTCTTTTTACTATTGTGGAAATTTATTTTAAATAAATGCTTTACTATTGATAATGCGCTATGGAGCGCCCCTGGTTCTTTCTGTAGAAAAATTCTTGACCTGCGAATCCAGGTGTCTTCAAGGGAGCTGCCGGTCTAATTAACAGACCTCAGTGCTGATTAAGAGCTGTGGAGGACTACAAGTTCCTATTGGACTATATAAGGACTTGCACACTTTCATTATTTTTTTTATTTATATATATCTATATATATATATATATAGATATATATCTATATATATATATATAGATATATATATATATTTATTTATTTTATTATTATTATTATTTATATACATTTGGTCTATCTATAATACTTTAACTGACCCAGCATATACTGGGTCACCTAAGTGTCCATTCCCGTGCTTTGCTCCGCCCCTCTGGAAACCCCCTTCTGAAAATCCTGTGTTTGCCCCTGATAGGTATACTGGAACAAATATATTTTAGCACAAAAATGCAGGCATAAAATCCCCAGGTGATAATAAATGCATAAATAAATTTATAGATAGATAGAGAGACAGACTACCACTTCTTTATCACACAAAATGCTCAACGGTTTAAAATATATGAGAATGATCACACAAAAAGGACAAAAAAATTGGACAAATAACAGACAATAAACAAAAGAGAGGTATGTGGGTTTTTCTTTTTTGTTAGAGGTTAATGAGAAAAGATATATATATATATATATATATACCGTATATACTCGAGTATAAGCCGACCCGAATATAAGCCGAGGCCCCTAATTTTGCCCCAAAAATCTGGGAAAACTTATTGACTCGAGTATAAGCCGGGACACACACACATACGGTATTACTGGTAGTATACATACAAACAGCGAAGAACTCACAACGTATACAAACAATGCTGACAAAAACACACAAATGGTATACACACAGTTGACACAGTCTGTGTCAACTGTGTGTATACCATTTGTGTGTTTTTGTCAGCATTATTTGTATACGTTGTGAGTTCTTCGCTGACAGGCATACACACACTTGCACAGTATACATACACACACAAACATGCTGTACTACACATACACACACACAGACATGCATAGTACACGTGTGTAAAAAAAACAACATAAAGGTACAGTAATTTATTACAGCACATACTGTACCCAGAGCCCCCTCAGTGTTCCCCCCCCCCCCCACCAGAATTTATTTTACTTTATTTAATACCTTTATTCAGGGTACCAGTTAATACTGGTACTTAATATGCAGGACGGAGCAGAGCAGAGGGAGCGGAGCACCAGGCAGGAAGTGTCAACCTCTGACACTCCTGCGTGTGTCCGGCCCCTGCTCTGTCCTGCTGCAGCACAGCGCCGACGGGAGAATGGCAAGGTAGGGAAGCCGGGGGAATGGGCGGCAGAGCGGGCGGGGGAGCCAGCGGGGGAGCCGGCAGCAGCAGTGCACAGCTCCGGCGCTTTGTGGTATGTCTGCGCCGGAGCTAGTGTTCCGCCGGCTCAGCGGAATGGGGCTAAATGCTATGGGCAGGCACTTGACTCGAGTATAAGCCGAGTAGGGTGTTTTCTGCCCATTAAATTGGGCAGAAAAACTCGGCTTATACTCGAGTATATACGGTATATATATATATATATACATACATTATATATATATATATATATATATATATATATATACCGTATATACTCGAGTATAAGCCGAGTTTTTCTGCCCAATTTAATGGGCAGAAAACACCCTACTCGGCTTATACTCGAGTCAAGTGCCTGCCCATAGCATTTAGCCCCATTCCGCTGAGCCGGCGGAACACTAGCTCCGGCGCAGACATACCACAAAGCGCCGGAGCTGTGCACTGCTGCTGCCGGCTCCCCCGCTGGCTCCCCCGCCCGCTCTGCCGACGGTTCCCCCGGCTTCCCTACCTTGCCATTCTCCCGTCGGCGCTGTGCTGCAGCAGGACAGAGCAGGGGCCGGACACACGCAGGAGTGTCAGAGGTTGACACTTCCTGCCTGGTGCTCCGCTCCCTCTGCTCTGCTCCGTCCTGCATATTAAGTACCAGTATTAACTGGTACCCTGAATAAAGGTATTAAATAAAGTAAAATAAATTCTGGTGTGGGGGGGGGGGGAACACTGAGGGGGCTCTGGGTACAGTATGTGCTGTAATAAATTACTGTACCTTTATGTTGTTTTTTTTACACACGTGTACTATGCATGTCTGTGTGTGTGTATGTGTAGTACAGCATGTTTGTGTGTGTATGTATACTGTGCAAGTGTGTGTATGCCTGTCAGCGAAGAACTCACAACGTATACAAATAATGCTGACAAAAACACACAAATGGTATACACACAGTTGACACAGACTGTGTCAACTGTGTGTATACCATTTGTGTGTTTTTGTCAGCATTGTTTGTATACGTTGTGAGTTCTTCGCTGTTTGTATGTATACTACCAGTAATACCGTATGTGTGTGTGTCCCGGCTTATACTCGAGTCAATAAGTTTTCCCATATTTTTGGGGCAAAATTAGGGGCCTCGGCTTATATTCGGGTCGGCTTATACTCGAGTATATACGGTATATATATATATATATATATATATATATACACACAGGTTGAGTATCCCGTATCCGAGTATCCGTTATCCGAATTATTCCGAAAACCATACATTCCAGAAAGTGACTTTATTTTTTTTTTTTTGCTAAAAACTCACTGGGGACATTTGTAACATCACTACTGGTGACATGATATGTAACTGGCAATATATGTGCAAGACAATGATTGCTTGGCATTCAAATTCAATATCTGAGATAGTACACAAATTTTGTTTCCTGTTTTGAAACCTTGTTTTTTGAACAAATAAAATATATTTGTGTGTATTTTATGTGGTAATAAAATATATTTGTGTGTATTTTATGTGTTTATACAGCATACATGCAAGATACTCCAAAATACATCATTGAAATATTAAAATATTCCAAAATACGGAATAATCCGTTATCCAAAATTCTCCTGGTCCCGAGCATTTTGGATACGGGATACTCAACCTGTGTGTGTGTATATATATATATATATATATATATATATATATATATATATATATATATATATATATATATATATTTTTTTTTTTTTTTCTGTTTCAGAAAGCATTTAGCATTACATCAGCCCCATAATAATATCTTCCTTAAATCTGTAGAGCCTGAAACATTCAACTGAGTGTTCAGCTGAGATTTCGACAAATACAAAACCATTTGCATACACAGTTTGATTTTCATATCATATTTGATCCGTCGGGCAACTCTTCCAATGTATTTGATCCACAGCATACAGATGGTGTAATAACGGATACGTTTGTTGTACTGGAAGCCTTCTTGACGCAACTTAACTTCATCAATTGTTAAAAATATTTTTACCTCACTAAGCTTCAATAAGGAAAGTTGATTCCATGAGATCCCCAGAAACTGCCCTCAGTATAATTCACGTCTTGTTTCCAAATAAATCCCTTCCATAAGCATTAAACACTGTTGTGAAACTAATCTTAAGTTCTGAGCATTATTAAAAAAACATTACACATTAAAACATTTTTCCATTGCTATCCCATTTGTGTAAACGTAATATTTATTATAGTACCAGGCCTAGGCTCTTCATTTTATTTAAGATACTGTAGATGTCAGAGTAGAGCAAAGTTAAAAATGTGTATTATACTAGTAATAGGTCCATATTGGTAGTATATTACACGTCTTTGCTAGTAATATGGACCCAGCCTATGCCAGGACATCCCTGCTTCATTCATCCAACCCCTCCTCCTATCCTTAACCCCTCGCTATACTAACCTCCTTGCTGCAACAATGGCCGTTCTATCCTGGCGGTCTGTTTCATCATGCGGTGGCAGCCGGGGGGAAGGGGGGGGGGGTTGACAACTGGTGTGTGGTGTGTGTGTGTGTGTGTGTGTGTGAGGGCATTGGTGCATGCCTGCAGCATGTAGACTCACTCCCACTGTGCCACCATAGATTGATTGATTAATATATAGATTTTCAGTTTATTTGGCTACATAATCTTGTTGGCTGACTCAATTCGACAATGACTAATGTGCGCATGAATGGAGCACCAAGGCTCTGTTTGGGTGTCCATTAGCTGTGGAAGACACAGTGGCGTCCTTCTGAGGTGGCGAGCGCAATATGAGTGCGGCACTTGGTCACCATGTTCTGAGGCAATCATTTGTCTATCGCCCCATCTAAAGTGACATTTGAATCGCCACCTTAGTACTTCTTTAATATTATGCTACAGTGTTCGCCTCTCGTATCAATCTAATGGGGAAGAACAAGATATACGGAGGACTGTAAATGGCTTCCCACCAACAATTAGCACAATCAAGGAGGAGTCATGGAAATCTGCAGCTCTAAAAACATCACCCACCATCTCCATTAAAGTTATGTAATAGCACAGGCCCTGGAGGCTCTGTTCGTGAAGACAAGTAAGCCTATACTTAATCTTCTCATGGACGCGTAATGATGAATTTGGGGCGGGCGCTGACGTCATGTGACATCCACATGCCCCAAGCAGGCAGCGGCACGCCTGCCGTTCACAGGTGTCTGCCCAGCGTTTCCAATGGCGTGCACCGCTTCTGTGGACACGCCTATGAATTTCTGGGCGGACCCCAGTGACCACACCCCAGCTGACAATGATTTTGTGAACGCCCCGGCGAATGAAAAACTAGCTGAAGGCGTTTGCTCTGGGGGTTTGCGACTATGCACATTCACCCCCCCTCCCAAATATTGAGGATGGGGCGAACAGGTCTGAATCGGCCCCTAAGGAACACCTGTTTTGCTTTTATATTCTTCATATGCTTTGGTAATCTCTGGTTGTGCTGTGCTGTATGACAGGCTCTTCATGTAATATGGGCCTTATACACCTTTGTAAGGAAATGCAATTGCGATTTTCAAGGCGGTGGCTTGGGGCGGGGTTTATTTACTAAGATGGGCGTTCCATTAAAGATGGGATGTTGCCCATAGCAACCAATCAGAATCTACTTCTTATTTAGCACCTTCTAGATGATAATCGTTAGTATCATAATCATCATCATTGCGAGCGGCAGCAGCACCTTTGCACATGCGCATTGTGATCGCAGCACATTGTCTTACAACAATCGCCCCATTGCGTGAACATTGACCACTGCCTACAGGCATGAATTAGGCCCTATGTATGTAGCTATAATGTGAATCCTCTGCATTGGCTGTACATGCAGCCTGCAGGATGTTGTGATGTCACAGAGGCCAGAGGCTAAGGTTCTCAGTGACCAGTAACTGCCATTGCTGCTCAGTGGTGACAGTTGGAGCTTGGTGTTGATCTGCTGCAGACATGAACTCTTCTGAAAAACCAGCTGAGGGTCCCCCGGCCGCCAAAAAAATGAAGCAGGAGGATGAGCAGAAAGAAGCCTTCATTGCAGCATTGGGCCTTGTCCCAACGGACAAAGTGGCTGAGATAAAGAAGAAGAATTCTCAGATGAGAGGGATGAAGAGGCGCCGTAAACCCAATCCCAAATACTGTAACGGCACAAACAACCCATATGTGTCTGGGAAAGACTACATCCCTGAGTGAGAGGTGGAGAGAGGAACGGATAGAGGAGAGGAGGCTTAGACAGGCTTAGATGTGTTGCTAATACGTTGGCATAAGTTAGTTAGATATTAAGATGTTCATTTTAATTCTTTAAGAAATTCATTTAAATTCATTAAGAAATTCATTTTAATTAATCATTTAATTTAGTTATATAGATAAAAAATAGGTAGATATCTATCTATCTATCTATCTATCTATCTATCTATGCCACACAGGCCCATATTATTTCCTGCCGATCAGATCTGAGCTCTGTATAATGGACCTGCACATAAGCTAAAAGACTTAGGACGTGTCCTACATTATATGGCCATGCACCACCATACTGAGTCTTCATGTGCTGCTGCTTGGGGTACATAGAAATGACCCCGCAGCCTCTCTCACCCTCCACCAATTCCCAAACCACATAAGAGACAGAACAGAACACAGCGCAGCTCATCCACCTGGCGGGAGAGCAAATAACAAGCAGGGTGCATCCACGGCTGGGACTGTAATACAGGAATAATGCCCAGGTGCCCCAAGTGTCAGACACTGATGCAGAGGAACAAGATTCTGCGCTGTCACCTAATCATGGAAACCACAAGAACAAGGTAACTAGATGCTGTAGGAACCAGCAATAAGATAATAAGATAAATATATATATATAATATACCATGCCTCCCAACTGTTCCGATTACAGACTGTCCCTCAAATGTCAGAATGTACCACTGTCCCATTTGTGGGTTGCAGTGTCTGGTGATTGCTGAATTCAGTGCAGGAAGAGAGCAGGGGTTTCCCAGTTGCACAGGGAGGGCTGGGCACACCTCCAAATTTAGGCAAATGGGGGGTTGAGGCGCTCCTAACTCCGACGTGGCAACCATGAAGGTCATGGCACTTTAAAAACTGAGAGACATGATCTCCCTCGGTAGGGGGACGGAAATTTGTGTACTCAGTGTGGAGATGGCACTCACGGGACTAGCACGTTCTCTCCAGTAATTTCAATTATTTTCTCAGGACATGCATACATTTATGTACTTTGTATGCCTGTCCTGACAACATTATTTAAATTAAATTTAAATGTTGACAGTATATGTATATTATAAGCTAAGTATATTAGTATGTGTGTGTGTGTGTATATATATATATATATATATTTATGTTTTTTATGTTCCCACCTATGTTTTTTTTTTACTTAATGTACTATTTAACTGACATATATCACATGTGACATTGCATTTCTTTTTGGCACTAGATGTTAATATCATCCATAACCTCACCAGTAAGCAGCATCCACCAGAGTATCCTGCTCCCAGCTCTGGAAAGGAACCGCATCAAGCACAGACACCGTGCAACTAAAATATGTTATTTGGTACGCATATCCTTATTACTATATAGCTATATCACTAATAATACACTATTAGGTGCCTGTTTCTCTCCCCCACATCTCCATACTGAGTGTGTGTGTGTGTGTGTGTGTGTGTGTGTATATATATATATATACATAGTTCATAATGAAGCTCTAGGACACTGGCTCATTGAGTTACCCTATGTACAGAAAGGAAAGTAATATTGAGAAACCTTTAGGATTTTCAGGGTATGGCTGACAAATCTAAAGGGTGGCAAGCCAATTCTATGTGTACTGACTTGGTAAATCGGATAAGGTTTTTTAGATGGAGAGTATGGGGAGAATCTAGGTGCCTTAAATAGTACAATATATCTTATGAAAAGAATTTATACATATACCCAAGTATTTATCATAAAAAAAATTATTTTTTAATCAAAATGAAGATAAAGATATATAATCACAAGGTACATTAAAAAAAGTATTTCACATAAAAACAGATGTACTGTACACGAAGCTTTGAGATTGGTCAGGATGGGGGTGGGGGGAGGGGGAACAGATAGGGGATAACAAATGATCGTGATATATATGTAAAAACAATATATATATAAAAAAAATTATATATACAAGAGGGATTTATCTAAATCCCTCTTGTATATATAAAAGTTTTTTTTATGCATATGCATATGAGATCTGCGAACCACACATGTACACGGCCGTTACTGGGAAGGGCTCATACCAAATCCTCTCTGGGTACATTCTGCCGTATGTGATCTAGGCTGCGATAGAGGAATACATTTTCTATATACAGTATGTGGCTTTATTACTTCACCAACTTCCTACCCTGGTCCATTGATTACAGAGATATTACATATTACATTACCAGCGCTGTGTCTAACAAATGTTTTGTACTTTGGAAGGTGGTGCGATATGTGCGAGAAGCTGGAGATAAATATGAGATGACAGAATAACAGAAGTGATGAGCAGAGCGGCGGAGCCATTAATATTTGTCTCGTACATGGCTCCATCATCCAGTGACTGTATGTGGTCTCTCAGCCTCAGGAGAGGCAGGATTACTGTTTGCCTCGTACATGGCTCCATCATCCAGTGACTGTATGTGGTCTCTCAGCTGCGGCAGGATTAATGTTTGCCTCGTACATGGCTCCATCATCCAGTGACTGTATGTGGTCTCTCAGCTGCGGCAGGATTAATGTTTGCCTCGTACATGGCTCTATCATCCAGTGACTGTATGTGGTCTCTCAGCCGCGGCAGGATTAATGTTTGCCTCGTACATGGCTCCATCATCCAGTGACTGTATGTGGTCTCTCAGCCTCAGGCGCGGCAGGAGGGATATTATATACATGTGACTATTACATCATGTGTTCTGTTACACATATATGTATCATAAAATAAATAATGAAAATGCACATGGCTGATTGGTGCTCATTTACTTTCACTCACCTCCCTGTATACTGCAGTCATTACTGAGATACCAGCACAAGTGACTGACGCGTTTCACTTCTCATGTAAACTTATATCGGTCTAATGTGTTAGTAGCAGGAGGTAGCACTTTGGCTTAGACTCTGGATGGATCGTATTCGCTTCCCTTCTAGTCACTATTATGAGCAGGTATCCTTCATAGTGATGGTAGTGGTAGGTAAAAAATAGTAGTTGCGGCTAGAGGTTAGCGGGCGCCTAATAGGGTGGTTGGTCAAGCTGCTCCTACTAGGGGGCGTCGAACCCCTAAAGAATATACAAATAACAAAAAGCAAGGTGGAGCGCTATAAATTGGATCAATTGGTTAAATGGTAAAAAAACAATGTATGTTATTAATTATATCATTAATAAGCAATTAAGCAATCAGATAAATACTTATTGGTATAAAAAAGACATATATAGAGGACAATCAATTGCAATTCAATATAATGCAAGAAAATACATAAAAGCAATGGGGTAAAATACAGTATTGGGTTGGATACTTATTGCTCTGAAGTCCCATTTAGGTCCTTTATTGGAAAACACTTTTGTTTGATTTTCCTTGGGTAAGTCCATCCTGTGCAATCACGCTGGAGGATAGGTGTGAGCCTCGGTTGGATTGGGGGAATCCTCGACAATTGTGTGAAATTCTGATCCTCAATATGCAAGTGGTGGTATCCCAAGTAGCTGTTGCAGCTGTTAGCCCAAGTTGTAGCGAGTAACAAGATAGATCTCCAAAACAGGAAATCCAATACAGACCAGAGTAGCCTAATAAGATCAATAGGTGCTTCAGTACTTGTTTTCTAGAACGGCGCCCAAGAATCCATCGTACGGCATCGCATCACATCCCCCGCAATGTTGCGGCATGCGATGCGATGGAATTGTGGGCGCCGTTCTAGGAAACAAGTACCCAATATAATTCCTTACAATAATAAAAGTACTCATACAGATACAATTCCGCATAAAGGAGGCAGACCTTTATATAGAAGAGAGTATATTTACCTCTGTTTAAAATCAGAAGGTATTCAGTGTAAGAGATCGCGATCATGGCGTCTCATTTCCGGGTTCCGGAGCACTTGCTTCATCGTTTCTTATTTATTTGCAATCATATTTTAATTGATATATAGTATACATTGGCAGATTTTGCACCCCATGTAAAATCAACCACTCAGCTCAGTGTCAGTGAACCCCATTGAGGGCACTTCCGGTCAGGCTGAGTTGCCGGTTAACAACATAGAAGCCCATGTTAAATTCATCCCATGGGCTTCTATGGAGCCCTGCAGTGCCAATCAGGCACGAGCTTCCCCAGAGCCTGCTCCTGATTGGTTGACGGAGGAACCAGTGAATGACATCACCAGGGATTTCCTTTTTCATGGGGAGGAGCTGCAAGTGTCAACATATTTGCGCCTCCTCACTCAGGGGGAAGGGGGGGTCCCAACCCCCCCAAAGACTCGGCCTGGGCTGACCAGCCAGGGTGATCATGTGTTGGCCGGTGGACCTTATGTAAAAATACTCCTCCGGCTGTGACATTAGCCTACTGGCTGTTTGAGCCCGTTGTTGGTTGCCGAAAACTGGGGAACCCCTACGCCTTTTGTCCTCCGTATTTTGGGATCCAGGACGGGGCCGAGAGCCTGGTGCTGGTTATAGACATACAGGGGGACCCCAGAATTTTCTTCCCCCTGTATTTCTGCAACGAGGACTGGCTTGATGAGCCAGGGGCTGGTTATTGCCAGATGGGGGGACTCCTTCTTTTTTACAAAGAGCACCGATCTGACTGATCCGTCAGTGGCGTAACAATTAGGCCGCAGCCCCCGCGGTGGCGGGGAGGCGCCGGGGGGCTGCGGGCGCTGGTGGATCTCCGCCAGCTCCCCACTGCATGTGGGTGCAGCGGGAGCTGGCAGGGGGGTCTGTGCGGCGCGGAGGTACCTGTTTAAGGGAGAGCCAGGAGGTCCCTGTGCCTGCGGCGCTGAGTATGATGCTGCCGGGGTCCCTGCAGTGAAGTGGAAATAACGCGCTATCTGGAGATAGCGCGTTATTTCCACTTCACTGCAGGGACCCCGGCAGCATCATACTCAGCGCCGCAGGCGCAGGGACCCCGGCAGCATCATACTAGGCGGCGCAGGGACCTCCAGGCTCTCCTTTAATACAGGTACCTCCGCGCCGCACGGACCCCCCTGCCAGCTCCCGGGGGGGTCTTTTAACGGGGGGGGGGGGGGGGCAGCTGCAAAATTGTCCCCGGGGGGGGGGGGGGGGGCGGTGAAATTGTCCCGGCGGGGGGGCGCAAAAGTTTTAGTTACGCCACTGTGATCCGTGCAGGTTTCAGCCAAATATGCCTCGAAAATTAGGAGAATTTTCCATTCGTACAGTTTTTTTGGCTTATTTACCGGCCGAATTCAACCCTACGAATGATAGTAGGGGCCTGATGTATCAAGCTTAAAAAAAATAATAAATTGGAGAGTGATAAACACAGGTTGGGTTTGAAAAATTACAGGTAAGAGCTAATTGGCTGGTTGTTTATCAATCTCTATCACTTTTTGAAGCTTGATACATGTGGCCCTAAATGAGCAACCATAGAATTCATGGCTATATATGGCCTTGTTCTATCGAAACCCAAATTCAGCTGACCTTGCTGTATTTAAATACGACAGTCAATAGGTCAATCCCATTTGGTCGACATCCACTAGGTTGACATGCACAAGGTCCACATTAACAAAAGGTCTTTTTGGGCATGTAGGTCAGGCCATGGTTAATCAATTGATGTTCCTTCAAGTCCCCTTGCACTTCAGTTGGGCCCTCCAGGCCTGTGCCCCCCCCCCCCCCAAGGCACTAATATGTCAGGCATAAGGCCTGGTGCCCTGTTGACCGGGCATTAGGCCCGAGGCCCAGAATCCAGGCGTTAGGTCTGTGAGCTTTGTTAGCCAGACGTTAGGCCTGAGGTGAATAGGGTAGGGTGCTAGGCCTAGTATTGTGGTACTTTTATAGTGTAGGGAGTTTCCCATGGTTGGTTGGGGTAAGAGGTGAACAGACTTTGCGGCTGTCTCCTCACCGGTCCACAAGTAGGTAGCAGTAATATTTAGAGTGTGTAAGAGCTGGCCAGCTCTAGGTAAGGAGGCGTAATAGGCAGCAGTAAAAAGGGTGGTGCCGTCACTTTTTCTTGTACCATAATTCTTATTGTGTATGTGGTTTTCCGTGCAGGGTATCCTTTGTTGTAGTACTATTGAATTGTGTCGCACCACACACACACAGTCAGTTTGAGGGCTACGTGATGTAGTTAGTTAGTTGCGTGCCACACTAGTGAGCGTTAGGCCCTGCACGGCATTGTTGTTGTTGGACCTGTAAGGGACGACTCATAGAAGGTGCAAGGTTAATGTCGGTGAGTGTTATTTTTGTACGTTTGTCTCTGCCTATCTCCCTTCTTCCTTTAGGGTGTACATGGGCCTTGCATCCCTGTGCAAGGTCAAGTATTCACCTATGTGCGAGAGGGCCAATAGGTGACACTTCGGGTTCTCAGGCCGTGTGCGGAGGATGATGCTCCCCGAAGCCTAAAGCTTATTTTGTAGAGACATCACGGGACGGAGGGCGTATTGATCTGTACTAAGGAATGTCTGTATTCACCTCCTCTGCTTCCGCCTAGGTGATCTTGTCCAGGTGCCAGAGTTTACTAGGACTGTGGTTACTCATGGCCTGAAGGTGAGAGGGTGTGGTACAAGTAAGTGGTCAGGATAAACCTGCATGGCAGCAGGCATCACACTGCACCACCACATCACCCTCTTACAACTGCATATGACTGGATGAGGCCACTGACTTATATTGTTTTTTTTTTAATTGTTACTTGTTGTATGCACTACATCTTTTGTCCTGGAGCTCCGGAAATCGTTAATGATATTGAATTGTTTACAAGTCATCTAGTGTGTACCCTGAAGTAAAGATATAAATAATGATTTGGGTCCCATTTGTCATCTATATGTCCTGGTATTTGAAGATCTATACAGTGGCTTAACTATAAAAAATGTGCCCCCACCTCCCATGGTTCCTGCTTGTTGTCAGGTGATTCCCTGCAGCTGCTGGCCGCTACCGGGTTCTGTCACGTCTGCCCCCATTAAAAATACCCTTATATCCTTCCCAAAATGGCTGCCGCTTACTCCAGCAACCACAATAACTGTCTCCTCTAAGGTGGCAGCCATGTTGGGAGGGACATTTTCAATGGGAGGAAGACGCGTCAGTCCCCACTGACAGCGGAAAGAGGACGGGGGAATCCCCTGACAATGAGCAGGTACAAGTGCCCACAAGCCACCAAGCTCCTCCAAGCCACCTTGGAGGCTGCAGCGGCTATTTCTACGCCACTGGTTAAACATCAGACTGCCATAGATATTTAAACGTAATCTGCAGCATTGCAGTACTTCTATTTCTGGAAAAAGCCCCAGTCTGCATTACAGCATTGTCTTTAGGAAATCAGGGTCACATGAGGTGGAAAGCAGACAATACATTTATATACCTTACAATACCTTTATGAGACACAGTATAAGTAGGATTGATCATATTTCCCAACGTTCCCCATTTTCTCAAGATAATCCTTTATGGAGGGCCACAAAAGGCATACATTACAGAAAATGGGGTGTGATCCAAATTCAGCCCCTGCCCCAATGGTTGGGGTTTGCGTATATGCGCATACGCATTTCTGAGCATGTGCAAATCCCGACTGCGAATGGCGAGTTACTCACTCACTGAGCCGTTTGCACCGGGGAGAGAGGGATGGGGGCGGTTGGGCGGTGGGGGCCGCCCATGGGAACGCCTAGTGTTGTATGGGTGTCCCACATGAAAACGCTAGGTGTTCCCATAGCTACGCGGGCGGGCCGATTCCGGCCGGGGGCGGGAGGCTGGCGCCACAAGACATCAGCCTCCCACACTGTTTTCGGGCAGGGACACGCAAATAATTGCTGGTTCAGACTGACTTTTATTTGCGAAGGCGGGACAAATCATTTAGATGGTTGGTGACCATCGAATTATTTCTCCTAGCGGCTCATGCGAGGAGATGTGTTCTCATTACACATGCTCCCGCATTTTTCCGACAGGAATTGGCAGCTTACCAATCCTACCAGAATCACCCTCTAACTGTATAGGTTTCTTTGTCCTGATTTACCAAGCCAACCAGAATCACCCTCTAACTGTATAGGTTTCTTTGTCCTGATTTACCAAGCCAACCAGAATCACCCTCTAACTGTATAGGTTTCTTTGTCCTGATTTACCAATCCAACCAGAATCACCCTCTAACTGTATAGGTTTCTTTGTCCTGATTTACCAAGCCAACCAGAATCACCCTCTAACTGTATAGGTTTCTTTGTCCTGATTTACCAAGCCATATCGCACAAAGGAGAGAGAGATTCCACTAATGATCAAAAACATCTACAGCGGAAATAAAAAATAATTTATCTTAGAAACTCATTTTTAATCATCTAAAATAAAAGACGGCCGGAAAGTCTTCTACCAAGTAATACATAAATAAAATCTAAGAGAGCCCACGTTATCACAGGTACTCAGAGAGAAAAAAAAAAAGCCAAATAATTTCTTTCCGAAATGAGTTGGAAGATTGCATAATTAGACACCGGGAATTATTTCTCGCACTATCACTTTTGAGCTGCAAAAAAATGAACTCATTTATTTCAGGTTGGTAATGCCTCTTCTTTCTGGTCCAACAATTTATCACAAATGTTAATCCGGCAAGCAGTAAGTGGAAAATAGAGAAAGGAGATTTAAAATTAGCCAGGAAATTTTGCACAACTCTCATTAAAATTGTAATCATGCGTAAAATGAGATAAATGAAAATGTATCTAAAACTGCATGGAAAAGCCATTTTCCTGTATGATACAGGATTTAATAGACTGGATTTTAATTTAGTCAGTTTGCAACAAAAATCCCTTCAGGCTAAATAAAACAGTTTTCCCTCCCAGTTATTGTACAGACAGCTAATTTTCGGTTCCTGTCCTTCTAATATTTAATCTTATCTCCTGCCTGAGAGGGGTTTCGGTATACAGAGAATTTGTTTCCTTAACCCCCCCCGTCTCCTATTTGCATGATAAATGATGGTAGGTGGAAACACGATAAGCCAAAAAAGCAGAACATTTCTTTATTTTTGTTTAAATCCACTCTTATTGCATCCTTTGTCTCTGACAAACCCTTTAGTGATGCATTCCTCCTTACTTTCAAACACAAAAACGACATATCATTCTCTTCATTAAACTGGCAGGATTGAAAAAATATTATCTCATATTCGCATAACATTTCTGGCTCTGCTCGGAATCCTTTCATGCATCCACTTGCAAAGTGAAATTTAGGCAGAGGATTTATGAGGCTCTTGTCAACATGAGGAGTGGGGAAAATTATTAATTATATTGTCGTCAAATCATGTTGAGAGAGTATGAAGTGCTGCGAATTTCTGTATTACAGTTAAGCAGGAGGCAGAAAACATGACAATATTATGCTAAAATCGGAGAATATTAATGTAACCTTTAGCGAGATTTCATTGTGACGAAGTTAGATTATCAGGCAGCCGGCGAGTTTTTGCTGTACGTCTGCCGTCAGGATTTATAAATCTCATTTTCCTCATTATGTTAACTAATGGCTACTTCTTGCGGAGAGATTCACCACCAGTAAATCAGAGATATAACTACTGTAATTTTTGTTTTCCTTTATAGAACGCCAGACAGAAACAAAAAAAAGCATGTTGTGGTCTGAATTAATACCAGGGTTGTCTACTTTGTGGCTGCCAGTTCAGTGAGGCGGGGCGGATGACAAGACAGGCCGCCTATGGAACATCATGTTTGGGGGCGTGTCCAGAGCAATTGCATCCTCATGGTTATGCCGCCACCATGCAATGCTGGTATTTCAGGCATTGCACAGTGGTGGGTGGGGCTACAATGACGTGATTCGCGTCATTTGGTCCCACAGATCCCTCGCCGAGGCAGAGGTCGCGGAAGACTGCCCGCATTGTAGGAGACTTGCGCCCCCTTCTGGGGGCCGGGAGGCATAAGTTGAAAGAAGCGCTGTTCCTATGAGTAATGGTACCGCCCTCAAAATATGTGATGCCACTGGGCTGCATTAACAATACACACGTGGTTGTTGTTGGATTGCCTGTCTGCATATAACAAAATGTATGTGTCCTCGCTGCAGTTTAAAATCTGTTTTGGAGACATTTACCTCTGTTTTGACACTTTGACCTCCACAAAATGGCTGCCACTATTGTACTATCGTTTGTTTTGATTTGGTTCTAATGTTTTTCTATGACTTTACAACAACATTTATAAGAATAAATTACACTGGGGGACAAGCAAAATGTTTTTACATGGTGCCTGGAAATTTAGTCCTGATTCTGGGTATTTACAGCTCTAGTTTTTGAGATATTGCTGACATCATTACCTTTTTTTCTTATGATTACTTTATAGATAGTTATGATTTTGCTGATGTTCTGTTGACCACTAACTACAACGAACTCATGGAGAATATGCTCACTTCTTTCCGTACAGTTGATTGTAACATGAGCATCAAAGTGCATTACCTCCACAGCCATTTGGATTGATATCCACATTGTCTTGATGATGTACTGTAAGCAAACAGGGTGAGTGATTTCAACAGGAAATAAGGACCATTGAAGAGCAGTACCAAGGGCAATGGGTTTATTCTACTGTTGGAGTATCCACCATGAAGACTGTTGGAGTATCCACCAAGAATGTCCAGAAACTTTTTGGGTACTTGTGTATTATCACGGCTACCACGATTTCCATCTTATGGGATCTTATACAATTTAAAATTGTATATGGCATACAATGGCATACGATGAGATGAGATTTTAAATTGTATAAGCACACTAATGGGTGCTTTCAAGGTCAATTGGCCCCCCTATAAGATTTGTAATTGTATAAGCACCCTAATGGGTGCTTACAATGTTAAATGCACCCCCACGCCACCCCCACTATCAACGCCAACCCGAAGCGTGGCGAGCGCAGCGAGCCTGCGAGGGGCGGCGGTACGCGTCCTCCGACCTTTTCATACCCCCACTATCCATGTCGGCGTGGAGTTGATTTTATATAGTGTGGCGAGCGCAGGGAGCCACCGAGCCCGAAGTGTGGCGAGGGGACGCGTAATACTTTACATGTATTACGCGTCCCCTCGCGGGGTCTCGCTGTGCTCGCCACGCTTCGGGTTGGCGTTGATAGTGGAGGTGGCGTGGGGGTGCATTTAACATTGTAAGCACCCATTAGGGTGCTTATACAATTAAAAATCTTATAGGGAGGCCAATTGACCTTGAAAGCACCCATTAGTGTGCTTATACAATTTAAAATCTCATCTCATCGTATGCCATATACAATTTTAAATTGTATAAGATCGGGTCCCATCGCAGCACATCTCATCTCATAGCATACCATTTTAAGCCTTATGGTATGCAATGAGATGGGATGAGATGGGAGCCGTGATAGTACACAAGTGCCACTTTTTGTTTTGTTTTTAAGTTCTAGGCTTCTTGGGATTGATCTCTGAATCATCATTTTATTGGCATTTATTATACGTATAATACAATATGTATAAATATATAAAGTTGTACGGATATAGGTCATATCTTGATAAGCAGACTGGATGGAAAAAAACACGGGTCATTTTCAGAATCTACGACTCCAAAATACCCCAAAAATTTGTCCCCAAAAGTTATGTTCTCCAGTGCTATATATGATTTTTTTATTTGTAATTGGATAAGTAATCTAAGTAATACTACACTGCTCAAAAAACACTTAAACAACACAATGTAACTCAAAGTCTATCACACTTCTGTGAAATCAAACTGTCCACTTAGGAAGCAACACTGATTGACCATCAATTTCGCATGCTGTTGTGCAAATGGAATAGACAACAGGTGGAAATTATAGGCAATTAGCAAGACACCCCCAATAAAGGAGTTGTTCTGCAGGTGGTGACCACAGACCACTTCTCAGCTCCTATGCTTTCTGGCTGTTGTTTTGGTCACTTTTGAAAGCTGGAGGTGCTTTCACACTAGTGGTAGCATGAGACTGAGTCTACAACCCACACAAGTGGCTCAGGTAATTCAGCTCATCCAGGATGGCACATCAATGCAAGCTGAGACAAGAAGGTTTGCTGTGTCTGTCAGCATAGTGCCCAAAGCATGGAGAGGCTACCAGGAGACAGGCCAATACATGGAGGAGGCCGTAGGAGGGCAACAACCCAGCAGCAGGACTGCTACTTCCGCCTTTGTGCAAGGAGGAACAGGAGGAGCATTGCCAGAGCCCTGCAAAATGACCTCCAGCAGGCCACAAATTTGCATGTGTCTACTCAAACAGTCAGAAACAGACTCCATGAGGGTGGTATGAGGGCCCGACGTCCACAGCTGGGGGTTGTGCTTACAGCCCAACACCATGCAGGACGCTTGGCATTTGCCAGAGAACACCAAGATTGGCAAATTCGCCCTATGGAGCCCTGTGCTCTTCACAGATGAAAGCAGGTTCACACTGAGCACATGTGACAGACGTGACAGAGTCAGGAGAACGTTCTGCTGCCTGCAACATCCTCCAGCATGACCGGTTTGGCAGTGGGTCAGTAATGGTGTGGGGTGGCATTTCTTTTGGTTGCCCTCCATGTGCTCGCCAGAAGTAGCCTGACTACCATTAGGTACCACGATGAGATCCTCAGACCCCTTGTGAGACCATATGCTGGTGCGGTTGGCCCTGGGTTCCTCCTAATGAAAGACAATGCTAGACCTCATGTGGCTGGAGTGTGTCAGCAATTCCTGCAAGACAAAGGCATTGATGCTATTGATTGGCCCACCCATTCCCCAGACCTGAATCCAATTGAGCAAATCTGTGACATCATGTCTCGCTCCATCCACCAACGCCACAGACTGTCCAAGAGTTGGCGGATGCTTTAGTCCAGATCTGGGAGGAAATCCCTCAGGAGACCATCTGCCACCTCATCAGGAGCATGCCCAGGCATTGTAGGGAGGTCATACAGGCACGTGGAGGACACACACACTACTGAGCCTCATTTTGACTTGTTTTAAGGACATTACATCAAAGTTGGATCAGCCTGTAGTGTGTTTTTCCACTTTAATTGTCAGTGTGACTCCAAATCCAGACCTCCATGGGTTAATGTGTTGTCAGCACATTCAACTATGTAATGAACAAAGTATTTGATAAGAATATTTAATTCATTCAGATCTAGGATGTGTTATGTTAGTGTTCCCTTTCTTTTTTTGAGCAGTGTAGTTATAATTTTGTACCGGAATTTTATTTATGTACATTGTAGTTTTCTGATTCTATTATTATTGTGGCATGATTTTTTTGGGGGGATTTAATCAAATCCAGATACCAACATGTAATAACATATCATTAAGTCTTATAATGTAAGATAAACAAGTGTAACAAGCCATAACAAACAAACAAACATAGTTGCCATCAGAAATTGCGAGACCCGGGACTGGAAAAATAGGATATCCCCCCCCCCCCCCCCCAGCACACACACACACATGGTAGTTCCTGGTTGGCTGCCAGTCCGCAAGCTTGCTGTAGTGAAGTAAGCAAGAATCGCACAGTATTTTCCCAAGGATGAAAGAGAGAGACCATGTGATGTGACCCCACCTCCTACCTCATCTGATCCCAGGAAAGTTTGTTGTGCTATAGGGCAGGTCATATGATGCGGGGGTTGCTAGCTCCGGCCAAATAAGATAATTTAAATATAAACCTATCATTTAAATCCAGCGCCACAAAACCACTGAAGTCGTGGTGACTTTGAAAAACACAGCATAGTTCATGAGCACAGCATTATACATGAAGCTCTTTTCTCTGTTTTATGTTTGACAGATCTGCATCCATAGCCCAATCCTTTAATATGAGATTGATCCGTGAGCTGAGCTTGGAGGGGCATAATGTAAAGCAGATAAGAGCTGGCAGGGGCATAGCTGAAGGCTATAAGTGCTTGGGGGTAGACACCATTGCTATAGGACCTCTGATTGGAAGTAAGTTCAAAGGGGCTTGTGTACATGAGCAGGGCAGTAGAGAGCCTGGTCGGACCCAGGGGAGGCGTGGCCGTGCACCCTTAGAATAAAATAAAGGGTACTCTTTACCTAGAAGGGCGCCCATCGCGGCCATTGCGGGCATTGAATGCACTAAAAAATCGGGTGCGATGCGACCGACGCGATGTCCGCGATTTCCCATAGGGAACAATGTTAAATGTCCCAATTGACCCGATTTTCCTGTTCAATGTCTCAATTGACCCGATTTTTCCATAGGAAACAATGTTAAATGGGCCACAGAGGCCAAATAGGCACCCTGAAGTGTGAAATGGCCCCCAAAATTGTTAACGCCACCCCACGATCAACGTCAACCCGAAGCGTGGCGAGCGTAGCGAGCCCGCGAGGGGCGGCAGTACGCGTCCTACGACCTTTTCATACCCCCACTATCCACGTCGGCGTGGAGTTGAGAATAGAAAGTGTGGCGAGCCCGAAGCGTGGCGAGGGGACGCGGATACCTTCACAGGTATCCGCGTCCCCTCGCGGGCTTCACAGCTGTCCGCGTCCCCTCGCGGGGCTCGCTGCGCTCGCCGCGCTTCGGGCTCGGTGGCTCGCTGCGCGCGCCACACTTTCTATTCTCAACTCCACGCCGACGTGGATAGTGGGGGTATGAAAAGGTCGTAGGACGCGTACAGCTGCGCTCGCCACGCTTCGGGTTCACGTTGATCGTGGGGTGGCGTTAACAATTGTGGGGGCCATTTCACACTTCAGGGTGCCTATTTGGCCTCTGTGGGCCATTTAACATTGTTTCCTATGGAAAAATTGGGTCAATTGAGACATTGAACAGGAAAATCAGGTCAATTGGGACATTTAACATTGTTCCCTATGGGAAATCGCGGGCATCGCGTCGGTCACATCGCACCCGATTTTTTAGTGCATTCAATGCCCGCGATGGCCGCGATTTTTTACTAACGATGCCCACGATCAAAATCTAGGTAAAGAGTACCAAATAAAGCACAAAATAGCACTTTAAGCACCTCCCTGGCCACACTGCAGCCCAGCACACAGCAACAGGTGGTGGGTTGAGAAAAACTGCTACAACTGCTGCTGCTAGGTAACCGTGGCCCCACTGGGCCCTTACATCAGACCTGGACCCAGGTAATTGGTTCCTTCTCCCCACCTCTCTTGGCACCCATGAGAACCCTGAGTTGGACTAAACAGGCCATGAGCCTGGTAAATCTAGTAAATCTGTTTTATGCCCATAAAGGGTTCCTCTGAGTTTGGTTATTTATACTCACAGCTAAGCCTCACAACCTCCATTAAGTACACTGTGATCTCACAGACAAGAATTTAAAAATGAACTTCAAAACCGTATTTAAGGTAAAATACTGAGTTTAAAAAAAAACTCCTGGAACTTTTGCTTTTCTTGTAATTTCAGCCATATTTTAAATCATCGATCAGTCGTCTTAATTTGTAGACCTTTGAAACCTCACTTTTCCGCTGTGCTCTACATGGACTCTGTTAAATATATAGATCACAGACTTGTATCAGATCCATCAGTAAAGTCCATAAAAAAACAATGTTTGATGATGTAAAGACGGTTTGAAAATAAGCCAAGAAAGCCATAAAATATAGTACAAGAAGTTACAAATGATTATCTATAAGCTAATAAATGAAAGGTGTAAAGTTTAGTCATAGTAGAGCAGAGATCGTCATCATTGTTCTTCCCATCAAGTCTACATAGCTAATTAGAAATATGAGTGGTTCATTCAATCCAAATATCTCTGGATTTCAACCACGGTTTATGACCATCCTCCCAATAATCTAAAGGTGGCAGTGATTAGAAAACACAAGTACTTTTACATTTATTTATTAACATATATGAGGTGTGGCTATTAAATAACAAGACTGATTCTATCATTTACGTTTATTTATATTGTATACATTTTATGCCCCGTTCCCTTCTATGTACTCCCCTTCTGCAACCGCACACAGCTGCATTCTTATATTCCATTGGTCAAAGCCGCGCTGTAGCTCAGTATCTTTCAGCAGTCTCAAGAGCTCTGTCGTTTTCTTTTTTACCTCAGTAACTGATGTGAAATGGGTTCCCTATAGTACAGATTGACATTAAGGCAAAGAAAGAAGTACCACATTGCTAGGGCCGGAGATTATGGAAGGTGTTCTAGAACTCATCTCTGTTTCTCAGCCAAAAGCTTCTTCTCAGAGACATCTGTGTGGCTGGTGTGTTGTCTTGATAGAGCAGGGCTGGACAATTGCGGCCCTCCAGATGTTGAGGAACTACACATCCCAGCATGCCTGGCATCAGTTTCAGCATGGCCACATAGCAAAACTAATGCAAAGCATCCTGGGATATGTAGTTCCTCAACATCTGGAGGGCCACAATTGCCCAGCCCTGTGATAGAGGATGAAACCATTGTTCAACAACTCTGGCCTATTCCTCATGGTTCTTTCCAGCTACGTTTCTAAATTTTTGTAGTAATTTTGATTCACTGTTGCACCTTCTGGTACAATTACAACCTTGATATCAAAGAAAACATGGCTCTAAATTTTGATTTGCTTTATCGTTCTTTCTTAATTCTTGGTTATGTTGGTGTTTTCCAGTGCATGGACTGGCATTTTGTGTCACGATTATACTGGAAGATCCATATTTTATCACACATAATAACTCAATCCCTGCAACTATTTCCAATGGGGGAAATAGCGGCGGGCGCCTATTCAATGCTGTCTTACCCGACAACATTGAAGAGGCAAATCGACAGAACGGGCCTGACTTTAAAAGCTGTAGGACACGTTTTGCCGAGAACGGCCATGAATTATTGCGATCGTGGCCAAATCTCGACAATCCACATCTGTTTACACGGACATGACCCCTTTTCGTCGATCGGCAGGCGGGAAATTGAATCCCGACGGGCGATATGCGGTCGAGCAAAACAAAAACGTGCCAGGGTCCTGGCTGTCGAGACAGACCGACAGTCATGATCCAGGATTGAATACCCACCAATGTCTGTACAAATCACTTATTTGAATCCTTGGAACCATCTTATGATTTTGGAGTGTGATGGGAAACAAAAGCCCATGGAGGAAACTCACAAAAGGATGGTTAGAACATACAAATTTCACATATATAGGCCTGGGTGGGAATACATTAGGTGGGCCACTAAAAGTCAACAGGGCTTAGGCGAAAACATGAAAAAAATTGGTTGGAAGGTTGACACAAGCATTAGGTTGACAATGGGAAGGTCAATCAAAAGGTCAACGTGGGTTTTTCACATTTTTTGTCCCGTATTTTGGTGTAAGTCGACATGGACACCGTACCAGTGTACCGCGTCCCCTCACATGGCTCGCTGCGCTCAGCACGCTATTATATTCTCCCTCCACGCCCTAGTGGATGGTAGGGTATGAAATACCGCCAGTCGGCAAAACTCAACTCCAAAAAATGTAAAAAATGAACGTCAACCATTTGACTGTTGACCTTCCCTTTGCCACAATGACGTTTCGTAGCCAACCTAATATATTTTGACCTTCATAGTGTTTACCTAGCGACCGTCTCCCCTGAAGCCAGTAGCATCAAGGCAGTAGCCATTATACCCATTATAACAGCCCCTTTACGGAAGATAAATAGGCAAGGAGTGGATGGACGACAGTAACTAAATACCACAGAATTCTATAAATGCGTGGAAGAGGGAGGGGCATATAAGTTTTATTCTCTTTCTGATTCATCACTTTTACTGAACTTAAATTGTTTTAATGCACATTAAGCATTTATTGAAGAGGATATATTTTTCAGTTGGAGAAGACAGTTAAAAAAATATAACAAATGTCTTTAATGTAAATCAAATACTTAATGCTTTTATAGAGTCTGCAAAGACTTTAATGATATTTTTTTCTTGCCTTCTTATTTTTTCGAGCAGCACCAGGCAGCTTCAGATGTAGGTGACAGTGATTGTTTCAGCTTGAAATGGGTTTCTTTTCAGATGCTAATCACCTTCTCATAGTGCTCGTTCCCTCTTCACTTGCAGTCAGGAGATTGAATAATTCATGGGGCAACTTTTGTTGTATATTTATTGTGTCATAAGCGACTTGTAATTTCACTAACAGTATACTTAAGTTATTAACTAAAAAATAATTTGTCTGATAGGATGGGGCATTAGGAATTCTCATTCCAACACATCTACATTGTATGTATTTTGAAAACAAACCGTGAGCCTTAATTTTATTCTGAATGTGATCTGAGAAGGGAATTTACATAACTGAAATTACATTTACGACAATATTTTTGACTGAGGCAGGTAAAGAACAGAGACTCTGAATACACCAGTATTACACGATATGTAAAGTGCTCTTTCCGCCTTTCATTCATTATTTATTTTATATGGTCCCTTTTTTTTTTTTTTATATATATTTATATATTTTTTTCTACCGTATGGGGGAAGGGGGGGGGGGGGGGGAGTATCTTAAAATGGCAGCACCAACACTAAAATAACAACAGAAAATACTATTCATAGAATCATCAATGGGAGAGTCATTTGTCAAGCTTTGAATTCGGTTATGGGTCATTCGGTCGACCAATGAAGGTCAACAGGGCTTAGGTTGACACCTGAAATAGGTTGACATGCCTAAGGTCGACAGGGTTGGAATGTCGACACAAGCATTAGGTCAAGAATGGGAAGGTCGACATTCAAAAGGTCGAGATGCTTTTTTAAAGTTTTTTTTTTTTTTACCGAATGTCGAAACGGTCGACATGGACACCCTCAAAATGTACCATAGTGCTCACTATGTTTCAGTCACTATTTTATTCTCCCGCCATGCTGTAGTGGACGGCAGGGCATGAAACACTGCCTGTCGGCACATGTTGGCTCAAAAAAAAGTGAAAAAGTTGTATCAACTTTTTGACTGTTGACCTTGCCATTTTTTACTTAATGCCTGCGTCGGCCTTCCAACCCTGTTGACCTTAGTCGTGTCGACCTATTTCAGGTGTCAACCTAAGACCCAATGCATGTTGACCTAAATAGGGTTCACCGATTGACCATATCCCTTGAATTTTGGGCTAAGCGCTCGATGACTAGAGGTGATGCATTATGTGAAGGTGACAGCCTGTCCTGCATAAAGGTGCCCATAAACTAGTGTGATATGGCCCTTTTTCACAGGATTTCGACCCATCAGTCCGATAAATCGTGTAAAAAGTGGCATCATTTATTTCCGATTCTGATCCAAGGCCCGATTCTGTGCACATTGTATAGGATCCTGAGATCGTCATGGCTGCCACAAGGATTTGTCAAATCCATATTCATCATATGCAAAAGGACCACATTTGATGTGGCGTACACATCCTAGCCTGGCTCTCGTGGGTAGTTGCAGAGGTATCGGAAGTAAGGCACCATGCGATACCTCGGCTCAGCGTAGAAACATAGAAACATAGAATTTGACGGCAGATAAGAACCACTTGGCCCATCTAGTCTGCCCCTTTTTTAAACATGTTACCTCAAACCATATTTGATCCTTATTTTTTGTAATGATATCCATATGCCTATCCCAAGCATGTTTAAATTGTACTAATGTATTTGCGTCTACCACCTCTGATGGTAGGCTATTCCACTTATCTACTACTCTTTCTGTGAAGTAATTCTTCCTCACATTTATCCTGAATCTTCATCCCTCTAGTTTCAGTGCATGTCCTCGTGTTCTGTTACTCCTCTTCCTGTGAAGAATGTCTCCCACTTGTACCTTGTTAAAGCCCTTGATATATTTGAAAGTTTCTATCGTGTCCCCCCTTTCCCTTCTCTGCTCTAAAGAATACATATTAAGATCTTTTAGTCTTTCCTGGTACGTTTTGTGATGTAGGCCATGCACCATTTTAGTTGCCCTTCTTTGTACAGTCTCTAATGTATTTAGATCCTTCTGGAGATATGGCCTCCAGAACTGAACACAATACTCTAGGTGAGGTTGTACCAATGACCTATACAGTGGCATTATTACTTCTTTCTTTCTACTGCTGATACCTCTCCCTATGCAATCAAGCATCTGACTTGCCTTCTTCATTGCTTTGTTACATTGCCTACCTGCTTTTAAGTCCCCTGAAATAGTGACACCTAGATCCCTCTCTTCCTCAGTAGTTTCCATTATAGTGCCATTTATACTATATTTAGTCTTTGGATTTCTGAGACCCAAGTGCATGATTTTGCATTTTTTGGCATTAAACTGTAGTTGCCATGCATTCCTCTAATCTACCTAGATCCTCAATCATTTGTTTTACCCCTCCTGGTGTGTCTACCCTGTTGCATACCTTTGTGTCATCTGCAAAAAGGCACATTTTACCCTCAATTCCATTTGCAATATCACCAATAAAGATATTAAAAAGCACCGGTCCAAGTACAGATCCCTGGGGTACTCCACTTGTAACCTTTCCCTCCTTTGACTGTACTCCGTTTACTACAACTCTCTGTTTTCTGTCCTGCAACCACGCTCTTATCCATTCAACTATCTTAGAATCCAATCCCAAGCTTTCAAGTTTATTTAACAGTCTGCGATGTGGGACAGTGTCAAAAGCTTTACTAAAGTCTAGATAAACTACAACTACAGCCCCACCTTGATCTATTACTTTAGTCACCCAGGGGGTCTAAAGATTTTCACTTTTAAGTAATTGAGATTTTTTTTCTACTATGAGTAATAAAACACAAGAAATAGACTTGTTTAAAACACTGTAATTAATACGGACATGCAACAGATCCTCAGTCTGAGCTTGGCTGACTGATGGCTGCCATTTTGATTTTAAAGTGACCTCTCCGATTTGTTGTGTTATTATAGTAGTGAGACATAAAAAGTTTAGAAAATGCCCAATTTATTATACAAGCTACTACAAGTACAATTATTTTCTGTTACAAGTCAGTGTGGGACAAACATATTTTTCACCGGTAGCAGCAGTTATTTGGTATATATATGCGAGCGCAGCAAGCCAGCAAGGGGCTTCAGTACTAATGGACAAATTTATGGCAAAAGCATTTTAAATAAAGTACAATTATTACATTTATCAAAATTGTCCCATGGTTCTTTAAAGACCAGTTAAATTGCCCACCCACAACCTCCGATGTTGATCCCATAGAACATAAACAACTTCCCCTGTGTCTCATCAAATATCTCTGTTCCAAATTTAAATGTGTTTCAGAATTATATTTCTAACTAACGGAGGCAAAATCCTGGGAGGCAATGGAGTCATCTTATGTGCAGCCCGGAGCCGGGTGGGGGGATGCTGGTAACCGGTGGGGGGGACAAAGAGAGGCGGAGATGCAGAGAGGTGGCGAGTGGACGCACATAGGCAGGTGGTGGAGCCGGGTGGCGGGGTTCACGGAGAGCTGGATAGGGGAGTCGAGAGACGTGCTACAGAAAAAAAGCATTTCAAATTAATGGGAGGTCGCTGATTGGCTGAGATCAGCCAATCAGCGACCTTCCATTCATTTGTATGGGGTTTTTTTTATACAGCTCATCTCATGGCTCCCCTGTCTGGCTCTCTGCCAACTTGTACTTCCAGCTCTCTCCGCCTGCAATCCCTGATTTATCACATGCAAAAGTTGGCACATCAAGTGCCTAATTGTGTGAGAGCCCTCCCAGGGAGCGGCCGGGGAAATCATTTGGACTAGTCTGCAATAATGTATTGGGGACTTTAGACGTTGCACTATCTTTATTTTAAACAAGTGTCACAACCTGTATTAGAACCCACTAGAAACAGATACCTTACACATTGAGCTATTTGCTCATGCATTGGAAGTGTGCCAATTCTAGCTGTATGAAGTTACTACTCAACACAGCTCTGCCTAATAGTAATGGTTTTGAAGTAACAATTATACTTGGTCAACATCTGTAGGCTCATGGCACAGTAGCAAATAGCTCTGTCAGTAAGTTGTCTGTCTCCAGTGAGACAGGTCACAGGTTCCAATCCATGGTCTGACTGCTAAAAAATTTATTTGTTTAAAATAAATGATAAAGTGAATAAATGTGAAGCAATGTTACAAGATTTATAGAAATAATTTCTATATTGTTATTTTATATACTTGTATACATATATGTGTTTTTGGGTGTGTGTGTGTGTGGGCGGCACCAATATTCAGTTTGCCTCCGGGCAACTGGTACAAACTTACGCCACTGATAACTTAGTATGACTATACCTTATAACCGTCATTTTGATAAACGCATTATTTTATACGTGTACCTTTCCATCCTTCCATCCTACCCCCTGAGAACAAAGTATTGTTCATATAGCATAGTTGCCTACCCTCATGCATGCTGCAGGAGACTCCCTGAAATGGCAGCAATCTCCCTCTCTCTCTTATTAGTCGAGCAATCTCCCCCATGTCACCTAGCCCACATTACACTGTTACATCATAGTTACCTCCCCTCCTGCATTCTGCAGGAGACTCCCTGACATAGCAGCAATCTCCCTCTCTCCCTCATTAGTCTAGCAATCTCCCTCATTTCACCTAGCCCACATTACAATGTTACATTTTGGGGGGGGGAAAGGAATGAGAGATAGATACATTTACATATATGAATCATCAGCACCATTTCCCAGCACTTTAGCAATTATAGTAGCTCTTACCAACTGCTTTAGGGGTCATCTACATTTGGATATAAGTCATTTTACTAGATTCCTCTCAGATGTAGCAGTACACAGCCACGCTTCTAGGTGCCACGTTCACAATCTCTCCATATATGAAACTAGACACGCCCTTTGGGTGGAGCATGACACGCCCCCTCAATGGGGCGCTGTGCAAAATTCTACTACCAACTATAATCCCCCTGAAACTAGTTTTCAAAAGTAGGCGATTATGTCATATAGGAAGCACCGATGCTGGTTTATATTGTTTTTCATTAAGTCCAAAAAGTTTCGCTTCACACACAAAAAGTTTCAAAATAAAACAAAGTAAAAACTTGAATCCATTTGAATAATTTTGAAACCTATTTATTTGTATAAGTTGAAAGAGTGAATTGCATAATGTCACCTTTTGTTATTGTCAGCTTTCCCTCACAATGCCGCAGGAAGCCAGACAGCCTAGTTTAGGAACAATGTACCCACGTGTAAGCTCCTCTGAATCATAATTCCTTTCCGATTCCAGAAAGTTTAATATCCCAATGAAGTACCCATTCATATCTTCTTCTTATCTTGGCAGTTATGGCAGACAGGGTCACAGTTTAAAGTGCCAGCGATACATTCATTGTCCCCAAATATTTCTCTCCGTGATGAATTATGGAATAACTGGCCAGAAGATTGAATTTAAAGATGGTTTACTGTAATGATAGCTGTAGAAATAAAACTGGATTAGCTGTCTGCATTATAATGTGAGTTTCGCTCTTTTTTGCCCTGTGCCTCTTAGTACGTTTCTTCTCAGCTCAGAGTGCGCAGTTTAAGCTGCCGTTATTTCAAGACGCTACCTTTTGGATTTGAGGTTACCATTTCAAATTGAGTCTTTTTTTTTGTTTTATATCTAAAAGGCGGTGACCTTGTAACCTTGAGATAAATGTAAGTGAATAAAGAGATGGTTATATCTGACCGGCAATAATTCCTCTTCTTTTCTTTTGGTAGGTAACCTTAAAATATGCATTTTAGTGAAACGTAAATGCAACATATTCAGTCTCTTCATATATCGCACTGTCATAACAATTTATTGCATTTACTGTAATACGTAAGATTGTATTTATTACTTGTCTCTAACGCATGGATATTTATGTCCTGTGCACCGTGCCAGCAGTTACAAAAGTGAAATGATAGGTGATAACCATATTTTTATGAACTCTTGTAACTACAATAATGCGCACATCTTATTTCTTAATTCTGATACTTTATGGATGAAATATAGCACTTGATGGAGCATCTAAATGCACTTTTACCCTTTGAGTGCTAACATCTCAGTGAGAGGTGTTTAAAATAACCACTAAAAATTCCAGCGTCTCTCACATTTGTTATATAAATTCAAATAAAAAACATTGCGTAAAAAAAGATTATTGTGATGAATACAAATGTTTTCTTGGCAATTTTCACACCTATTTTGACAAATTCACTTGGCACTTGGGTAAATATTATCTACTTTCATACAGTTTTCTTCATCGTAAACTTTTTCTAGGATGATATGGAGTCAGAAAGCTTTGGGTAGGCCAGAATATCACATTAATTAGTAAATCAAGTACTTGTGACTGTATAATCCTATTCTCCCCAAGGTCATTTTGGATGATAAAATTTCGGTAAATGAGAAAAATCCTAAACATTTTTGTCAATTTTTCCACTGCCATGTCAACTTTTTGATTGGGTTGACCTTTTGTCTATTTAACATAGTGCATGTAGACCCTTTGTCAATGTCAACCTACCGGAACGGCCAGGAGGCTCACAAAAATTGGGTTTCCTTTCAAGCCATCCTGGAAGGGTCAGCTAGCCTCCCACAAGCCCTCTCCCCACAGTATCTGTCTCTGCAGGTAAAATGCCATGATTCACAGCTATTCGGTGAGGGGATTAAAAAGATGCAAATCATTTTTAGACCCTCCCCCGAAGAGCCAGGAAACGTGGCATTTACTGTAATGAAGGCTGGGCTTGATGACGTCAAGCTCGTCCCTGCTCCTAGTAGTTCCTCGGAGAGTCTCTTCTCTGGGCTTGTCCTGGAGAGGAGATACAATAAGCAGGCCCGTATTGTGCATGTGGCCTACCATCCAGTCACCGTACAAATTACATGTGCATTTTCTGACATACAGTTTCTTGATACCACTGTTGAATTACCAGAGAGTAAAATGTACACTGATGACTGAAAGCAATTCCACCATGTCGGCATTAAATAACTAGAAGGTATTGTATAAGCAGTACAGAATGGAAATACAGTGTGTCACATGTTATTATTGGTAAGCATTGGTATAGATTAATAATGCATTATCCTGTCACTGTGGAGATTCCTCCGATGTGCATCCGTGGAGGTGTCACAATACACCAGAAATACTTATTGTATATAAGGGCAGGCGTGATCTCAGACATGGAACCTCCAACAATAGCATCACCATTCCTGGGGCCACTTATAATGGGCCATTTTCTGAAATGTGGGCAATGCAGCAGTATCGTCAGAGGGATCCATTTTATCATGCCTCCCAACTGTCCTGCTTTTTGTGGGACTGTCTCTCGGGGTGGCAGTTGGGAGTCCCCCTGTCACCCGTGAATGGACGCTGTGCGCATGTGCACATAATCTATTCCTGAAGGCAGAGGGGTTGGGGGCACAGAGCCGCTGGTCATTCCCCCACAGTGGAAAAAATGGGTAGCATCACGAGTATAGTACAGCGTCCCTCTACAAGTTTGGCTAATGTTGAGAGGTATGGTTTTATTCCCCCGCATTCTGGCAAACATTACACCATAAAGGTTATTCTTCTTCCTTACCTGATCTAAAGATTTTTCTTTTTTCTCTAGTGTTTCTCCACTAGATGGCACCATAGTCATCATTATAAGTTGAAATTATATACCGTTCTTTTGGAGAGAAAATGATACAAAATACAGTTTTTTTCTCACAGAATTCTGTACACACTATGGCCCTTATTCTAGTTCACTCTTTCTGACAAAATCCTTCTTAGATGGACAAAACCATGTGCACTGCAGGTGGAGCAGATTTTACTTGTGCAGAGAGAATTAGATTTGGGTGGGGTTTTACTGCAAAGTGAGATCTATATTGCAGTGTAGAAATAAAGCAGCCAGTATTTACCCTGCACAGAAACAAAATAACTCACCCAAATCTAATTCTCTCTGCACATTTTACATCTGCCCCCCTTCAGTGCACATGGTTTTGTCCATCTAAGAAGGATTTTGTCAGAAAGAGTTAACTAGAATAAGGCCCTATTTGCCTATGTACAATCTTTATAAAAAGATTTCAATATAGAATATTCGCGGTTCACCACACATTTATCATATAGGGGATCACTATCTGAGTGACAGTCCTTGACAATTTTAGATTAATTGATTAGTTAAAAAAATGTATTATCTGTTGAATGATCAAAGATTTAATGTGTTCATAAGTATCATTCGATTTATATGTTTGTATGTGTCCTGTGTATGTCATATATGTGTTTCTGCAATTATCTAATTATTAAATATGTTTTAAAAATGAATAATTAAACGTTACGTTTTATAAAGTGTGCCCCCCAAAAAAGAGAGTGCTTCTCTTTCCTCTACCTCATACTAATATTTACTCTCAGGGGAGCACCTCCACTTCACTCACCAAGGTACTCACACATTCAATAATTGTGGATAAATTACATTGTCTCTTCTTTGATTGTTGTTAACATATATCAAGAAAGAGGTGCTAGTGCACAGGTACTCTTCCCCAAAATCCCTCCCCATGGTACAACCATAAAGGTCGCTGCAGATGTTCTACTCATGTAATTTTTTCTTTTGTGTTCTTGTCTCCTTTACTTTGAAGAAAGGGTAAGAAAAGGCAAATACAGCGCCAACAACATTGGTTAAAGTACCAGTATAAAGACAGCATGTCGGCCTTACAAGAAGTAAATACAATTATATTTTTTTATTGCTGCTTTTGCAGACAGCTGTATTCACATTTCCAGCACATAAAAACATACATGAAATTAGGGGAGTGGCCTACTGGTCAGGGGCCATAGCCTAAGTCCCTGGCACTCCCTTGAGGCCACAAACATACCCCACATTTTTGCCATTGCTGGAACATGGTAAGGGTCACTGTGAGAGCTGCTGCCCATGCCCCCACCCCCTCTCTGCAGTGAAAGACACGGTGCACATACGCACATCATCTATTCCCCGCAGTAGCAGAGGGGACTCCCAACACCCCCCCTTCCCCAGCGCAGGACAATGCTGCCGCCCCCCCCCCCCCCCCAAAAAAAAGAAAGAAAGCAGGATGGTCCAGTGAAATTCGGGACAGTTAGGAGGTCTGTAGGGTATGGGTCATAGGGTCAACCCCTAGGCTACATTATGTCGACATGGCTTAGGTCGACACCTGGAATAGGTCAACATGACTAAGATCGACAGGGACGGAAGGTTGACACAAGCATTAGGTTGACAATGGGAAGGTCAACAGTCAAAAGGTTGAGTTTTTCAATTTTTTTGTCCCAAATGTCGACACAAGTCGACATGGACATCGTATGGTGTCCTGTTTTGCAAGGCTGTGAATTATTAGAGAGTGTCTAGATAGACAGTCAATAGGTCTAATCCAAAAGGCCGACTTGCAATAGGTCGACAGGGTGAAAAAATTGACATGTAAAAGGTATACAAATGAAAAGGTCAGCATGAGTTTCTTACAATTTTACAACTTACAACTGTCGACACGAGCCCCCAATTAGTGTAACGCATACCCTCGCATGGATCGCTGTGCTCGGCACACTATTACGTTCTTTATGCCGACATGGATGGGGAAGTAAGAACAAACCGGTTAAAAAAACAAAATTCCCGAAAAACTCATGTCGACCATGTCAGCCGCCTACTTTTTTTCAGGTCGACATTTTGACCCTGTTGACCTATTTAATGTCGACCATGTGACCCTGTCGACCTTTTACACGTCGACCTTTAGTTTTTATACCATTCATCTGCATTATATAAAATGTATGAATTATTCTTTCATTTGGTTACAAATTTATAGCTATAACTTTTGTTTTTAATACATCTTTTTTCTTCCTTTTGCTATAAAAACAACAACCCACCTGCATAGCAATTTACGGAATCAGAGAATTACCGTATCAATGTTTCAGCCCGGGATTCGCATCAGCCATTCTAGCATGTTGGTTTTAATGATTTTTTTTTTAAGATACCTAATTAATGGTTTGAAGTATTTCATTGAGAGCTTCCCGATTACCATGCACACTGTGCGTGGCTCTTCATGTCCTCTTACAAAGTCAGTTAATTCACAGCACTCCAAAAATCTTTGTCTGCTAAAGTAATTTGAATTTTGTTATTAGTGACTGCTGGAAATCATAATTCAATAAAGTCGAACTCATTTAGAAGCATTTCACACTGTGCATACATTAGGTAACTTGGTTAAAGCAGGAGACAGAAAAATATACTGCAGTAGCCAGGTCTACACAGGAAATTGGAACACCACCGAGCGGTTTCAAAATTGTATTTTTGTGTTGTGTTGTTATACCGCTTCTGGAAATTGCTTTATGTACACATTGTACGTTCCCCCTAACAACAGCGACACAGACTTTGCCCAGTGTGAAGCAAAACTGTGGAATAAAAGTTGGAAAGTGCTTGTTAAAGACTATTTGTGGTAGATAAATGTAAGTTATTGTGGTGCATGTACTCCAGGGTTGCCTACCCTGCCGGAATGGAACTCGGGACCCCTCCCGGCCCCCCGGAAAGAAGGACAACCCTCCTGGAAAGCCGCCTGGCTCCTGCAACCCCCCCTCAGCGGGGGGGTCAGCGGGTCAAATGACGCAAATTGCGACGTTATAGACCCACCCATCGCAGTGCAATGCCTTAAAAACGGCATTGCACGTTGGGGAGCATGGCTAAAATGGATCGATCGCTCTGACCACGCCCCCAAACAAATAGCCACTCATGTGGCACCACCCCGCCCCACCCCTTTTCACTCCCAGCTGCCCCGCCCCCCTTGAGCTAGCTGCCCACTCCCAGAAAGGGCAGGCAGAAAGTAGGTAAGTATGATGTACTCACTCTACCGGAAGTTGCGGGAGCATCACAGTTTTTGGGGTAGTCCCCCCACCCAGGGGCGGATTTAGGGATGAGGGCGCCCCTAGGCACAACAATAATGTTCGTGCCCCCCCCGCCTAATTGTATTATTTTGATTGATTATTGATTATTTATTGATTTACACTCTATTTAAGATGGAATATAGTACAGTACAGTGGATATTTTGCAGTTACTGGTACATTTTGGGCTGAGAGTACTATCAAAGGCATCCAAGTGCCGCCCCCAAACATGTGCCGCCCCTAGGCACGTGCCTCACGTGCCTAATGGGAAATTTGGCTCTGCCCCCACCCTGTAAGAGTGCCCAGATCTCCTGCATCCGATTTCCTAGTGAAGCAGGGAGGATGTGGGAGAAAACATTGGGGAGTAGTTGCTCCGTCAGGCTCACTGATGCTTATTTGCATTATTTAGCTTTACCGCTTCCTTTTGTAACCCTGAAAATTGCCGCATTTTGACGCTATGTGGGAATGGCCTAATGATGTGTCCATCGTGCTCCGCCTCCTGCTTAGTCTTTTATCCAGGAGAAGCCTGGAGAGGAGTTTAATAAAGGTATTTTTTAAGGAGCACCTAAGGTTTCTAAGGTTCCTCCATGCCTTAGTGGATGGTAGGGTATGAAATACCGCCTGTCGGCACAAGTCGGCTCCCATTGCCGACCTAATTTATTTATTTACAGTTTCTTATACAGCGCAGCAGATTCCGTTGCGCTTTACATTTGACCTAATGCTTCTGTCGACCTTCCAACCCTGTCAACCATAGCCATCTCAACCTATTTCAGGTGTCGACCTTCAGTGGTGGACCCAATGTATGTTGACTTTAATTGAGTCTACCTAGTGACCATATCCACAATAACCATGATACTGTGAATTTTGAGAAAACTAATTAGTACTGGAAAGATATTATTATATTTCAAGGAATAACTGTACTCTTGTGTTGGAAAACCAGCCAACATGGAAGCATCCTGCAATTATCATCTGTCCTGCTCTTCCCACTGCAGTTAGTCACCCCCTTGTAGGGAGATGTGACAGCTTCAGCACTCGGACAGCTCCCAGGCGACCCAGGTGATGGGTGCAATTATTGTATTTGTTGGGATATTAGGGGTGAATTTACTAAAAATGAAAAGAGGAGATGTTTTCCATAGCATCCAATCAAATTACATCTATTATTTCACAATTGCATCCTAGAAAATGATAGACAGAATCTGATTGGTTGCTATGGGCAACATCACCGCTTTTTATTGCCTGGTTGCTGCCTGGTCGACTCGGGTCGAGTTGTGGTGTGAAAGTACAGATGGAGCGCCTGTCAGCCAGCCAGAGGAATCGCCAGATCTCCTGAGCTGGCACAGGCTGGTAGACAGGTGCTCCATCTGAGAGGGCCGCGCGAGTTTCTTACATGCATGTACGTCTCCATCAGCACAGCACCTGGAAGCAGATCCCTGAAGTGGAGACGGGCAGGGTTAGTGGGGGCTGCAGGGGGCTGTGGGCGGCGATGGCGGAGCAGTGGGGAGAAGGCATCTTGTGCACGCGAGGCCCCTTCTGTCGGATGGCGGAAAACGGCGGTTGGCGATGCTATCCCGGGTTTGGTACAGAAGGAGCAGCTCTCATTTGAGCTGCTCCATCTGTACCAAACCTAATAACCCGGGTCGACCAACACGGAAATTCGACCCGGGTTATAAGAAGGCTGAAGCCCCCCCATACAGTACTGCGACTTCATTCCTGGAGAAGTTGCAGTCGATCCCCCTTAAACCCTCCGGGCATGATTGCTTATGATATATCGCATGTGGTCCTTTTGCATGCCATATATCATATGCATTCCCATTGGAGGTTGTCCTAGACGGAGGTCGGACGTGCAAGCAGGTTCGATCTCTGACTTATTATTATTTATTTTATTTATTTATTAACAGTTTCTTATATATCGCAGCATATTCCATTGCGCTTTACAAAAGGAGACAGTGATACAACAAACTGGGTATTTACAGACAGTCAAAAGGTAGGAGGGCCCTGCTCGCAAGCTTACAATCTATAGGGAAATAGGCATTGATACATAAGGATAGATACTGTATTCTTTATTGCGATTCCACCAGAATGCAAGGTTCCGTGACCTGTTCTGGAATTTAATACGCTTGCCTGAAGAGATGAGTTTTTAGGGAACGCTTATAGGTTTGGAGACTGGAGGGGAGTCTTATTGTGCTTGGGAGGGCATTCCACAGAGTGGGTGCAGCCCGAAGAAAGTCCTGCAGTCGGGAATGGGAGCGAGTAATGAGTGTGGATGAGAGACGCAGATCTTGTGAGGAGCGTAGAGGTCGGGTTTGAAGATATTTTGAGATAAGAGAAGAGATGTATGTTGGTGTAGTTTGGTTTATGGCAGTGGTTCCCAAACTGTGTGCCGTGGCTCCCTGGGGTGCCTCGGGACACTTGCAGGGGTGCCATGGGTTGGTGGTCCAGGACCAATTCAAATTATTTATGAAGAATTATTTATGGACAAAACCAGTGCTGGTGTCTGTCAATCATAAATATGTGTACAATCAGAAGCAAATCCTGCCCTTTACTATATAAATGAACTTAAGAAACGAATATAAACACAATCTACTTAATTTTCTATATATATTTTTGGGCCTAGGGGTGCCATGGAAAAATTCTGATACTCTAGGGTGCCGTGATTCGAAAAAGATTGGGAACCCCTGGTTTATGGCTGTGTGTAAGTAAAATAATTTTGTATTGAATACGGTAGAATACAGGCAGCCAATGAAGTGACTGACAGAGTAGCTTTGCAGACGATGAACGTCTGGCTAGGAAGATTAGCCTTGCAGCTGCATTCAAGATGGACTGTAGTGGTGAGAGTCTGTATTGGGGAAGGCCAATAAGGAGACTATTGCAATAATCAATGGATTAGCGTTCGATCCAATGCGCATGGGACAACACATCGGATCAGATCTGTAGACCCGCGATTTGGTTACTTTTCACCCTATTTCTCAGCCCAATCTATCAGAATCAGGTAGACAAATCGGACAAGCGCATGGTCAGCTTAAATATGAACATGACGGACCCGGCAACTGCGATGTGAAAGTGGTTTATATCAGTTGAAATAGTTTTGTTTCCTTTTTATTCTCCTTTTATAGCAACCGTATCTATGGCATTGTGTAGGATACAAATTCTCTCTCTTGTAAATGAAAATGCATCGGCAAAGACTCAATCAATATACTGACAACGCTGGAACATATTGGGCAATATATATGTCATTTATTTCACCTCCAACACAGATAAATGAGAGTGTGATAGTCTGAGTGCGTTTAAAGAGAACCTGTCACATTTGTTTTTTTAATATAATAATGCATTTATATGTTGTAGCGGGGAGAGCGGAGACGTGCTATAAATAAAATAGAGACAAATCTTACACAATGACAAAAGGCAGACGCTGCTTTGTCCACCATCATTTCAGTTCTTCTCAGACTACGGCACTTTGAGACTTACTTTAATTATATATAATGTGATCATTTAAGCAACGCTCTCATGTGAAAGTGGGTGTATTGTAGATATGATGACAGGCAGGGGATAGATGTGTGTAAATGTGGACAGTCTAAATTGCCTTATTCAGTAGATGGCTACATTCTTGTGGCTTTCCGTCATGTCCGTAATTCGGTTTCCTGCTCCTGATTTCTCTCTCTATACCGCCTCGCTATGCCACCTATCAAGCCAGCTAATAATACCAAATAAATATAGACTTTATAAAACGGTTTGGAGGTAGATTTACTAAGATGGGACTTCTATTGAAGATGGGATGTTGATCATCACATCCAATCAGATTATGCTTATTTATTTTTCACCTTCTAGAAGATAATAGATAGTATCTGATTGCTAAATGTTATGGGTAACATCCAGGGCCGGCGCCACCACTAGGCAGTGTTAGGCATTTGCCTAGGGCGCCAGCCACTGGGGGGCGGTAGTTGGGAGCAGGGCAGGAGGGAGAGCTGGAGGTCTGGCTTAGCGGGCAGGAGGGAGGGCTCGCTGCGCTGTGTGCAGTTCAGTCCCGGACCCCGGTGCATGTTAACTGACATTTTCCTTCACCCGCACCACTTACAGCCACTCAGCCGGGCAGCGTCTGAGGGTGAGCCAAGTGCTCAGCGCTGCCCGGCTGAGCGGCTGTACACGGTGCCGGTGGAGGAAGATGTCAGTCACACTGCGCCGGGACTGAACTGCGAGGCCTCCCTCCTGCCTGCTAAGCCAGACCTCCGCTGAGCTAGACCCAAGCTCCTCCTGAAGGGGGGTGAGTAGTTATACCCGTGGAGCGGGTGAGCACCGGGGTGCCCCCCCGCCTAGGGCGCTCCGGCGCCTTGCACCGGCACTGGCAACATCCCATCTTAACAGAACTCCACTCTTAGTAAATTTAGCTCTGAATTTATATACCTCTGCCAAATAATGCAGATTATTTTCTCCTAAATGCTGATAGCCTGGGGAGTAGATACCATAGGTGCAGGGGGCTGAGAGGAGCCACCTTCCCTGTCGCAGTTACATGTGTTATATACAGGGGTGTAGCTACTATAGGTGCAGGGAGTACAGCGGGTATGGGGCCCAGAGCTGAGAGGGGCCACCTTCCCTGTCACAGTTACATGTGTTATATACAGGGGAGTAGCTACCATAGGTGCAGGGGGTGCAGCTGCTATGGAGCCAGAGCTGAGAGGGGCCACCTTCCCTGTCACAGTTACATGTGTTATATACAGGGGCGTAGCTACCATAGGTGCAGTGAGTGCAGCTGCTATGGGGCCCAGAGCTGAGAGGGGCCACCTTCCCTGTCACAGTTACATATGTTATATACAGGGTGTAGCCACCATAGGTGCAGGGAGTGCAGCTGCTATGGGCCCAGAGCTGAAAGGAGCCACCTTCCCTGTCACAGTTACATGTGTTATATACAGGGTGTAGCTACCATAGGTGCAGGGGGTGCAGCTGCTATGGGCCCAGAGCTGAGAGGGGCCACCTTCCCTGTCACAGTTACATGTGTTATATACAGGGGTGTAGCTACCATAGGTGCAGGGGGTGCAGCTGCTATGGGGCCCAGAGCTGAGAGGGGCCACCTTCCCTGTCACAGTTACATGTGTTATATACAGGGGTGTAGCTACCATAGGTGCAGGGGGTGCAGCTGCTATGGGCCCAGAGCTGAGAGGGGCCACCTTCCCTGTCACAGTTACATGTGTTATATACAGGGGTGTAGCTACCATAGGTGCAGGGGGTGCAGCTGCTATGGAGCCAGAGCTGAGAGGAGCCACCTTCCCTGTCACAGTTACATGTGTTATATACAGGGGTATAGCTACCATAGGTGCAGGGAGTGCAGCTGCTATGGGGCCAGCTGCTATGGGGCCCAGAGCTGAGAGGGGCCACCTTCCCTGTCACAGTTACATATGTTATATACAGGGTGTAGCCACCATAGGTGCAGGGGGTGCAGCTGCTATGGGGCCCAGAACTGAGAGGGGGTGCAGCTGCTATGGGGCTTACAGCTTAGAGGGGCCCGACCTTCCCTGTCACAGATACATATGTTATATACAGGTACATAACCACCATATGTGCAGGGAGTGCAGCTGCTATGGGGCCCAGAGCTGAGAGCGGCCACCTTCACTGTCAAAGTAACATGTGCTATATAATTTTTTTCACCAATTGGTGGGGCCCATACAAACTTTAAATCTACATATATATATATATATATATATATATATATATATATATATATATATATATTCATATCTATTTATTATATATATTTATACATATATTTGGATAGATAGATATTAGTGGAATGTCTAATTCTACATTCTAGCGCACCTATTACCTTGCGGTACTTTACCAGTCAGCCTTTGTCCTCCCCGACCACTTCTATTTTTTATTTTTTCCCGTAATATTATTTGGTATTCTGTTCGGTGCCGCCACCGAATGCAATCTAGTGTGCGCTCCTCTCACAGCAAGCTGCATAACTTCTTTTACTCCCTGCTGATTTTGTGCCATTAAAAAATAAAACTGGAAGTAAAATATGTTTTGGGATGATTTGTAATAAACATAGGTGCAGGCACTTGAATTTGTTGTTGCTGAGTTACTAGCAGGAGAAGAATTTATACAAAACACTAAATAAGAGTCATTATGTATAGTTATTGCTAAAAGTGTTTTTTGAAAGTAGCAGGAGAGAGAAAATTAAGCACATGTTTTCATTGTAAGTGACTGCTGTAGAATATTCCGTTACTTATTGACTTTTTTTTGTCATGAATGCTTTATATTTAATATGCATTGCTGAAGTCAGGTTTAAGGATTATCTGTTGTCTGCACGCAGTTGGGGCAGAGGATTATATGGGTTGTGCCAAGATTCATGGTTCATTATGACATCACTGAGCAGCAGGGCCTTGTGCAAGGCACCGGAGCACCCCAGGCGAGTCGGTATGGGGGCGCCCCAGTGCCGGGGGTGGGGGGCGGTGTTGTTACCTGTGTAAAAAACTTGCGGCGCCGGCGTCCCTGCAGTGCTGGAGCGGGCAGGTGTGTCCGTGCCGGGGGGTACCTGCGGTGCTGTCATTGTGTATAAAGCTGGCGGCGGCCGGCGGGGTCCCTGCAATGAATAGAAAATAACTAGCGCTATGCGCGCGGTGGCGCGGGAAGCGCTAGTTATTTTCTATTCACTGCAGGGACCCCGCCGGCCGCCGCCAGCTTTGAACACAATGACAGCGCCGCAGGTACCCCCGCGGCACGGACACCCCTGCCCGCTCCAGCACTGCAGCGACGCCGGCGCCGCAAGTTTTTTACACAGTTCGCTAACCCTCCATGCTGGGGGTGAGGGGCGAACTGCCGCCCTCCAGGTGCCTAGTGGTAGCGCCGGCCCTGCTGAGCAGTGGCGGCTCTTACCTCTTTGGAGGAGGGGTGCTGCCGCTGGCCGCAATGCCGGCACCTCCCTCCGCTGCTGGTCACCACTGGTGCCTGCTGGTCACCACCACCGCCGGTGCCTGCTGGTCCCCACTGCTGGTCCCATCACGGTCGTGGGAATGGTGCATGCACAGTAGCTTCTTTGGTAATGGCCCCCAGTCTCTATGGGCTGCTTTGGCAGCAGTCCATAGAAGCTTATTCAAGGATTCAGGACCGTCACATGCGCAGTAATGTCCTAGATACTGCGCATGCCAAGGACATGTTTTTATGGGCTGCAGCAGCCCATAGAGGCAGCACAGATTGGCAATCAGATCTGCCATCTTAGCTGGTACCAGCAACCAACCAGTAGCAAGGCACTATGCGGAGGTGGGACATTCCCCCACCGCATTAAAGCATATGATAGTGGATCATGTCCCCCCTCTTGTGCGTGGTGGGAACAGATCCAAGCTACTCTTACAAAAAGAGGCTAAATGGATATTTCTGCTTGATTCGCTAAGTCCATTAGGGTTAAATGAAAGTTACTATGGGGCTGCAGTGTTTTTTATAACAATATTCGTATATACAGGTCATGATATGTGATAACATCTTGCCAGTACTTGTATTAATATGTATTTGTGACTTTTTCCCTTAAGCAATATGGTGGTGATGGGTGCACAGGGTGATGACTTCCGGGTGCGACCCCAGCAACAGCCGGATGCCGCCCAGGGGGATGTTCTGGTGAAGGAGAGCACTACAAGAATGGTGAGTTTTGTATTGTAAATTGCTGCCCTGACGAAAATGTACTAAACATTGAAACGGTGGCGTCATTTGGCGTTCCGTGTGTTTCTTTATTGTGACCGAGTGCCGCCGAATATGCTGGTATTAAGGACTCGCTGAATTGTCAGTGCGTCGCGGAAGGCACCGGACTTTGCAAGCATAAATTATCAGTGAGTGCCGGGACCACACCTGCTATATATATATATATATATATATATATATATATATATATATATATATATATATATATATATATATATATATACACACATATATATATATATATATATATATATATATATATATATATATATACACATACTACCACGACAATGGGATTACACAGGCATAAATGCAAAGTGAAATGCGTGAGTCAGATGTGCTGTGTCTCAGCAATTATTGGAGTATACAGACCAGTAAGTAAAAGTAAATGACCAATCATACATGTTTATTTGTGTTAGTAATTATATAATTATAGGTAACACAACAAAGGCTGTAATACTAACTTGTATGTAATATTCCTCCTACAGCTCCTGAGGATAAGAAATAGAACATACAGTCACCGGATGATGGAATCAGCCATTAAGGCAAAAATAGCTCAGCCGCTTTGTCTGCTCAATACTTTATTCGGTACTTGTTTCCTAGCACGGTGCCCATCGCATGGCATCGTGTACCTTATTTAGTGATGTGCGATGCGTGCGTTGCGATGCTTGTACAATTAAATATCGCATAGCATCGCATGGCAGCAAATGTGATGCGATGCGATTTTTAATTGTACAAGCACCCATGCCATGAGATGTGATGGGTGCTTACAATGAGATGTAACCCCCAGTATCCAAACCATCCCGAAGCATTGTGAGAGCAGCGAGCCCCGCGAGGGTCTGCGGTACGCATCCTCCAAACGTTTCATACCCCCACTATCCATGCTGGCGTGGAGTTGATTTTAGATAGTATGGTGATTGCAGCGAGCTACCGAGCCCGAAGCGTGGCGAGCGCAAGCGGAATACATGTAAAGTAATCCGTGTCAACTCCACGCCGACGTGCATAGTGGGGGTATGAAAAGGTCGGAGGACGCGTACCGCCGCCCCTCGCGGGGATCGCAGCGCTCGCCACGCTTCAGGATCGGATACTGGGGGTTACATTTCATTGTAAGCACCCATCACATGTCATGGCATGGGTGCTTGTACAATTAAAAATCGCAATATTCCAGGGGGATGCGATGCGATGAGATTTTTAGGAGCCCATACGATGGAAATCGTGGGCGCCGTTCTAGGAAACAAGTACCCTTTATTCTAACTCTGTGCAGAGGCGGTTCTTCCATGTTCCCAGCAGGTGGCAGCAGCCATCAGATCAGCAGCCTGCAATCTGTGATCTCTCCAGCAGGGGGCTCTGAGTACACTGGGTATAAGTGAAAGTAATTAAAATAGATAATTGACAAGTGCTGCCAACAGCGCCCCCCTACCTTGCAGCACTGTGTGTGGTGGCACACTCTGCAATCGGCAACACGCTAGTTATGGAACTGATGGGCCCTATTCTGAGGTTGGAGTAAATAAAATAGAGCCAATGACTGCACTTGGGCAAAACTATAGTACAGGGGTTCTCGGACTCGGTCCTCAGGACCCCACACAGTTCATGTTTTCCAGGTCACCCAGCAGGTGCACAGGTGCATTCATTACTCATTGACTCATTTCCACAGGTGGAGGTAACCATTTCACTTGCGATTCTGTGAGGAGACCTGCAAAACATGCACTGTGCGGGGTCCTGAGGACTTGAGAACTTGTGCTATGGTGCAATGCAGGTGGTGGAGATAGTAAACATGCAGAGAGATTTTGGTTTGAGAGGGGCGTGTCCAAACGCAAATCTATATTGCAGTGTGAACAAAAAGCTGTCCAGCATTTGGGCTGCATGCAAAAGCAGCCAGTATTTACCTTGCATGCCAAGCAATGAAATATTAACTCTTGCAATGTAACGAGGTTTGTTTTAGATGCAGGAACTTGATCTATAACTGCTTCAATAAGTACACATAAATATCGTGTACGGAATGCACCAACTTAAAACCTACTCCCCCCCCCCCCCCCCCCCTCATTGTTCCTGAAATGTTTAATAATTCTAACATATAATACATTCTGATTTTAGGGTCACACAGTTTTATTAATGTGATATTGCTATTAAAGGCTTCCTGCAATGGGAGAGCGCGGGGTTGCTAGTGCGTTCAGAAAGTTCCCAGCTGTGACGGCACGGGATAATTGGATCATAATCACTTCAGTATTCATGTGAAACACAAGCACAATAGGCCTAGAACATAATGAGGAATAATTATAGCCCCCTATTGTACAGGGTATAGTACTGAGGACATAACAGGTGTCCTCACAGATCACTGTCTGTTCTGATATAATACAGTCAAAGTTTTTCATGTAATATAGTGGCCAAACTGTATACTATTAGAGCCAATCAGCTCTAATATGTAAATTGACAGTTAGGATTTGATTGGCTGGAGCATTATCACCTTCCACATAATGGGGCAGATGTATTAAGCCTTAACAAGAGATAAATGCAAGGGTGATAAGGAGAGATAAACGTCCAGCCAATCAGCTCCTTACTGAGTTTTTTCAAACACAGGCTGTAACATGGCAGTTAGCAGGTGATTGGCCGGACGTTTATCTCTCTTTATCACTCTTGCATTTATCTCTTGTTAAGGCTTAATACATCTGCCCCAAGGTTCCCTAAGGGAATAGATACCACATCTCCAAGCTACATACATTTACCCCACAGTAATACCCCTTTTACACCAAAACGCCGGGTCGCACCCGGCATTTTAGACCCAGGATCAAGCCGGGTGCGACCCGGCGTTTTGCAGCTTTTACACCGGCGCCCCCCCTCCCGCCGGCGCTTGGAGATGACATCATCTCCAAGCGCCGATCGCCACCCCCGGGACCCGGACCGCTGCGCTGGGAGTTGAATGGATGCCGCCGTCCGGGAGGTGAATGGATGCCGCCCACAGGCATCCATTCACCTCCTCTGCTGCTGCTGCTGCTGCTGCTGTCTGCAGAGTACAGCAGACAGCAGCGCAGGCTGTGTGTCCCCCCCCCCCCCGTCCAACCTGCGGACGCTGTGGTCTGCAGGTTGGACGTCCCCCATTGATGTAAATGGGAGTCGGGTCAGATGACCCGGCGTACCCATTTACACCACCCTCTACCCAGGTCCTGGCCGTGCTCTACCCAGGTCAGTACCTGGGTAGAAGTCCCGTGTAAAGGGACATGGCGTGTCGCATTTACACCGCCTCTGACCCGGGTCTGACCCGCCGAAGACCCGGAGTTTAGAGGCAGTGTAAAAGGGGTATTACTGATGTATATTAGCACATAGAAATCTCAGCACCAGCCCTAACATTTCGCACTCTAGAATTCTGCACATCCCCATTACTTAAGTTGGGAACACAGTGAGCCAGTGGCGTAGCTACCGTGCGGCAGACCCCGCGGCGCCTTGGGGGAGCGAGCACCAGTGGGGTCTGTGGCATGTGCCGGCACCCTCATCTAGGAGCTGACAGCAGCAGAAGCAGCATTGGGCCTGCGGAGCGGACGGGGCACTACGGCAGCAGCTGGGCTGTCTCCACAGTGGGAGAAACACCAGCAGTGTTGTGAGTGTGGATGTTTGGGGGAGGGGGGACAAAAGCTGTCCCCTGCACCCTTTTAACTCGTCCCATCACGATCCTCTGTATCAGGCCCTCGATTTTACTACCTAGGAGGATGGGAAGGCCTGGGCAAAGTCACTGCCGGTGTTGGGAGGCGGAGCTGCTGCCTGGAAGCAGCTTGTGAAGGGGTGAGGGAGAGAGAGGCTGATCTGTTGCTGCTGACAGGAGCCGCACCATGTAGCCATGGAAGCTGACTGCAGCTGCCGCTGATGCTGACAGGAGCTACATAATGACTTGCGGAGGAGAGGAGCCGCCGATGCTGACAAGAATTGCACCATGACTGGGGGAGGAGAGGATCTGCTAAAGCTGAATGCAGCCGCTGCTATCTCTGACGCTAACAGGAGCTGCACCATGATGGGGGATGGAAGACTACCTGCTGCTACCACCGCCGCTGATGGTGCGCATTCCACAACCTGTTTTTCAGTCTGTCCCCTGCCCATCTATTTTTGCCCTTCATGCTTCCCTCTGTCTATGTTGCCCCCCCCCCATCTATTTGTCAGTCTGCCCCAATATGCTGTTCTGTCCCCCAATATGGTGCCATACCGCCCATTCCTTATTTCTGTGCCCGCCACCCATCCATCTTTCTGTCTATGGTGCTCTGTCCCCATCTGTCTTTGCCCCCAGATTGTCCCTCTATGTCCACCACCTATCCATCTTTCATTGTATGGTATTATTTCCTTCTTTGCCCCCCCCCCCCAGGGCCGCCAATAGGGGGGTGCTCTGAGTACAGCTCCCCCGGGCCCGGCCTCTGGAAGGGCCCAGGCAGCTAATTTTTCCCACTGCAACCCCCCCCCCCCCAACTGCCTCTACAGCGCTCAGTGCGCTGAACAAGGCAGGTCCTGAAGCACAGTCTTCTTCAACCCAGGACGCCGGCAGCCAATTAAAATGCTGCATCAGATTTTGAGCCAATCAGAGCTTGCGTACCATCAGCCAGTCAGAGCGGCTGCCGGTACACGAGCTCACCAGCCAGTGCTGCATTTTAGAGGTTTAGACACTAGGAGTGCTGCATTAAATTCACTAATTAAAGCCAATCAGATTGTGAAGACAAATGTTCTTATTTTAATCCATATAAAAAGAAAAATTCAGCAGTTAGACACATATAATAACCGTCCGGTTTAGACAAGCAAAAGACAACATGTATATTAAAATAGTTTGGACATGCACATATTTAGGTACATAAAAACATTAATAATACTCCTAATATTTGTATCTATGTAAATCATAGATTAATCATTTATTTGTTAAAAAATGTTATGCCGATGGTGGAGCTGTCACTCCTATTGCAAGGCTTGCAGTGGATTAGTTCAATAAGGCACAATGCTTAATCAGACTGGGAGTTTCCCACAGTGATGATGTTAGTAAGTTGTGCTCGCCAGAGGTAGCCTGACTGCCGTTAGGTACCGAGATGAGATCCTATGCTGGTGCGGTTGGCCCTGGGTTCCTCGTAATGCAAGACAATGTTAGACCTCATGTGGCTGGCAGGGACGTGCAGTCAGGGGAGGCAGGGGAGGCAGTGCTTCCCCTGTCATTTTGTTTCAAAATAATACAAAGAATATACCTATGACACATATTCTGTGTCATAAGTATTTTCTTTAGATTATTTTACTACATTTAATTATTTAACCTAGTTTGGGAGGCACCGATAAACGTGCCTCCCACAAAGAATGGCAAGGGGAAGAAGCGGGGGGCGGGGCTAAGCTGTTGGCTAAAAAAGGCCATTAAAAATAATGGCAAAAGCGGCACTTCTAGAAGTGCCTAATTGACAGGGGCTGCTGTGATTGGACAGCAGATCCAGCTGCTGTCCAATCACAGCAGTCCCTGTCATTTAAGCGTGACAGTGTCACTTCTGTTCCCCCCTCCCCTGCTCCCCTGTGCCCTGGCTCCTGAGTCCCGGTTCCCTGCCGCGCGATGTGTCCCTCTCCCCTGCCTGGTAAGTACAACTTTATGAAGGGGGACAGTTGTGGCGGCGGGGAATGGCGCTGGTGTCATCGGCGGCCAGGTGCAGGATGAGGGGTTGGCGGGGAGGACGGAGATGGCGGCGGGGAAAGTTTGCTGGCCGGCTGCTGGAAGGGGGGCAGCAGGTGTCGGCTGCAGCCATTCACGAGGGCCGGGAGGGGGGGGGGGGTGCGGTGATGGCTGTGACAGTGCCTCTCCATTCACAGCCACCACCGCACGTCACTGGTGGCTGGAGTGTGTCAGCAGTTCCTGCAAGACAAAGGCATTGATGCTATGGACTGGCCCGCCCGTTCCCCAGACCTGAATCCAATTGAGCACATCTGGGACATCATATCTCGCTCCATCCACCAACGCAACGTTGCACCACAGACTGTCCAGGAGTTGGCGGATGCTTTAGTCCATGTCTGGGAGGAGATACCTCAGGAGGCCATCCGCCACCTCATCAGGAGCATGCCCAGGCATTGTAGGGAGGTCATACAGGCACGTGGAGGCCACACACACTACTGAGCCTCATTTTGACTTGTTATAAGGACATTACATCAAAGTTGGATCAGCCTGTAGTGTGTTTTTCCACTTTAAGTTTGAGTGGGACTCAAATCCTGACCTCCATGGTTTAATAAATTTGATTTCCATTGATCATTTTCGTGTGATTTTGTTGTCAGCACATTCAACTATGTAAAGAACAAAGTATTTAACAAGAATATTTCATTCATTCAGATCTAGGATGTGTTATGTTAGTGTTCCCTTTATTTTTTGGAGCAGTGTATATATTATTAGGTACTTGTGGAGTTTCACGGCGCCACCGCGCGCACAGTGAAACTTTGAAACTTGGCAGCTTGCCAGACTCTGTGTCTGTGCGCGTGCCGCTCTAGCTGTTCTCAGCGCAGCGTGTGGCTGCTTTCCTTATGTAAGCTACGTTATCAGCGTAGCGCTGGGCAGCAGCAGCGCACGCTGCCCAGCGCTGACAGGTCACAGTGGTACTTGTAGTTCTACAGTGAAATAGGCAGTCCTGCGCACCACTGACAACCTGGCAATTTAGACGCTAAAGCGTCTAAATCCAGACTCCCTGAACTGGACACCCCGCCAATTTAGACGTCTAGATTTAGATGTCTAAATCCAGACTCCCTGCAAACCGCTAAGATGGGGGCATCTAAATTTAGTAGGGTCTAGGGGTACACTATTAAACCTGTTCACAATGACACTAGTTGACGTAACAGCTGTCGACCTTGTTAATTCCACTATCCACGCCATCCCGACGGTACGCATCCTACGACCTTTTCATACACCCACTATCTACGTCGGCGTGAAGTTGATTTTATAAAGTGTGGCGAGCGCAGCAAGCCACCGAGCCCGAAGCGTGGCGAGCGCAGCGAGCCCCGCGAGGGGACGCGGATACCTTCACAGGTATCCACGTCCCCTCGCGGGCTTCACAGGTATCCGTGTCCCCTCACAGGGCTCGCTGCGCTCGCCACGCTTCGGGCTCGGTGGCTCGCTGCGCTCGCCACACTTTATATATTCAACTCCACGCTGACGTGGATAGTGGGGGTATGAAAAGGTCGTAGGACGCGTACCGCCGCCCTTCGCGGGCACGCTGCGCACGCCACGCTTCGGGTTGGCGTGGATAGTGGAATTAACAAGGTCGACAGCTGTTACGTCGACTAGTGTCATTGTGAACAGGTTTAATAACGTACCCCTAGACCCTACTAAATTTAGATGCCCCCATCTTAGTGGTTTGCAGGGAGTCTGGGTTTAGACGCTCTTCTATGCAAATTTACATTTTTTTAAATACATTTGTGCTCTGATTTAAAATGGGAGGAGAGAGCTTGAGTCTCTAGACCTTTTCGGATGTTGCGAATATGTTCGCTCATCCTAACTTTGAACGGTCTACTAGTCCTCCCAATATAAAACTTTTTGCACTTGCATTCAAATGAAAGGGGCAGAATTTGGAGCCGATGAACGTGTCTGAATCGGTCCTTATGTTTGGATTGTGTGCTGGGGAGGGGGCATACACTATAACATAACTAATTAATCTATACAAAGATAAGTTGCTTTAGAAAAAGATCAATATTTGATCATTTTTCCTTCATTTCCATTGTAAGCTCCTGGTCGTACGATAACACCAACTGCTCTGATTCCTTTTGTACCTTGGGAAGAATTATAATTAAACTGTCTGCTACGAAATATGACTTGTATTGTGTAGGTAAAACAACTGTCATATCGCTTTAATATAATAAAATGATACGTTATCCAATTGCTCGACAAAGGTTGTTTTAACAAGACAAATAATAAAACAAATAAAGTGTTTTCCGAACTTATACAATTATACGGATTTGTAAGATTTTACTATTTATTAATAATGAGGGTTTTTTTTCTGTTATTCCGTCAGATTATAAATACAAATGTACCGATCGCCCTTTTCGTTCTTCTTGCAATAGTTACATTAATGATATAGCGCAATGTTACTGTGTGGTTTTCAAATGTTCCAATGCTTCATCAATGTGACCTTTTACACTATAAAGATGAATTTTTCCTCTATTATTTGTCCAAGTACACAGTGATCTTTCCAATTCTCTGTCTTGTTAATGTGGAACCAGAAGGCAATAATGGAAATATGGTTAAGATCCAATTGCTTGTTAAAATGCTAATTAAAATATTTTAAGAATTTTTTTTTGTTCGTTAAAAAGTCATGTTCAACCTAATTAACACATGGTGGATTAACTATGAAGTAAATAGCCAGAAGTATATGACTCATTAAATAGAAAAAGGAACTGTAAATTCTCATGTACTCATAGGCTCGGTACCCATCACTATGCTGGGTATCTATGTAAGTGTGTACTATTACACTGAATGCATCTTACAGTAGCTCTCATATCGTATGGCTTTTAATGATCCATTATAAGAAGCAAAGAGCAAATGATAGAAAGAACATTGGCAACTTGCCCTATTTGGAATCTAGGGGTCTATATAATAAGCCTGGAGAGAGATAAAGTTGACACACTTTTTTATTTTAAGAATCACATTTCAAAATACTCTCATACTGTACTTAGCTCCGGATGATGATGGACGGCAGCGAGCAGCACTTCACTCCGGCTGGGCGGTATAGCGGGCGGCTTCCTCTCTCCTGGCCGGATGGCGGCACCCAAAGGGGGCTCTGTAAGCTGCGGTACGGGCGGCACAGGTACCCCTCAGACTGTGCGGACCCCCCTGCTGCACATAGCCCCCACGCCGGATAGTGCCGCAGGGACCCCTCAGATAGTGTGGACCCCCTGCTGCATATAGGGAGGGGGGGGGGGAGTTCACCTCTGCTCACCTTTGCTCACCTTCGCTCACTCCATCGGGGGGACCTGGCTGCTCCGAACTGCCGTCCTCCAGCGGGCGGCTGCCTCTCTCCTGGCCAGACGGTGGCACCCGAAGGGGCTCTGTAAGTTGCTGTGGGCGCCAAAGGTACCCCTCAGACCGCGCGGATCACCCTCCCCCCCCCTATAGCCGGTGGGCACCGGGGCGCCCCCATCACACCTCGCCTGGGGCACTCCGGTGCCTTGCACCAGCCCTGGTGGCAATGCATGCTGGTACTTGTAGTTTCACAACAGCTGGAGAGCCGCAGGATTGCCAGGTCTGTTCTAGAAGATAATAGAATCCTATTGGTTGACCATAGAAACATCCCATCTTCAACAGAGCTCCAATATTAGTAAGTGAACCCACATGGAGTAAGTTTACTAACACCATGTTCTCATTGTCTCCCCAGCAAAATCCCGGGTTTTGAGCCTAGGTTTCTTCCGGAGCACAGATCATCTCAGCTCACAGACCACCTTCACAATGCACTGCGGACCCGGGAAATCCCCAGGTCTGCCCCCTTCACATTGGTTTCTGGGTCTGCCAACAAGTGTGAGAAATCTAAGAGCAGCTTTTATTGGCTGTTAAAAGAACGGCTTTGATTGGCTGGCTAAGATGCTGGGTTTTATGGATGCCATTGGCAGACAGTATATTTGATATGTTGTAGTACACTTTCGATTCCTTAACAGTGCCAATCACTTGCTTCTTTATTTCTTCCTCTCCTCTCACAGCCAGTAGCGCCAGCACCTCCTCATACACCCAGTGCCAAGTCTCATCTCCTCTTAGCAGCATTAAATGGACATCACATGTCACCTGATCGCAATCATTCCCCAAGCAGCTTGCTTTTTCACGTCCTTTGTGAAAAACCCGGGCCGCGTCTGTTCACACCGGTGGACAACCATTTAATTCCCAGGAATAACCCCGTAAAAAACCTGTGTGCAATTACAGGGGCATTACACACAGGAATTTCACTCACACCCATTTACACTGAGGCCCTTATTCAGATCTGATCACAGTACAAATTTGTTGTCAAAATGGGCATAGCCATGTGCACTGAAGGTGGGGCAGATGTAACATGTGCAGAGAGTTAAATTTGGGTAGGGTGTGTTAAAACTGAAATCTAAATTGCAGTGTAAAAATAATGTAGCCAGTATTTACCCTGCACAGAAGCATAATAACTCACAAATCTAACTCTCTCTGCACATATTACATCTGCCCCACCTGCAGTGCACATGGTTGTGCCCATTTTGAGAACAAATTTGTACTGCGATCAGATCTGATAATAAGGGCTTGAGACACGACGCGGGAAATGACCGCTTGCCCTGGCAAAATCTTGGGTGTCTGCGGCAGTGAGAACGGGGTATAAGATGGGTGTTCTATTGAAGATGTGACGTTGCCCTTAGCAACCAATCTCAGTGTAGTGTAGGATTTTTTCTGTCTCAGTATAGTGTATTTATAACATGTTTCTCCCAATTGTAGAAAGGATTGCTGTTTTTCAGAAGTGCGCAGTGGGTTTACTTAGACAGCTTACTTAATTTAAAATGCATGAATCTTTTCAGATTTTTTTTTTTTTACTATGAGGTAAAAATGAAATTAGCAGCAAAAGTATTAAAATATTGATAGTAATCCATTACAGGCTGAGGATTTACAAATCAATTATTCATTTCAAATTAAAGGTAAGGGTTGGGTTCCAGCGTAGCGTACTGTACTTCTCAGCAGATGTTTGGATGGTTATTCTTAAACATCTGACACATTTTTCTAAAGCAGAGAAGAAGAATTTACTTTAAACAGATACACATTGATGTTTTTGAAGAATATTTTTAAAAAGTGATTGAAATATTTTTTAAATGCGTACTTTATAAATCTATAATGTCTATCTATCTATGTCTAATAGGAAGGGTTGGATGAGTTAGGTTTTGTTGGAAAATTGGATTTTAGTTTAAGTTTATGGAAGGGGGGGGCGGTATTCAATCCGGGGCAGCGAAAAATGTAATATAGTTCACCGATCAGTATTCAGTCAATTAGTAAAATTTTACCGATGTCGTTCCACTTTTTTTGGGGGGCCAAAACCATGTGAATTCCCAGCAACTTTGCCAATCTACGCGGTTTTCGAGGATCACTGTGAATGAATAGGGCGAGTTGCAATAAGTGAAAATTTATGATTTTTCGAATGGCGAAAAATTCACCAGATTGACTACCCCCCTATATATTTAATCTGACAATTTTAACATCATGGCAAGAAAAGCATCGGACTTTGGAAACATTTTGGCAGATTAACTCGGCTGTTCTCCAGTTGCGTGATCAGTGACTAGGACTCAGTGACTAGGACTCAGTGACTAGGACTCAGTGACTAGGACTCAGTGACTAGGACTCAGTGACTAGGACTGGACTCAGTGACTAGGACTCAGTGACTAGGACTCAGTGACTAGGACTATGGGGGTTATTCTAGTTCACTCCTTCTGGCAAATTCCTTCTTAGATGGACAAAACCAAGTGCACTGCAGGGGGGGTAGATGTAAAATGTGCAGAGAGAATTAGCTTTGGGTGAGTTATTTTGTTTCTGTGCAGGGAAAATACTGACTGCTTTATTTTTACACTGCAATATAGATCTCACTTTGAAGTAAAACCCCATCCAAATCTAACTCTCTCTGCACAAGTAACATCTACCCACCTGCAGTGCACTTGGTTTTGTCCATCTAAGGAATTTGCCAGAAGGAGTGAAATCGAATAACCCCCTATATTTTAGGATGTGAACTGGCCATTTTTAGGGGCAGATTTATTAAGCTTGGAGAAGAGATAAACTGGAGATAAAGCAGAGAAAAGGTAAAAGGAGATAAAGCACCAGCCAATCAACTCCCAACTGTCTTTTTCAAACACAGTTGATTGGCTGTGCTTTATCTCCTTTTACCTTTTCTCCGGTTTATCTCCAGTTTATCTCTTCTCCAAGCTTAATAAATCTGCCCCTTAGTGTTTTGTGAAACATGTTTTGGATCTGTACCTCTGGCAGTGGTTTGGATCTGTATCTGTTCCAAAACATCACCCTTCAGTGTATCGTGTTTCGTATCCGGATTTTTTTGGAAAAAAATATACATTTTTTTTTTTGCTAATATGCTATTATTAACCTCAATAACATAAATTTCCACTCATTTCCAATCTATCCTAAATACTTCACACCTCACAATGTTGTTTTTAGGCCAAAAGGTTGCACTGAGATAGCTGGATGACTATGCTAATTGACACAAGTGGGTGGACCATCTGCAGTGGCACTGCAGAGGCAGACAGGACGGCAGTTTTAAAAACTGACAAAAAATGAGCCAATGAGCACATAATGCAAAGAAAATAGGTGCAAGATGGAATTGTCCTTGGGTCCTCCCGCACACCCTTATGTTGTATTAACAGGACATGCACAGTAATAATTTCAGCAACAGGGTCTGCCACAACTAGGGTTGCCACCTCATGCATCATCGATTCCTGGAGAAACTGGGCGGAGCCTAATTATGTAAGAGGGCGGAGCTACAACCGCAACCCATGATCAGACAAAAGGAGGAGGACTGGGAAACCCTCCTGCACCCCCTGTATACTAAAAATAACAGGACAACACAGGCTGCTCCCCCTGTATACTAAAAATAACAGGACACCACAGACTGCTCCCCCTGTATACTAAAAATAACATGACACCACAGGCTGCTCCTCCTGTATACTAATAACAGGACACCATAGGCTGCTCTCCCTGTATAATAACAAGACACCACAGGCTGCTCCCCCTGTATAATAATAACAGGACACCGCAGGCTGACCCCCCTGTATAATAATAACAGGACACCACAGGCTGACCCCCCTGTATAATAATAACAGGACGCCACAGGCTGACCCCCCTGTATAATAATAACAGGACACCACAGGCTGACCCCCCTGTATAATAATAACAGGACACCACAGGCTGCTTCTAGTGTTGCCAGAGTAGCAGCCAGAGAATCAGAAGGAGAGATACTAGTTTAACATTGCGTTTATGGAGCCCTCATATACAGTACCTAAAACCAAAAGGCGAAGTACAGTACCAGCTGCGTGACAAGAGACCAGGCTGTGACTCACCACACTCAGCAGAGCACAGGCACAGCAGACCAGTCCACCTGGACCCCACTCAGTCACTAGTCCTCATCCTCACAGCCTGACCAATTACTGCAGACACTTGGGGTGAGTCGCAAGATGATGACATCATCATTGTCTAGCTCCACAGCGGTATTAACCTCTGCCAGGCTACTCCCCCTCGTGCCCGGCGATGACACCCCATGCCGACGCCACACGACCCGCCGGAGCTTACCTGCAGAAGTAGCACCACAGTGAGTCTGTCCAGGCTTTTCCAGTCACCCGGATTCCGGGAGAATCCCGGAATCCGGGTGACTATAAAAGCCTACTGGAGGGTTGCCACCAAATACGAGAGTATCCCAGAAATCCGGGAGAGGTGGCAACCCTAGCCACAACTGTGGCCAAAATAATTGTTTTGTTTGGACCCCCACCATAAAAAGAGGTGCAAGATGAAATTGTCCTACATAAACAGGACATGCAGTGTTTAACAAACCATTTCAGTGACAGGGTCTACCATAACTGTTAATATGACCTGCTCTGATCCGTGTAGTAAGTCCCGATGGAGTATAGTCCAAGATTGTCTGGAAAATCGCTGGAGGGATCGGTCCTTATAGATGTTGAAATAGGACCAATCTTAAACCTCAACCAGTGGAGCGAAGGGTGGTTCCAGTGGGAATATATACTTTCCAAATCGGGTGATGAGATGAAATAAACGGCAGTCAGAAAGGTAGGCAGGAGATGGTCCAATATGTCCTCAGAGTCCAAACCAAGGTGGGGGGGGTAGTTAGCACCAACGCGTTTCGCTGGGACTGAATTCCAGCTTTATCAAGGTGACTGTCCTTTGTCTGGGCACTCCTATATATACCCAGACACCCTTGCATCAATTTGCATAATTGGGCAATGGATATGTGTTATATGACATAAAAACAATAAAATATTAAAATATGTGATGGAGACAGACATATAATTCATTCTAACTAATCTCTTGATCTAAAATAAAACCTTTATAGATACACTTTGACATAAGAAAGACGAAAAGTTGATATATAAGAATTACTTCCGGGTCAAAATGTGATAGCTTGGTCTTTGAACCAGGCTTTTATATTCATAATATCATCATCCATAAGGTCTTGGGTAACAGAGACATCAGCAGTATACTTTGATTGTGTCAATACATGTTTATTAAAATAGCAGAAGGGTAAATATGAATGTGAAAAGATCTTATTAGAACGTAAAACCGGATGTGTAAAGCCGATATTCGGCCAATGGGAATGGGACCGGATGTGTAAAGCCGATATTCGGCCAATGGGAATAAGCGTGTAGTGCTTCCTGCTTATTGGAACGCACTCACGTGTATATGGTTCCACCGGTTGTAATGGGAAGTGTTCCCCTCTTGCCGGAAGTGGCGCATCGTATTCACTGGCGTATTATCTCGGAGGGCAGGATGTGATGTGTGGTGTCACATCCATCTACATCCCCCTCCCGGAAGTGACGTATCGGCAGATTCTTAGTCGCACACAGTCCAGGGTGCCGCATACGTCTATGTTCCCCTACCGGAAATGACGTATCGGCATATTTAATGACTGTGCGCCATCTTTAACAGCTTATGCAAGTACCAGGGAAATAGGGTATAATTTATCAGACCGGATATGACGTTACGTAATTGATACTTGTGGCACATTCATTCAATTTATCACCGCACATCGCGGAAGTGATGCGTTTCCATCTGGTTTTACTGGGGGGGAAAAAACTATTTCGATGCACACTAACTTCCTTTAGGAACGTTTAATCATTTAATAATTATATATACCTCATTGGGACACAAATATAAAAATATATATATAAAAGACAACAACAATAAAAAATGATATGAGTAATAATAAGAAGAATATTTATAAAATAAATTATTATGAATAGATGATTAAATATACCGAATAAAAACAAAAAAATTTTTTTTTTTTTTTTATATATAATAAATAAAAAATAAATAATAAAAAATACTAATGTTTTTAAAAAAGAGATTTGATAATTAGTAATAACTGGACAATTGATATATAGAATAGATATAGGACATTTAGCTAGCTTATTAAATACATTCAACTGGCTTATTAGATACATACAATATCATTCATCACCATATAAGTAGTGGTGGCAATAATGAACAGGAAAGACAATACCGCAATAATAATTCATTATTAGTGATGGTTCCAGTTGTAACTCTCAGATAGGTATTTTCAGACAACCATCCTACGCAAATACAAACGATAATCTAAAAACACAGGTATATCGAGAAGTTATTCTTCACTCTAAGAATTATATATTTTGCTGAGACTATACTTAAAGGACAGTATTTAACTCCAGGGACTCGTTCAGTCCTTTGGGGAACAGTGAGTTAAATTTAAAAATCCAGTAGATCTCTTGTCTACATAACATTTTGTATCTATTTCCTCCTCGTTTACTGGTGTTAATATGTTCTATTCCAAGTATTTTTAAGCACTCTGAGTCACCATTATGGTGTTCCGCAAAGTGCCTAGATACACTATGTAGCATGTTTCTATTTTTAATGTTTTTTCTGTGCTCTAAGAAACGTGTTCTTAGCGCTCTTGTTGTTCTCCCAACATACTTGAGATTGCAGCTACAAGACAAAACGTAAATTACGAAGTCTGTGTTGCAATTAATTAGACCCCTAATTTCAGTCGGTTTGTTTTCCCCCTCAATTGTAAACATTGTAGTCCTATTGTCGATAAATTTACAGGTTATGCATGAAGTTCTGCCACATTTGTAGCAACCATTCACCTTTTGTGATAACCACATGGTCGGCAGAGTGGGGGCTCCTGAATGTACACTATTTTTGATCTTAGTTTCCTCCCTGAGGGCACTAGGAGCTAACATTGTTTTAAAAGATTTATTTTTCTTAAATATGAACGACGGATGTGGGGGTAAAATACTCCTTAGAGTCGGATCCTGTTTAAGAATGGGGAAGTTTTTTTGTACAATCTTCTTGATCTCTACATATTGTGAATTATAGGTCGAGATGAAGGGAAGGAGTTTCTTATTTTCACTCTCAGAAGGAGCCTGGGAATGTGGTTTCTTTTTTTCCTTTAATAGTGCTGTTCTCTCACAGGCTCGAACCTCTTTGATAGCCCCTTCTATTAGGCCGTCTGGGTATCCCCGTACTTTAAAAGAATGTCCTAAACCCCTAGCTTGTTCCTCGAACGTTTCTATTTTCGAGCAGTTGCGTCTTAACCTTAACATTTGACTTTTCGGAATGTTCTTGATCCAGGACGGATGATGTGCACTCGTATAGTGGAGATAGGAATCAGTATTTACTTCTTTTCGAAAGTTAGAGGTCTGAATTTGACCTTCTTCAATTGTTAAACTAATATCCAAAAAATCGATACGTTCAACATTATAGACGTGGGTGAATTTTAAATTAAATGAATTAGAATTCAAGTGAGTGACAAAAGAAAGTGCCGAAGTGCTATCCCCATCCCAAATAATAAAAAGATCATCAATATAACGGCCATAGAGAACCAGATTCGCGCTCCAGTCGCCCCCCCACACTAGGAGGTCTTCGACCTCCCCCATGTAGAGGTTGGCATAACTGGGCGCGAATCTGGTTCCCATGGCCGTCCCCATCACCTGTAAGTAGTGTTGGCCTAAAAATTGAAAGTAATTGTGTTTAAGAATAAAGGAAATAGAGTCTAAAAGAAAATTAATGTGAGCCTCACTGAGATCTCCATCCTGTATTAGTCTCTTCTCAATTGCAGTCATACCCAGATGGTGTGGGATGTTAGAGTAAAGACTCTGAACATCCAATGTAAGGAAGGCATAAGTTTCTTTCCATTAAAGTCTCCCTGGCTGCCCCAGAACATATGGGGAGGGGAGGTGGGCTCCCCGGGATCCAGGCAGCACAAGCTGCCCCCCCTATAGCCAGCGGGGGACCCAGTATTCACTGCACCCGATCGTGCATATGTAATGATCGGATGCAGTGAATATATGAATATCTAATGAGCGGCTCGAGAGCTCCGGCCCCCTGCTGGCTGCTCTGTGTAAAAAATAAAAATAAAAATTTAAAAATATTTTTTTTTAAATTAAATATATATTCATGTGCTATAAGCACATGAATAAAAATAGCATGCCCCTTCACAGAAAAAAAAATCCTGATTTTTTTACACCAAAATTAAAAACAAAAACCTTTTAGTTTAAAAGTTCACATTCCAGTTCTCCATGAAAAAATGGAGAATTGCTACACAGAGAGACACGGCGAAAATCACTTAAAAAGACGGCGAAAATATCACATTGAATAGGGTGGTTCACTTTTGGAGAGCAAAATGCTCCTTCCAACGCGAAAACAGCACAAACTCGCCATAAAACAAGGCAAATTTTTCTTATTGAATACTGGCCTTTGCCTCCATCCTGCCCATTTGAGTATGGGGGAAAGGTGTCTAATTAGAATTTTTCTGTCACATCCACATTTCAGTGTACAGAACGGAGGACAAACAATAAACTTCAGGAAACAACTTCTAGTACTAGTGCTGAAGCTACTGGCAGCAGTCATGTCACTAATGTGCAAGTCCATCAACATCCTCTGCTCAGGCCGATGTTTTTATTGCAAGAGTGAAATACAATAATAAAACATGTTATCAAACAGTATAGTAATTTGCAAATATTTTTAATTTTCATTTCCTTCACATTTGGTGTTGATATATTACCACGAATTCAAAGATTTAAAAATTATACAATGAGGATTTTGTACAGGAACAATCTTCGGGACTTGTTTCCTAGCACGGCGCCCACGATTTCCATCTTATGGCATCTTATGCATCATATCGCATCGCATGCCATATAGCGGCATGCGATACGATTTTTAATTGTATAAGCACCCTAATGTGTGCTTTCAATGTTAAATGCACACCCATACGATTTTTTGATTGTAAAAGCACTCAAATGGGTGCTTAAAATATTAAATGCACCCCCATGCCACCCCAACTATCAACGCGAACCTGAAGCATTGCGAGCGCAGCGAGCCTGCGAGGGGCGGCGGTACGCGTCCTCCGACCTTTTCATACCCCCACTATCCATGTCGGCATGGAGTTGATTTTAGATAGTGTGGCGAGCGCAGCGAGCCCGCGAGGGGACGCGTATTACTTTACATGTATTCCACGTCCCCTCGCGGGGCACACTGCGCTTGGCACGCTTCGGGCTCGGTGGCTCGTTGCGTTCGCCACACTATCTGAAGTCAGCTCCACGCCAATGTGGTTAGTGGGGGTATGAAAAGGTCATAGGATGCATACCGCCGCCTCTCGCGGGCTTGCTACGCTCGCCACGCTTCGGGTTGGCGTTGATAGTGGGGGGCCATTTAACATTGTAAGTACCCATCAGGGTGGTTGTACAATAAAAACTCGTATACCATCGGATACGATTTTTTATTGTACAATATCGTATATCGTATACCATATTTAGGCTTATGGTATACGATGCGATGGGCGCCGTGCTAGGAAACAAGTACCCAATCTTCAATTAACAATAATATATACTTTTTAATGAATGAATGAGAAAGAATAATAAAAACAAAAATTATAGAAAGAAAGAGGGACGGGGAGGGCAGAGAAGATTTCGCGTGTCCGAGATGACCACCCTAGGCTATTGAACAATTGGTGGGTCCTGCAGAAGTATTCTGGTCTCATACCAGAGGATTGTGCTGAAGCACTTATGTATTTGTCGTTTAGTTTCTATTGGTAATGTATCTATATAACTTTCCCATATCTCGAAAAAAAACTTTGTTTGAGTCTCCTTGTGGAGAGTTGTTTCAGTCCATTCCAGTTTGAATATTTGAAACAATTTTTCCTCAAACATGGGAATTGATGGAGGTGAAGCAGATATCCATTGCTGCAATATGCACTTCCTCGCAACCGAAGATATATAAAACAATAATTTCCTACAACCATCTGAAATTTTGGGGGTAACGTAATAATAATTAATAACCCAAAACAATTTTAACTATGTACAGACAAACGCCAACTTGGCAACATGCTATTTACAACAGTAAGTGGCAAGGAAAGGCTTGACCTATGTTCGTGACTGGTGGTCCAGCTTCTCATGGAGATGGAAGCCCTTATCCCTCTGTAAAAATTAAAAAATAAAGCTTGTTAAAGCACAGGAAGTAACTGTGCATTCAGATATCCCCAATCAGAGTCCAAATGTGTCCACGGTTTGTGATGTCGAGGCCTGACCCTACCGGTGCGGGTGTGGATCGTTTGGTCTACAACAACTAGGTCAACAAGCAATGGGTCGACACCACTAGGTCAACATGCAGCAAGGTTGACATGGGTTAAGGTTGACATGGGTCAAGGCCGACATGGGTCTAGGTACACTTATTAGGGTACACTTATTATATAAGGTCCCGCGGCCAAAGCATTAACCCTACCAACCAGTCAGCCTGGCCAGGGGTCCTGAAGGAGTGGGGACCCCCCCAATAAAGGGGTCCCCCCCCCTCCAGGACTTACCTGACCAGGCTGAAGCCTGGTGCTGTCCTCGATGCCCCGGGCGGTGGGCATCGAGCTGATTGCAGTGTAAAAAATAGAATAAACTATTGTCTTATACTGTGGAACTATGAGTTCCAGCAAGCCTCCCCCCGCATGCTGGGACTTGGATAACCACAAGTCCCAGCATGCGGGACATTAAAGGGCCCGCTGGCACTTGTAGTTCCACTGTACAAGAAATAGTTAAACAAACACACTGACAACCCAGAAAAATAAAAGTTTAATACATACATTACACAAACACACTGATACTTACCTATCTTGAGCCTGTAGGTAGGTCCCTGGGTCCGGGGAAGTCGGAGTCGGAGGAAGGAAGTCGGAGTTTGGGGGTGGTAACCAGACGTTTTCGGGGAGTGTCAGAAAAAATACAGACGTGCCCAGTCATTTTAAAGCAGAGTGTGTGACGTCAGTGCCGGCATCAATCAGTCTGTCTGATTTGCGGATGGATTGCGAATAGCGATCCATTCGCAATTCACTGGCAGATTTGCACTGGGCGGGTTTTCTTTCTGTCTGGGTAGCGGCTAACCACTCGCAGTCATCTGCAGCGATCAGTTCTGAATCAGCCAATCATGTTGACTCGCAATTTTGCGAGATTCGCGCCGCTCCAATGTTTTGGAGACTGCGCATACGTATGTGCAGTCCCCCTTTGCAAATGGCACAAAAACGGAGGGTGCGCCCAGGAAAACGCAGGGTGTCCCAATGCGAATGCAGGTGGCCAGATGCCTGCTGGGGTCTGACTTTACATGACGTCAGCACACGCCCCATTGTTGGAGCCGCACACTGCAAATATAGGTCAGTCGGCGAATCAAATGATTTTTGCCCCGTACGCTTCTGTGCAAATAGATGTTTATGCTAAACATCCATTCGCATTGAGGCGGGGATGTCCGCGCCGGGGGCGGGCATTCGCTCACCTGGTGGGTGGTGCTAGAGGGCTCCCTAAGCAACAAATCAGGGGCCAAATCCAATGAATCTAGTATGGAAATGCAATGTGTAACAGTTAAACAAGTCTCTCGCTCACTCTAAGGTTTCTGAGCTGTCCAATTTTTTCAGATTTTATTGAAGTTTAAGCAGCAATGTATCAGTGTACTCTGAAAGCAAAGAATACATAAAAAAATTGGTTACACAATAATTTTGTGTGACAAAATTTCATCAATAGCCACCTTGTGTAGATAAAGCACATTTTTGTTCACAATGGAAATCAAATATTGGTAAGGAAGAACTCTCCAACACTAATGGCGAATTCCCCAAAAACGTGTTGCACTTTTAGGTTACTTTGCTGTAGCATTTCTGTCCAGTTCAACCAAACCATACTATCGCTGTCCAAACTTCCCTTAGCCGCTCAATGGATCTCAAGCTGTTTTCACTGTTGTTATTGTCTGGTTGCCAGGAGAGTTTAGGAAGCTCCCTGCTTTGAACACACAACATAATAAAATAATACCATTTCTGATGATGTACTGTAATAATAAATACTGAGAAATTCCATGCTTCAGTCCCTTTGCCAGTAACCAAGAGATATTAATGGATTATTTGTTTCATTGGTACTACATTTCGTTGGTGCCAATGGGCCATTCCCATGGAAGGGAAAATGACAATATGACAGTCGTGTCACTGATCTTGTTAACTGCTAATTGTTAGGCACACAATTCCACATAGTGTAGATTAGATTTTATTAACACATGTATTTGTACGCTCTACATTTGTGCTAGAAATACAGTTCAGGCACAGTATTTAAACACCAGTCTGTAAAGGGCCCAAACCGGAATGTCACGCCAACACTAAAGCCCTGTACACATGAGATATTGGCTAATGGTCAATTTTGACTAAGCAATTTTGAGAGAGATTTTGGCTAGATGCACTGGAGATTTTGGGGGAAATTTACTAAAGGAAATTTGTAAAGAATAGGTGTATTTGTATCCAGAAATACACTTATTTTTTACATTAACTATCCCGAAAATACAGCAATTTATATTCGTATTGATGTACTATCAATACGAATACGAATTGCCGTATTTTTGGGATAGTAAATGTCAAAAAAAAGTGTATTTCTGGATACAAATACACCTATTCTTTACAAATTTCCTTTAGTAAATTTCCCCCTCAGACTTTTTGTCTAAGTAATGTAAAGGTCCATACACACTGGGCGACTATGCCCAGCGTGTATGGACAGCGATGATGACAATCATCGCTGCGGGGAAAGCCGCTCCGTGCATACACACTGAGTGGCTTTCCCCCTGCCAGGCGCTGAAGGAGGGGGGGAGGACTGTGTTGCATAGCGGAGCACTATGCAAAGCCGTCCTGAAAGCCGCTCATCTGCTGGTATAACCAGTAGATGAACGGCTTTCCCGGCGATGTTGCGGGAGCACGCAGCAGCGCTCACCGCTCATCTCTGGATCATACACACTGGGCGGCTTTGAGCTGAAAGCCGCTCAAACCTGCTGTTTTGAGCGACTTTCAGCTCAAAGTCGCCCAGTGTTTATGGGTCTATAGTCCATGATTTAGTTAAAATCACCTTGCCTATTTATGTTAAGCATATTAGTTAAGCATATTAGTATTGTATTTTACCTGTATGTCTCATATATGAAAATTTCAGTTTAGAAATACCGTATCGTGCATCCTTCAATTAAAAAACAAAAGCAAAAACAGAAATTCATCAGAACCGCCTGAATATCCGTGCATCGGTATTTCTCCCACACTGCATTATTCTGCCCTGTTTTGGTAAACGCACATGTGTAGCTCTCTGACCCAATTAGTTCCCAACAGCATGTCTGAGTTCAATGCTTTTTATAACTTGATTATTAATGTGAAGTGCTAAGCAGCTCTTGGCTGCAAAATGACTACTTTGCATTTTTTGTTTGAATCGTTTCACATAACTGCTTAACCATGCAATTATGCAGCAACTTTAATGACTCTCCTTTTTAGTGGTATACGTCTAATTGCATCTATTATTTGTGCATTGTTAATAAACATTAAAAGTGCATTTCAAAGGCAGACATTGAGAGTAGCGGAGAGAAAACAAATCAAAGTGGTGATCCTGAAACCCTGCTTCACCACAGTCAGCAAGTTATTGCTAAGAACTCCATTTAAAAATAGACACCCCTTCTAAAACAAATTCTACGTCTCCATGGAAACGATTAATGGGGAATCAATTTACAACAGTTGGGAAAAAAATCACATGCACAACAGATTCTCATATACAGGTGTATATATCAAAATATATATATATACATATACACCCATATATTATACAGACACATCAATATCTTTAAATGACATGTGTTGCTCTTCCTAATTTCCTGCTATTAGATAGCAATGCCAGGCACAGTGAAGCCAGTGCAGTCTCCCAGACTGCATCTGGCTTCACTATAGTCCAGTGGGCCGCATTGTCCTGTGAGTGAGTGAGGGGGGAGCACACACCTATTCCAGGGTTGCCTACCCTACCGGAATGGCCCATTCCTACCCTACCGGAATGGCCTCCCGGCCCCCAGAAAGGTACCGGCAGCACCCCTGAATCTTCCTGGCTGGAGTCTTAATTTCCAGAGACTCGCAGCTTTTCGGGGCTTGGGGCAGGGATAAATATGCCCCGCCATGCGGAGAAGAGACTTTAAAAGTAGGCAACCCTGACCTATTCATGTCATCTATTCCGAACCCTCTCTCCTCTTCTCCTCCTTTGAGTCTCACTCCATCTGTCTGTACTACCCCTACCACCTCCATGTCGTTGCAATCTACCGTTTCCCTGGCCCTATCTCCCAATTTCTTGACAACTTTGCCGCCTGGCTTCCACACCTCCTCTCCTCTGACCTACCTTCTGTCATGCTTGATGACTTTAATATCCCCTTGGATAACCCTGCTGATCCTGGCACCTCCAAACTCCTCTCTCTCTGTTTCTCTCTTGGCCTATCTCAGTGGACTGCCTCTCCCACCCACATCCAAGGACACTACCTCAATCCCGTCTTCTCCCGCTCTTGTTCCCTTACCGACTACACTATCTCGGCTTTTCCTCTTTCTGACCATCACCTCATTTCCTTCTCCCTCACTGCTTCCCCCTCTCCCACTCCCCTCTCCCAAGCGCATTGTCTCACGGCATAACGTGAGACAATGCGCAATAGGTTGAACTAGATGGACGCAAGTCTTTATTCAGCCTTACCTACTATGTAACTATGTAACGTCAACATACTTGATATTGCTGCCTTCTCGGACACGCTGTGTCATCTTCTCGCCCCAATTGCCGCCATGTCCTGCCCAAACCTCGCCGCCTCCCTCTATAATGGCACCCTATCTTCGGAATTGGACTCTGCCTGCCCTCCCTCCTCTATCCCCCTTCGATGCTCCAACCCCCAAGCGTGGCACTCGCCTATCACAGGATTCCTTAAAAAGTGCTCTCTCACTGCTGAGCGCTTCTGGAAGAAACTACGCTCCCTCGCGGATTATCTCCATTTCAAATTCATTCTTTCTTCCTTCAGCTCTGCCCTTGCTCTGGTCAAGGAATCTACTTTATGTCCATCATCCATTCCCAATCATCCAACCCCCACAGGCTCTTCGCCACCTTCAACTCCTTGCTATCCCCCCTCCTCCAGCTCTTCCGTCCTCCATCATAGCCGCTGATTTTGCTACCTACTTTTCAACCAAAATCTCCTCTCTCAGGACTGCCATCACTGCTGCCATGACCTCACCCTCTCCCTCCTCCCCTCCAACATCTCCACTAGCCTCCTTCCCACCCCTGTCCTCATTTTACCCCACCACTGCCTCTGAAGTCCATTCTATCCTTCAATCTGCTTCTCCCTCCACCTGCCCACTCAATCCTATCCCCTCCAATATTATCTGTCATCTCAGTCCGTCGGTCTGTTCTCACCTGGCTCACCTCTTTAATCTTTCCCTATCCTCTGGGATCTACCTCCTTCAAACATGCTCTTATCTCCCCAATTCTCCAAAGTTGGACCCCAACTCTCCGTCCAACTACAGGCCCATCTCCCTCCTCCCTTTTGCCTCCAAACTCCTAGAACATCTGGCCTATAATCGTCTCCTAAGCCACCTAATGCTAACTCCATTCTAGACCCCCTCCAATCTGGGTTCCACCCTTTACATTCCACTGAAACTGTCCTGACCAAAGTCACTAACTATCGACTAAATCCAAAGGCCTCTCCTGGTTCACCTCATACCTCTCTGATCGCTCCTTCTCCATCTCCACTCCGAGCTCCTCCTCTCCTACTACCCCGCAGCCAGTCGGTGTTCCCCAAGGGTCAGTCCTTGGCCCTCTCCTCTTCTCCCTCTACAACACCTCTCTGGGCAACCTCATCAGCTCCTACGGCTTTCATTACCACCTTTATGCTGATGATACCCTAATCCAGGGGTGGCCAACCGGTCAGAGGTAAAGAGCCGAAAAATATCGGTAGTCAAGCTAAAGAGCCGACATCATGCGCGCGCCAAAGGTGCTTGCGCCAAAAAAAGGGGCGTAGTCTATTTTGACCCCTTGGGTGGGTGTGATACAAATATGCCTCCAATAGTGCCAAATACACATATGCCCCCCACGGTGCCAGGTATGCACCACACGGTGCCGGGTATGCCCCCACAGTGCCAAAAAGCTGGTATGCCCCCACAGTGCCACAAACTGCTATGCCCCCACAGTGCCACAAACTGCTATGCCCCCACAGTGCAAATTTCCCAGCAGCAGCACTCACCATTGTTGCTGCTGCTGCCAGGCGATGAGAGGACAGTCTGGTGTCCCCCTGCAGTCCTCCTGTCATGTCACCGATGGGAGGAGAGCACAGCACACCGCACGTCTCCTTCCCCCTCACTTCCCTGTGACTGGGTCGCCCACCAATCGAAGCTCGCTGGCCGGCTTCTGATTGGCTGCTGGCCCACGAGCTCTGATTGGCGGACGGCCCAGTCACAAGGATGCACAGTAAGGGGTAGGAGAGATGCACGATGCGCGCTCTCCTCCCCTCAGAAGGAGAAAGGATTCGGAACTGGCAGCAGGGGGAACTGGGACAGACGGTGGGCGGCGGGCAGCAGTGGGAGCAGGAGCCGCACTTTACAAGGGGGAGAGCCGCATGAGGCTCAAGAGCCACAGGTTGGCCACCACTGCCCTAATCTATCCCTCCTCCCCCAACCTATGCCCATCACTCCTATCCAAGGTCTCCGAATGCCTCATGCCCATTTCAGCCTGGATGACCCAACGCTTCCTGTAACTAAACATGGCTAAAATTGAACTTCTAATCTTCCATCCCCCGAACATCCCCTCTTCTCAAACTATCTCCATCAGCATTGGTGAATCACCTCCACCGACCAAACGCGCTGCCTTGGTGTCATCATTGGCTCCTCCCTCTCTTTCACCCCCCAAATTCGTGCTCTCTTACAGTCTTGCCACTTTCACCTCCGCAACATCTCACACATCAGACCATTCCTCTCCGCTAATGCGACCAAAATTCTTATTCACTTTCTTGTCATCTCCCACCTTGACTACTGCAACATCCTTCTCTCCGGGCTACCTCTTGCCCACCTCGCCCCTCTCCAATCCATTAACGCCGCTGCTAGGCTCATCTTCCTCTCCCGCTGCTCTATCTCTGCCTCCCGCCTCTGTCTATCTCTTTACTGGTTCCCCATTCCTTTCCAAGTTCTCTTTAAACTCCTCACCACCACCTACAAGGCTCTCTCCTCCTCCACCGCTCCTTACCTCTCTTCACTGATCTCTATCCCTCCCATCCTCTTCGCTTCACCGCCGCCTGACCTCTCACCTAATCACCTCCTCCCACTCCCGTGTCCAAGACTTCTCTCGCGCTGCCCCCCTGCACTGGAACCGCCACCCATCAGGCTTTCTGATTCCCTTGACTCCTTCAAGTGCTCCCTCAAAACCCAATTCTTCCGACTAGCCTATCCCTCCTCCTCTTTCACTCCTCCTATCCTGCCTACCCTACCCCTCCATCCGTTCCCATCCGTTCCTACTTATCCTATTGTTTTTCATTCGTCCACGCACCTCCTTTTAGTCTGTTAACTCCTATGAGTAGGGCCCTCCGTCCTCATGTACTCACCCTATCTCTTTACCTCACCAGCGCTCCTGCCCTGTTCTCCCCTTCCTCTACTTCATCTTCAGTCTCCTCGACAATTTCGACACCTACTTCAGAACTGATTTTAGAACTGATTTTAGTTCTACCAGCTATACCCCTATTTATGCTGTATTTTATCAACACACCCTGTATGTTACCTTGTAATTTGTTTTTTTGTTTGCTATGTACTGCGCTGCAGACACTTTTGTGGCACCTTATAAATAAACGAACTACTACTATTTAGAGAGGAGGAAGAGCCCACAGGCAGTCCAGCATCTCAGAGAGCATTGGGCATGTCCCCAAAGTGAAGTGACAGGACTTTGGTTGTCACAGGGCCCTTCCCATTTCACAGAGGCTCCACCTCCTTTACAGTCCCATTCTCTAATATTGGGAGTTACACACACTAGTGCCCCCATTTTCCTTCATGCTACACAGAAAGCCGAATTCACTTGTCATAGTGGGGCAGATGTATTAAGCCTGATAAAGTGGTGATAAAGTGAAAGGTGATATTGCACCAGCCAATCAACTTCTAACTGGAATTTTTTAAACACAGCTGATTGGCAGATGTACTGTAATAACTTATTACATCTGACTCAAGTGGGCAGATGTATTAAGCCTGGCGAAGAGATAAACTGGAGATAAAGTGGAAGGAGATAACGCACCAGCCAATCAGCTGTGTTTGAAATATGACAGTTGGGAGTTGATTGGCTGGTGCATCATCTCCTTACATTTTACTGTATCTCCACTTTAACTCCAGTTTATCTCTTCACCAGGCTTAATACATCTGCCCCATTGATCCTTATGATGGTGATGTAATCACATGTGGTAGAGCCAGGGCAATCGGCCTGATGTATTGTTGATAATCTATCTCTGGTATGTGGACATACAGTGTGTATGTGTATCTCATTATAAGGTTTATAGAAGTGTCTTCAGTCAGTGGGGACACCTGTAGCACAGAGCTCATTCTGTTTGGTGCCAGTGTAAATATGTGCTGATTTGGGCTACACTGTGGAGAATGTTTCATCAGACAAGCCAGCAGGAGACTTTAGAACATGGAATATTGTTGGTAGCCTATGTAGATGTTACAATTAGCATATATTTGTGCAGGCTCGCAGAGTCTATTACACCGCCCAGTGGGGTACACAAAATTATACAAACTGGATAAAACAAAACCAGAAAACAAAGATACATTACTGCAGGGCTGAGACTACAGAGGGAGCCACAGACGCCTTGTGCGGAAGTGCAGCAGGGATAACAGCTATCAGGTGTGCACTGAATCAGGTGCAGGAGAGCACGAAGGGCTATACTCAAGGTTGAATCGGGTGCAGGAGCGTACAGAGGGCTATACTCAAGGTTGAATCGGGTGCAGGAGCGTACAAAGGGCTATACTCAAGGTTGAATCGGGTGCAGGAGCTTACAAAGGGCTATACTCAAGGTTTAATAATACCCTGTGATTGCTCTCGGGTGTGGTATAGGGTTCCGATAGTCGGGATCCCGACAGTCATTAGCCCGATGTCGGGATCCCAACTGGCTGGACTCAGACAGCATGTTGAGTGCAACAAAATCCCCTGCGGGCTCACCAGGCTGTGGGCACGGTGGATTGCTACGCTCGCCACCTATTCTATTCTCCCTCTATGGGGGTTGTGGACCCCCACGAGGGAGAATAGCCGGTGGCCGTCGGGAACCCATCTGCCGGTGTTTTAACAGTCGGTATTCCGATGTTGGGTAAATGACTGTTGGGATATGTACCAGGGTGCAGGGCTGCCACTAGATATTGTGGATATCCAGCCCTCCCCCTGAAAAAAATGAAACAATAAAAAAAAAATATATATATATTATAGCATAGCGGGCACTCCCTCACCTCACCCTTGTTGTCACCTGCAGGAGCATCTCCCTGATGCAGCGCTGGCAGGGATGGCTCCCCTGTGCGGCGCTGCCGGGTATCCCGGGTCTCTGATATGGGGACGGGTGTCCTCCGGCTGGCTGGTGTCCTCACGGCATGTCCTGCTGCCCAGTGCCTGCCGCACTGCCTGCTTTAACGTTCGAGGCAGACAGCGGGTGGCAGGCGCTGCTGGGACGTAGTACTGGGCTCTGGCCAGGAGGCTGATGTGCTGTGCGGTGGGCTGCAGACAAAGCGCAGCCCACTGATGTGATGGGGATTGGAGGCCGTCAGCCAGAGGATAGGGCCTGGGGGAAGAGGCATGGGGGAGCTTCTGCCAGAGCGGCCGGGCGCAGGACATTTGTCCCCATAGACCCACCCTATCGGCGGCCCTGCCGGGGTGCCCTGTGGTGTATGTAATGTGGCAACACAGGGTGTGCGTGCAGGAGGATATACTGGGGTGACCTGCGATGTGCATGCAGGGGTATGTACTGGGGTGACCCGGTATGTGCTTGTGGGGGTATGTTCTGGGGTGACCCGGGATGTGCGTGCGGGGGTATGTTCTGGGGTGCGTGACCCGGAATGTGTGTGCGGGGGCATATACTGGGGTGCATGACCTGGGATGTGCATGCAGGGGTATATACTGGGATGTGGGGGGCGCGCAAAACATGCCCTTGCTCCAGGCACCGTAGCACCTAGCTACCCTACTGGAGCTAGACTACAACTCCCAGCAGCTCTCAGGCAACGCACATCCAATATTAGCTATTCTGTACTAGAAGCCTGGGTGTTATTAGTGACATGCTATAATCACACACTACATAGGGCGGGATGTATTAACTGTGCGAAAAACATCCTGCTAAACATCGCAACAATACTAATCGCATACTGTATGTATTAACCAGAAAGGTCCAAGTTCAGATAAACCGGGATCTTATTGGCTATCAGCTGTCACATGTTTTGGATAGCCAATAAGAACAGTTTGGATAAATCAACAATCAAACACAAGAGGCAAAAATCTGATTTTTGTCGGCAAAATGCACAAATGAAACGTGTGATAATTGTATGACTAAAATAACCTGATTTTAATAAGAAACACTTAAAAATTCAGTTCCAGAATAAGCCACGGCTACTATGTACCGAAGAACTGGGGTTATCCAAGTGCTTCTCTAAGGGCAAAGTTCTGGTGGGGGGGGGGGTTTAACTCCTGGCCTCACAGTGATTAGCGGGAACAGTTTGGCCTGCAATCTCCCTGGGGTTGAGCTGCTTGTTTGTATAGACGTTTAGCATGAAGAGATAAATGATACCATTATCATTAATTCCGTTCGCTTGTTAATGAAAGCTGTGTGATACTCTTTTACAGTGCTGTTTCCTGTGGCTTCACATTTCACCTCAGACATTCACCTTCCAGATTAAGCCCCGCTCGGAGGCTCATATTAAATTCAGCCAGTATCCGGTATATGTCGGCAGTCACAGATCGTTCTCCTAACGGCACTCTGTCAGCTTGTGCTGTGCCGTGTGGAACACATACTACAAACATGGTTTAGGATAACATGAGATTAAGACAGATTCACATTGGTATTGATAGTAATTGGACAAAGCAGGAAGCGTTTTTTTGGCATTTATTACGCAAGAAGAATTTATAGGCATGGCCGGATTATAATGGGGGCACAAGGGGTCAGTACCCCTGGGCCGCCCTCTAGCTAGGGCCCCCCTGTGGTTGGCATGTCTTCCTGACTGCGGACACCCCACTCGATTTTGACACTGATTATACCGCAGTATTGGATAGGACACTACGGGAGAGGTGTTCAATTATATTTCCATTTCTGACCATGCCAATATTCACGTTATTGTGATATGTGAATACCAGCCGTTTCGTGACTTACCAGCTTCGGCCATATTTTAAAACTGTACATCCCTGATGTTTCTCTCACAATCTATGAGTGATAACCGCATAAACCGAATGATCTCGGTGTATTACCCCTGAAGAAGACCCTAAGGGACGAAACGCGTAGGGTTCTCAGACCAATATACATCCAAGGTCAAATCAGGAATCAATACACCTAGAAAATCTCTGTATTTTGTACTTTATATATTTTATATATATTTATTTTATTGTTTGGAATAAATATATTCTATTTTTAAAGAAGTCTGCTGTTGGTGAAACACATTTAAGCGCACCTCTACATCTTTCTTTTCATCTCTGTTCATTGGACCTCTATTAACAGCGAGGCCCTAGAGTAGTGCAGCTTTCCAAAAAAGCGCAGGACAAGGTCACAATCCCCCCTTTTTTCTGAATATATATATATATATATATATATATATATATATATATATGTGTCCCCTGCAGTATGTATATGTATATATATATATATATATATATATATACATATATATATATATATATATATCCCCTGCCATTGACCAAGTTTATACTGCCTTTACTCTGTGTTTTGACAATGTAATATTCTCCCTTGCAGTTTGCGGCCAGTAATGACAAGTGAAAGGAGGCCCCCCTGTCTAAAGTGCCCCGGGCCCTCCAAAGGCTTAATCTGGCACTGTATATAGGGACACAAGTTCAGAAACTACCCCAAAAAAAGCTTGTGTTTACTGCAAGTAGTGCCAATACTGTACATAACAATACAGAAGGTAATTGTTACCCCTGTCTGCAATTTGGTAACAGAGGGGCAGATTTATAAAGTCCTCTGTAGTGATAAAGTGGCTGGTACTCTATAAATGTCCAATCGGCTCCTACTGTAACTGTCATTTTTCAAAACCTGCCTGTAGCTTCAGAGTAGGGAGCTGATTGGCCGGTGATACAGTACCAGTCATTCGCATCAGTATGTAATACTGTATGTGCTTTTTAAATATTTATGTATTGACATTTGGCTGTTCCTTTGTATACTAATAAACGTTGTATAGCCTTAACGAACAACCAATTGAGAACCAGTTCTTTTTATAACCCGGCTCAATAATAATTCATCAGACATCTCTGTAAATTAGGGAGAATAGTCAACATCTCTGCCTTCGGCCACCAGAGCCAGTTTAAGGTAGGAGGGGGCATGTGTGTAGTGTCCTTACTGTACACCCACCGCCAACCCCCCCCCCCCCAATTCTGCACGGTAGGCATCGTCGATAGAAATCCCATCTTAGTAAATTTACCCCTAAAGGCCCATATCCGCTGGTGCGATATGGCCACTTGTCATCAGATTCTGAGCTTCCGGAAGTAGTCGCAGATCGTTATGGCTGCCATGAATATTTATGGGAACCCGCAGGCATGGATGGGATCGCGTATGATACAACGTATGCAAAAGGACCACATACGATGTATCAAATGCGGACCAGCTGCCCGAATTGTCGAAGGTGGGTTGACTGGGTATCGCATGCGATAAATCATGCTAGTGGATGGGGCCTTTCGATTTCAATGGGATACGGTCATTAGGTCGAACCTAGGAAGGTCAAAATATATTAGGTTGACAGGGCTTAGTCACGCTTGCCTATCCTCCCGGAATTCCCGGGAGGCTCCCGAAAATCGGGCCCCCCTCCAGGGAAGGTTGGCAATCCTCCCGAATTTGTCAGGCAGCCCCCGCACCCCCCTGCCGTGCCGCACTAATTACCGGTTTTCGCGGGTCCGCGGCAACTAAAGTCCGCGGGACTAAAATCGCGTCATTTTAGCCCCGCCACCTACTCAGGGACCCGCGAATCGCGGCGTTTCTATGGATTGTGGGCGGGGCTTTGAGTCATCAACCCCCGTCCCCGCCCCCTGACCTGGAGATCCCGCTGTCCTCTTCGGGCTTCTCCCGGAGAGGCAATTTTGGGCTTAGTTCGACACCTGAAATAGATCAACATGGCTTAGGTCGACAGTTTCAGAAGGTTGACACAAGGATTATTTTGTCAGTGGGAAAATCCACAGTCAAAAGGTCGACATGAGTTTTTCACTTTTTTTGAGCTGACATGTGCCGACCGGCGGTATTTCATATGCCACCACTACGGCGTGGTGGGCGAATATAGTAGTGCGCAAAACGCAGCTAAGCACCGTCTTGAAGAATGGCAAGCGTCGGTATACTTAGACGGTGTCCATGTCGACTATGTCTATGTCGGTACACTTAGACGGGGTCCATGTCAACATTGGCGAAGAAAAAAACGTAGAAACTCATGTCGGCATTTCAACTGTCGTCTTTCCCGTTGTCTACCTAATGCTTGCATCAACCTTTCGACGATGTGTGCCTAGTCAGGTGTCGAACTAAGCCTTTTCGACCTTCAGTGGTCTACCCAATGTATGTCGATCTAAATACAGTCAACACTATGACCCCTACCCATTTACCCACAGATCACAATGCACCCGATGTCTTATTTTCCTTCTGGGCTGGTCATTTCATATTTTCCTGTAGAGGGCAGTCTGCTTCCATTGAAGAATGTTCTAGTCAACATGATTTAAAAAAAATAAAAAATAAAGAAACAGTACATTTATAATAATTATTATTAAAATTATAACACTTGAAACCTGCAAGAACCACGGCGTTCTACGGGAGAGGGAAAGCAGTGGACCTTAAAGAGCAAAAATACAGAAATCGTGTGGTCGCAGGGATTTTGCTGACTAATCTTTAGAGATTAAAATGAATAAAATAGTAAGGCAGCGAGGATAATAAACAAAACAGCATCCATCGGGGAAAAATGATAATCCTCAACTGAGATGAAAGCTGAGGTCCCTACTGCAACTTCAGATAAAATAAAAAAATAAAAAGATTCTGTGAACAATAAAAAAATAAGCTTAATTATACAGGCAGAACAAAAGAAAGTGCTGGTATATTCTGGCAGTTGCATTATACAGCGCGGTGTTTTGTATTCAAGTAACATTATTCCGGAGAAAGGAAATTTTGTACAGAAACCTTCCCTTTGTGCCTGATCTGCAGTGTCTTAAACATGAAGGATACCTTCATTACGGTATCTTTTTTTTTTTAAATCCGATCCTAATTTTTGAAGTATCATTTTGTAGGAGATCCAGTCTCGTCTGCTGTTGTGAGTTTTTGTAAAAATCCAAAAAATCTTTCACCTATATAAATATTATTTTGGCCAATCGTATTCGAAGATAATTTATTTGTTCCACTTATTTTGCAATAAGGAAAGGAAATGAGAAATAAGGAAAAAGGTTACAGGCTTGTGAAAAATATATGATAACAATGCAAACAACGTAAATCGACATAATGCTAAAAATTGGGGGAAAAACCCATGCAGCGCTAGTCCTAGTGTGCTCTACAGATTTGTGCACACACACCAAGGACATGCAGTCAGGGGAGGCAGTGCTTCCCCTGTCATTTTGTTTTCAAATAATCCAAAGAATATACCTATGACACATGTTCTGTGTCACAAGTATTTTCGGTACTTGTTTCCTAGCACGGCCGCAATCGTTGGGATCGTGTACCTTTAAGTTAAGGTACACGATCCCAACGATGGACCCAATTTCCTTTGAAATCAGGTCCATTTAGCCGGCAAAGGTAAAAAAATCGGGGGCATCGCGTCGGTCGGGACCATTAACATTGGTCCCGACGCGACCGACGCGATGCCCCCGATTTTGCCATAGGCTTCAATGTTAAAATATTTTTTAACATTGAAATCGTGAGCATCGCGTCGGTCTTGTGCCAATATAATGGCACAAGATGAGATGGACTTGATTAAGTCCATCTCGCATAGGAAAAAATGTGAAAAATGTGAAATGGGCCAATATGACCCATTTCACATTATATATGGCCCCGTCGTCACCCCACGATAGACGCCAACCCGAAGCGTGGCGAGCACAGCGAGCCCGCGAGGGGCGGCGGTGCGCATCCTCTGACCTTTTCATTCCCCTACTATCCACGTCGGCGTGGAGTTGAGAATATATAGTGTGGCGAGCACAGCGAGCCCCGCGAGGGGATGCGTATACCTGTGAAGTGATACGCGTCCCCTCGCGGGGCTCGCTGCGCTCGCCACGCTTCGGGCTCGGTGGCTCGCTGCGCTCGCCACACAATATATATTCTCAACTCCACGCCGACGTGGATAGTAGGGGAATGAAAAGGTCGGAGGACGCGCACCGCCACCCCTCGCGGGCTCGCTGCGCTCGCCACGCTTCGGGTTGGCGTCTATTGTGGGGTGGTCTAGGGAATATTTTACATTGAATCCAATGTAAAATCGGGTCCCAGGGACCCTATTCACATTTGATTCAATTAAAAAATCGGGTCGGTCGCGTCGATCGCATCGCATGCGACCAAATCGCATGCGATGCGATCGACGCAATTTTTCCGACACCACCACCCTGATGGAAATCGGTGTGGCCGTGCTAGGAAACAAGTACCATGTCTTCTTTATATTATTTTACTAGTTTGACTTTGAAGTATTTAAACTAGTTTGGGAGGCACCGATAAGGGTGCCTCGCACAAAGAACTGCAAGGGGATGAAGTGGGAGGGGAGGGGGGGGGCTTGGGGCAGGGCTAAGCAGTGGGCTAAAAAAGCCCATTAAAAATAACGCCAAAAGCGGCACTTCTAGAAGTGCCTAATTGACAGGGGCTTCTGTGATTGGTCAGCGGCGGCCAGGTGCAGGGGGGGTACGCGGTGGTGGCTGTAACAGTGCCTCTATGTTCATAGCCATCACCGCACGTCACTGTCACACACTGAACGATATTGACAGTAAGCGATATAGTCAACGATGTCACCTGCCCCCTGGCTGCTGCATACCTTGTTGATGATATATTCAACATTAACGAAGCAGCCCATGGAACTCAGTGTGCATGCACGCCGTCGCGGTCATGGCCATCACTGGATGGAGAGACTGTATCTGCCATAAGGCTGGTGCAGGTTACCGGTGGTGGACCTACACACGCACCATCCCTATTTCAGCGTCTACATTACACAGACGGTGGTCATCTCAGTCTTTGCACATTCGGACGCACAGATGTACATCGGGGATTGACTACAGAGGCATTAGCATAAAGTTACAGACAAGCGACTGCCAAGAGACGGAGCTGCTTCTGTGTCCAGCTCCGGATCAACCCCAAAGCCTTCTACGCCTTCCAGAAATGACAGTATATACAGTATTAGTATTCCCTACATGCTGCCAGATTGCTGTGCACTTCTGTAACTCTAGATACACCTCAGCTGAATCCAGAAATTGACCCAGCAGCTTGTTCTGTTTATTGGTCTTAGGTTTTGAGTTCTTTAGCAAAGACACAAGAGTTTTATGCTTTATGCTTACGGTCAATTAAGGGCCCCATACACTGCAACGATATGTCTGACCCTGAAGTCAGATGTAATTTCCCCCTGGACCTTCCCGGGAGTAATTCCATCCGATTTTGTACTTTGGTGTCATGTTTGTATGAGATATTTCTCATATGATTGATCAAGCCAAGTAAATCACATGCAATATATCTTATGGTATACAATTGTACCATAGCATATCTCTGATGGGCTGGATTAGGGGGCTAGAGGGACTGGGAATGCCAGTCAAATGTCCTGCGAAATATTGCATACGATATATCGCATGTGCAAAAAGCACGCCATTTTCCATCCGATTTCAAGCGATTCCGATAAATCAATAGTGCGGTACAAGTGATCTAGGGGCTCCTACCGTATCTGGCACTCAAGGTGGCGCGCATCAGATCGGATCGGATAGAAAACACATACAAACGATATATCGTCCAGAAAGGTCATAATCAAATGAAATTGTGCCATTTGAAGAGGGGGGGGGGGGGAACCATTTGTAATCATTCACCATTGAATGAATCCCCCCTACTGCGCAGTGCCATGTAAGCCGGGACTTACTCAGCGCTGCGATCGCCGTGGGGAGATCATGTCAATCATGTGCACTGCAGGAGGGGCAGATGTAACGTGCAGTGAGAGTTAGATTTGGGTGAGGTTTGTACTTCAAACTGATATCTATATTGAAGTGTAAAACTAAAGCAGCCAGTATTTACCCTGCACAGAAACAAAATCACAACCTCTCTGCACCGGTTACATCTGCTCCCCGGCAGTGCACATGGTTTTGTCCATTCGAGAGAGAATTTTCTTTGCAAGTGAACCAGAATCAGGCCCATCATGCACATGCAGGGCTGCGAATTCGAAGTGCTGCTACAGGGGCTGAATCAGGGCTTATGTCAGCATAATGTTGCCATGTCGACATCATAAATATCAATATTCAGACCTTCTGGTGTCCATATTTGGAATGTTAACATGTTGTACTACACTCATCCACCATACAAGGACCATGATCTTAACCCTTTCAGTGCCAACATTGCTGTGAGTGGGTCTTCAAAATATCTGCTAAAAATGCCAGCGCTGCTCACAGTGTCTGCTCTTTTAGTATAAATACCTCCCAACTGTCCTGTTTTCCATGGAAACATCCCAGTTTTTTCCCACGTCCAGTGTCCCACGGCGGGGAAGGGGGCAGTTGGGAGTCCCATCAGCCTGAAGGGAATAGACGCTGTGAGCATGCACACAGCGTCCTATTCAGCGATGCAGAAGGGTGAAAAATGGGGGCGTGGATGTCCTCCCAGGAAATTACGCCCCTTTTGATAGGTCACACCCCCTTTTTGCCCATACACGGCTCCGCCGTGCGAGTGTCCCAATTAGTGAGACACAGATGTTAGGAGGTATGTAAATAAATACAATTACCGCCAATTCATTGAAGTTTAGTTGTATATTGCACCCAAAAAACAGAACAGTCGCTGTGAGCGGCGCTGGCATTTTTAGCGGATATTTTGAGGCTCTCTCACAGCAACATTGGCACTAAAAGGGTTAAGTACCCGTAGTTGTGGAGCTTTATGTCCTCTCATTGTGGCATGGGTTTGTTTCAACCTGTGTGGAGTTTGTATGTTCTCCGAGGCCCCCCTCGCACACATTTTATATTCACACTTCAAAAATATATTGACAGGGTAAATACCTGGTGGCTAAAATGTACCTTAATATGTGTGGTTTAGTGACAAAGGTAAATGGCAGATATTCTCTGCGCTGCAAAACTGGTGGTGCTATAAAACACAGTAATAATAATAATAATCAATGTTGTGGGATGGAGAAATGTGATATAACGTGCTCGTTTTACCTCCATCTGTCCTTGGTTCCTTCACGCTGTTTCTTACTATATATTTATGTTACCGTACTGACAGTAGAGAAGGCTGACAAATGTCACCGTTGCCTGACAATGCATAAACCTATACGTCAATGACAATCGGAATCACGTTGTTAAAGGGATTAATCCTGCACTGATGGCCCAACTGTCGGCTCGATTCAGACTTGCTCGCTAGGCTGCGTATATTCGCTGCCTAGCGAGCAGGTTAACGCCGCCACGCCAAATGTACAACACCCCACCGCTGCCCGAATCCCCATGCTATGCTGCGAGCTGATGTGTACGCTTACACATGTGCTCGCATGCGCCCGTACACACAGTGTCAGAACAATAAATATTGCGCCCCGCTGGGAAAATTTTTGCGCCCCCTTCCCCCCATGAAACTCAGCCAATCAGTGTGCGGCCAGTGTTTTCAAAATCAGAAGCGTTTCCCGCGCCGCCCCCCGGTTATTTCCAAGACACTGCAGGGACCCGGCACCAACTCACTACACAGTGCCGCAGGGAACCCTCTCTCAGCGGCTTCTAGACAGCGCCGCAGGTACACCCACGCCGCACGGACCCCCTGCTCACTCCCTGCTACACCCACAAGGAGGGGGGAGCTGGGAGCGTACCAATAGCGCCCGCAGTCCCCCAGGCGCCCACACTTAGTCAGCGCCTCCCTGCCGCCGCCAGGGCTGCGGCGCTATAGTTACGCCACTGCGCACAGAGTAGAAATCATTCGATGCTTGATCACCATTGAATGATTTTCCCTATGTTCACAGATACAAGAAAAGTTGCCTGGTTTTCTGCGACAGTTCTTCCAGGCAGGGGGGCGGGGCTACTGATGGGGTGGGGAAGGGGGCAGGACAGGGGCCGGACTACAGCAATATGATGCATTTTGGGGGTGTGGCTAGTGAGAGCATGTCTTCATGGCCCCGCCCCCACCCCCGCCTTGCAAATGCACACGCTGACGGGAGGGGTGGGAAAGAGGGGCAGAAATCTGTGAGGCTTGCCCTCCTTTCTAGGGCATGCGCAGACCCCCACCATCGGGGTCGGGGAGGAATTCGGGCCTGTGCGAACAGTTCTGAATCAGGCTTGTTTTACTTCCAAATGATGTATTTCTTTTTAAACAAAACAAACAACCTCCAGAACCTTCCAGCTGTTACCTGGTCGTTCTGTATTTCCCTGGGTTGTATATATTGCAATCACCGTTTATTTTATGACTTCCTTTGTTGCTCGCGGATTATTTTTATTTAAACGGATAATGTTGCCATTTCTCTGCATTTCCTGGATATCAGTTCTACAACAGCAGCTAAACCAGAATGAATCTGGACCATTTAAAGAGAAAGTATGAAAAATGACAGTTGTAGATTGCAAATAACAGTTTTACATTTCAAATGCGCTAAATGATGGAGTGTTTAATTACTGCTGAGTTTACCCAGTTTACCTAACACATAGCTTCTGGTTCTGTACAATAATGCACAAGTTAATGTAACTGAGGTATTCATATATCGAACACCCGTTCTGTACAAAGAAGGGGCTTCACATTTCATTCTTTAAATAGAAAAATCTTAAAGGTATATTATGCAGGGTTGCCGACCCTCCCTGAATTTGCGGGAGTCTCCCGAAAATCGGGTCCTTCCTCCCGGCCCCCGGAAGGGTGGGCAACCCTCCCAGAATCAGGGGGACCCCCACTGAGCCCCCCGATCGCGGCATTTTATATGCCGCAATCCGCGGGTCTCAGGGGAGGGGGCGGAGCTAAAACGGCACAATCGTGTCATTTTAGCCCCGCCCCCTCCATGGATATCAGTTATTTAGCATATTTTCCGTAATGGGGGCGGGGCTTAATGACATCACTGTTAAGCTCCGCCCCCAAAATTCGTAATGAAAGATTCCTCTCCGGGCTTCTCCCGGAGAGGATTTTTTGAAAGTCGGCAATCATCGCTGTCCACACACGCTGGCCAAAATCTCCCAGTGTGTATGGATCTTTATTCAGACAGAGGTGGATGCAATAGTGATCGGTGCTGAGAATTCGGTAGCAGTGGGTCTGAGAACTTCTGCTAATGCAACAGGAGGCAATCAAACTGTGGCACCATTGCTGCACACATGTACTGTGGCTCCAGTGCAATCCCAGTAAATAAACCACTGGACAGCTGCATCGCACAGAGCCGTAAGTTCATCTCAGTTGCCCGGAGGCAAGTTTGAGTTTGGTGCCCACCACCCCAAATATGTTGAGTGCACTGGTGAATCTAGAAATGTGCTAATGGGTGGTCCCAAATGCAACTACTGCTGCAGAAGGGCAGGTACCCAAAGCCATGCGTGCCAAAAAGGGGGCATGGCTTCACAGAAAGGGGCGTGCCCTATATAAAATTCATTTTTCCCATCCCATAGCGCGCCAGGCGCCGGCGTCTTGTTCGCAGCAGCTGTACCAATACATGCTGCTGCCAGGAATCTGCTGCCTGCAGGGAAGCCTACAGAAGCTCTGCAGCATGGTGACGGTGGTGGAGCGGCGCTTGTGTCATCACAGTGTGGCCACGATGAGAGACAAACTGTGCTGTGCAGTAAGTGTGTGGGCAGGCCGGGGTTTAGGAGGGACTCTATATGGAGGGTAGCGCCGCAGCGAACACCTGCTCCGGCCAGCGCGCTGTGAGTGCAGGCGGTTCAGAGGTTAGAAGCATGAGCAGAGCGGCTGCTGCCATCGTGTGCCTCACTGTTAGCAGCCGGATTTAATGGGTGGTCCAGGGAACCCCCGAACCACCGCTTAGATTTGCATATGGTTGTGTGTCAACATTCTCCTGTGCATAGCCACAGTGAGTCCAGTAGTGAGTCCAGTAACATTGCTTACTGCAGCACAGGCTCAGTGCACCAGGCAGGAGCCATCCTGTCCCCTATTGCAGATGTTAGCAGGGCTCCTGGTATAGAGCCAATTAACTACAGGTGTGTCCCACATGTGCTGCTTTACATGCAGGTGCCCCTTCAGGGCTTGGAGCCCGGAGGCTGGAGCCTCCATTGTCTCAACAGCTACGCCCCTGGCATCACAGTTGGTCCAGCATTCAAGGGTGAATCAGGACCTATGCTCAAAGAGAGAGGCTTCTTCTAAATAGGCAAATGAGCAGGTGTATATACCTATGTATCTCTAACTTACTGACTTTCTGGCTGCCAAGTCCTCACAACAGGGGGCACTGTATCATACCATGTGGGCAGTACAGTGGCAAGGGGGCATGGTTACATCATCATGGCTCTGCTCCTCGCTGTACGATGCCAAGATTACCAGCATTGCAAAGTGGAGGGCGGAGCTACAATGACGCAATTTAGCGTGAATTGCGTGATCACACCCACGGACAGCCCACTTCCGTGGACAACTGATGGGGACTGCCAGTGACTGTGGGCATTGGAGGAGGGATCAAGGAGACTTGCCCGCTTTTCCAGGTAGCTAGGAGTGCCACCTTATTTTGGCAAATATCAATATTTTATTGATGATGTGGTACATGGTCATTGGAATATCCCCCAGCAGTATTAATCGGTGTCCATTTGGACAGATCTGACATTGAATAGGTGGAATGTAAATTTGAACTATTCTTGTTGAAAGCGAACAATATTTCTGCTTGTTTTCTGGTTTAGCCTGTAATGAGCAGATGGCTTCATATGTCACCTGCCTGGATGACACTGGGCCTGATTCAGAGAGGAAGTAATAGAGCAGGTTTTCCCTCTGTGCTTATGCTGCGAGGGTCTTGCGGCGGTGGTTGCATAGTGGATGTGTTCGCAGTCAGGGAGCATTTGTGGGAGGATACAGAGAAGTGGCGACTTAATCACAGGCATGGTGTGGCCGTTTCAGAATGGATGTAGGTCCGGCATGTCCAAACTATGGCCCTTCAGCTGATGTGAAACTACAAGTCCCATCATGCCTTGCCACAGTTTTGCTATTAGGGAATGCTAAAACTATGGCAAGGCATGCTGGGATGTGTAGTTTCACAAGAGCTGGAGGGCCACAGTTTGGACATGCCTGATGTAGGTGGTCCAGCACATTTCCTGACCCTGGACTGGTAAAGGTTCTGAACATGGGGTCTATCCCACTCACTGGTGGATCCATACCAGGCTATGATCGTGGTGCTTAGCACAGACGACAATCGCAGAGTAGAAGATTGCCCGTTGCTGCCCCTTCCCTGCCCCAAATGTCCCCAGCATATTGCAGCTTAGGGGGGGGGGGGCACTGTGACCGTCACCGCAGACTAAGTTATAAACGTGTGTGGTACAGGCCTTACTCATGCACAGATCACAGGCACAGCAACCGGGGGAGGTCAAAGAGAACTGCCATCCCGGGCCCTAGGAACAGAGGGGTAGATTTATTATCCAGCGATCAGGGGAATATGCGCTATCGCCGTGCGTTAAGGCAGGGGATAGCGCTTCCCCTGATCTATCACACCTGCTGGCCGGGTACTTTATCGGCGGCGGTGTGGGGCAGGAGGCATAGCGCAGCCACCTGCCTGATTTATGAACGGTCAGCATCGCTGACCGTTCCGCCACCTGCAGATATCGACTTTGACAGCTGCAGGCGGCGATGCCCTATGCCTACAGCAGGGACAGCGCTGTCCCTGCTGCTGGCGCTGAGCTGCGCTGGGATCTCGCGTGAGTAGCGAGATCCCGCTCATGCGCAGTCCCACCGGCCGGGGGAAAGGAGACAGCACGTCAGTGTTAACTGACGCTCTGTCAGCTGGAGGCGACATCGCCGGAGGGGGGAGTTAGCGCTCCCCCGCTTCGGCGGCAAGATCTTAGTAGATCTTGTCGGTGTCCCCTCCTGCTTCGCAGGGAGTGTTATAGCGGCGCTCTTAGCGCTGCTATAATAAATCTACCCCATAGGTGCAGCAGCTGCAGCAGGCAATAGGGTCAGGCTGGGGCAATGCACTGCTGGATACTGTAATTACTCCCATGAGGCTGTGCTAAAGAGTCAGAGGGACATGTGCTCTGATTGGAGGAGCCTGTCACATGATCCTCTAGCCTGTGGAGATCATCAGCAGCATCAACAACTTTGTGAGAGAGAGACACTGCCGGCTGCCGCCTGACTACTGCTGTGAGTACATACGTATTCATTGTCTATGGCAGCACCCCCATTTTTGTCCATACTGTAATCTAACACAGCAATTATAATTGGGGATTTTCTAAAACAATAAAAAGAAAATAAACTAGTGCAGAAGTGCTTCCAATTCCCCAATTTCCCCCATTTTACCCTTTTTTCACTTGTACCCAGGGCTATTTTTCAGCAGGCTCCAGCAGGAACTGAGGCCCTTATTCTAGTTCACTCTTTCTGACAAAATATTTCTTAGATGGACAAAACCATGTGCACTGCAGGTGAGGCAGGTGTAAAACCCCACCCAAATCTAATTATCTCTGCACAAGTAACACCTGCCTCACCTGCAGTGCACATGGTTTTGTCCATCTAAGAAATATTTTGTCAGAAAGAGTGAACTAGAATAAGGGCCTCAGTTCCTGCTAGACCCTGTTGAAAAATAGCCCTGCTTGTACCCCTTTCAGACAGAAAAGTCTGAAAATCCCGACACATTTTGTCATTTTGCCGGGTGCAGCCTGACCCCCCTTCACACAGAAGAACAAATTACCGGGTTGAAAATTTCTACCCGGCAATTTGCTGAATAACACTGGTATTTCTTCTGTGTGAAAGGGTCAACATTGGTCATAAATTCTGTGTCTTCGACCCTGGTCAATTCCAGGGTTGGAGACACGGGATTTACAACACGGGTGTTCCCTTTCACACAGAAAAAGGACCAGTGTTTTTAATGAAATTCCTGGGTGGAACTGCTTTACCCGGGTGTTTCATTTTCTGGGCGGGATGTATTTATATACATCGCCACCTTTCGCCGGCTGTCTGCCGCGATGCCAGCGCTTACGTACTAACATATGCGGCTGGCATCGCGATGCTTTGACGGAGAACCCCCCTTCCCCCCCCCCCCCCCGCGATACTTGTACTGTGGTCTGCGGGGGGGGGCTCCGTCTCCTCCCTGCCAGCTCCTGATGCCTACACGCCGGGGACAGCTAAGCAGGCTGCCCTGCGAAATCCGTGTGGACGGGTAATAGTACATAGTAAAATGCAGTAAAACGGGGGTTTTACTGCATTTTCCCTCTGTGTGAAAGGGGTATTGGTTTAAATTTCAGCAGAAGGGGCGGGGGATTAGGAGGGGGGGGGGGGGGGGGGAGGTAGAAGTATAGCAGACCCCAAGATTTCTGTAGCCAGCCTTGACAGATTGCTAACCCTAGTGATTTTGGCTTGGAAGCAAAGTCTGTGGATTGCTAAATTTTGCCCGATCTGAGGATAGGTGTATGATAATAATGATGACATATCTCTAAAGGCCCCCATACATTAGGCTGACTTGTCCAGACCCAATTCTCCTGTGAGCCGCCCGGCAGCTCCCCGGGAGGCTCACATACAATTTGGCACTTGACATGTGAGTTTAGCCTTAGCACATAAGATCCCGTCCGACCTCCCTGTCCCGCTGATGATATCGGGACTGCGGACCGTGCTTCGGATCGGATCGGATCAGATGTCACGCACCTGCGATTTTAGCAAGATTTCACACGGTTATCGTCCCAAATGTGCTATAACCAAGATTTCTTTTAAAATAAATAACAATGATAGATCTGCACATTTACATTACGTTACTCACATATTACAAAACATGTGCAATGTGACAATAAAGCTATACCTAACATACTGTAATACCTAACATACTGTAATACCTAACATACTGTAAGCTTTATTTACACTTCTCATTTCTGCTGATAGGGTCCTACTATGATGTATGGGGCTAGGTATCTCTATAACACTTTCCTTACTGTCTAATCATAACCCGGGGGTCCCAAGTACCCCTGGATGCGGGAGCGAGCACCCACGGGGGCAAGAATACAGCAACTATGTTCTGGCGAGACTGATCATATACAGTATGCTGCCATATTAGTATCGACAAGCACTAGGTCGACACCACCTGGTCGACATGACTGAAGGTCAACATGGGTTAGGTTAACAGGGTCTACACAAGTCTTAGGTCGACACGGGGAAGGTCGACAGTGAAAAGGCCAACATGCGCTGGCAGGTAGTATTTCATGTCCTACCATCTACTAGGGCAGGGCTGGGCAATTGCGGCCCTCCAGATGTTGAGGAACTACACATCCCAGCATGCCTTGCATCAGTTTCAGCATGGTCACATAGCAAAACTAATGCAATGCATCCTGGGATGTGTAGTTCCTCAACATCTGGAGGGCCGCAATTGCCCAGCCCTGTACTAGGGCATAGTGGGAGAATAAAATAGTGTGCCCAAAGTACGGTTCTACCTTTCAGTGTCCATGTCGACTGTGTTGACATACAGAATATTTTTTTTTTTAAAACCCAGGTTGACTTTCCCCATGTCGACCTAATGCTTGTGTCGACCTAATGACCCTTTTCACCTAACCCATGTCGACCTTCCTGCATGTCATCCTTCAGTCATGTTGAGCTTCATGCATGCCGACCTAATGCTTGTCGACCTAGTTCATGTCTATCCAATGATACATGCCCATAGTATCAATCTTATAGCATACGTGCCTACTTAGCTGCTCCTCAAGGGAGTTGGGATGCACGGCCAATCAGAATGGTGGGCTGGCCAGGGGGGTTATGGTTTCATGACTGCATTATTGTGACCCCACACCCTGCTGGACAGTGTCGCAAAACCAGGCACAGTACCGCGTGGGCGGAGCTACAATGATTCAATGCAAATGTGTCATCGGGTCCCCCACCTGTACTCTATTTTGGCTGGCTGAGGGTGTGGTGGGGTGCAGGTGGCCTCTGGGGAAAGTGGTGGACTTAGCCACCTTTCTGGGGTCGGGAGGGTCACTCAATTTTGGGAAACCTCCCAGCCATTCCAAGAGGGTAGGCAAGTGTGCCTTATGGTGTAAGCAGTCATCATAAGTATTATTTATACCTCTGGTATACTCGCATACTGACAGAGCTCTTCAGGACTCCATTACATATATATCTTGTAGTTGTACATTAGAAGTATGGATTTGGAAACTGCTCTTATTATAATTTGCCATTACCTTGCCCCTCCCCATGGTGGTTGCCATGTGCATACCTCCCAACTGTCTCATTTACCGCAGGAACTTCCTGGTCTTTGGGAACGTTCTCGCGTCCCTCCTGGGGCTGGCAGTGTCCCGCAGTGGGGGCAGTTGGGAGTCCCCACTGTCACCGTGAATAGACGCTGTGTGCATGCGCACAGCGTCTATTTATGCCCCACAGCGGCAAAAATGGGGCGTGGCCTGGCCGGAGAGCCGCGAGTATAGACCACACCCCCTTTTGTTAGGCCATGCCCCCAAATTTCCGGCGCGCCTTCAGCCCGCGTGTGAGCTTCGGGTCTGTGTCCCTCCCGCTGAGGAATGAAAGTTGGGAGGTATGAATATGTATTATATAATTGAGCTAGTGCAGGCTCAAAATGACTCAGTGGGGGGAATTCAATTGTATTTTGGATGCCCTGTGCAATTCAATTGTTCCTCTGATCGGATGCACATACTAGATAGATTAACCACTTTTGTGTGGCTGAACCCTGTGCTTTTAGACCTGGCAAGAGTAAAATACAGTACAATGGACACACAGGAGCGGAACACATACTTGCAATTCTTTCTGTCTAAAGTGACGGGCGGGGCATTGAAACCCCCTCCCCTGCAAAATGATGTACTGTAACAAAAGGGTCCATATCCGCGTGCTTTAGGTGACGGGGAAGGTTAGTATTACTGGCATGCTACATTCTAGAGTCAGTGTTATCCATACTTGCCTACTTTTGAAAACTAGTTTCAGGGAGATTATAGTTGGTAGTAGAATTTTGCACAGCGTTCCAATGAGGGGGCGTGACATGCTCCTCCCAAAGGGCGTGGCTAGTTCCATATTGTGAAAAGAGATTGTGAACGTGGCACCTAGAAGCGTGGGTGTGTACTGCTACATCTGAGAGGAATCTTTTAAAATGACTTATATCCAAATGTAGATGAGCCACAAAGCAGTCAGTAAGAGCTACTATACTGGGTAAAGTGCTAATGATGTAAATGTATATGGCTCTCATTCCTCCCCCCCCCCCCCCCAAAATGCTAGGTGACATGAGGGAGATTGCTAGACTAATGAGGGAGAGAGGGAGATTGCTGCTATGTCAGGGAGTCTCCTGCAGAATGCAGGAGGGGAGGTAACTATGGTGTAAGTGTAATGTGGGCTAGTTGGCATGAGGAAGATTGCTAGACTTATGAGGGGGAGATTGCTGCTATGTCAGGGAGTCTCCTGCAGAATGCAGGAGGGTGGGCAGCTATGGTGTTATCTAGATTCTATACGCATCCACGACAGGGACTAGTGCTCTAATGTCATCTCCGGATAATGCTGATTGATTTTATGCTCATTGTCACTAATTACAAAGTGTTTCCTTTTATTGGATATCAATATTCATATGAACTTATTAAAGCAGCAGAAATTGCGATCTCTCTAGAGCAGGCGTTAATAGCATTGACATAAATAAAATATATGCATAGCTATAGTATGCAGCATATGCTAACAACACTGTGGCGGGCTTCTATTATCTGTATTACCTATAGTGTTACACTGCTAACAGTACAAGCAGGGGTGTAACAGGACTGTGCAGTGCCATTTGCCAGCGAAGGCCCCTGACCAATCAGGATGAGGAGACGTCCATCCATATATAGGGATATATATGGTACTAGTTCAATATACTGCTGGTCAAAGCCAGATTGGGGGCCAGATGTATCCAGCTTCAAAAAGTGATAAAGTGGAGAGTGATAAACAACCAGCCAATCAGCACCTACCTGTCATGTTATAGGCTGGGTTGGAAAAATGACAGGTAGGAGCTGATTGGCTGGTTGTTTATCACTCTGCACTTTCTCACTTTTTGAAGCTAGCTACATTTGGCCCTAGGGCACTTAAGATAGGGGGGACCTCTCCATCATGTCATCACCAAACCTCCGGCAGTGCCCGTTGTGTTTGTGCCTTATCCGCGTGTGCAGGTCCTATATATACACTGTATATGCTATCATAGGCGCCGATTTATGTTTTTGCTGGTGGGTGCTCAAGCTAAAAATATAGGGGAGTGGCTTCATGGGAAAGGGGCGTGGCCACATAACAATACTGATTTAAATTACGCAGCACAGTTGTCTCCAATATTCATATTATGGCAACAGTGCCAAATACATAAATGCCCCCACAGTGCAGGTACAAAAAATCCCCCCCACAGTGCAGGTACATAAATGCCCCCACAGTGCAGGTAAAAAAATCCCCCCCACAGTGCCAAATACATAAATGCCCACACAGTGCAGGTACAAAACTGTGCCAGCGACGAGGGAGAGGGAGTGCAGTGGGACACGGGCGGGTGGGCCGCTGCTGAGCGGGTGGGTGCTCATCAATTTCTGTGGGTGCTCGGGCCCTCAAGCACCCACAGAATCGGCACCTATGTATGCTATTATATGTAGTAAATGGGTACTTGTGTAGTTTCACGGCGCCAGCATGGTGCCGTGCGTCTGAGTCCCCTTGCGCTGCACGAACACGCACGGGAACGGCCCACACACAACACTTATATATTTTAATATCATACCACACATTTATAACTAATTTTTGGGGTCTGGTTGTGGTTGGTGCAGCCCTATTCAGACACCCTTTGTCTGCGCATGCGCAGATGGACAACATCGGTCCCCCGTGCGAATGCATAAGAATAACCCCCAAAGTGTACTGGCCTGGGGAGTCGCGCACAGGAGCAGGCGCCGGGGATGATTCTACTTCACTCCCAGCTGCTGCTGCTGCGAGTGATGCTGATAGCCATTTAGCCTAGACATGAGCAGACTCTTCCAGGACAGCAGCTCTGGCTGGGGGCCCTTAAACATAGGGGGCCTAGGAGATTTACCCCCCCCCCCCCCTCCTTAATCCGGCAATGCTTTTGGTGTTATTTCACTAGATGGATTTTCCAGCCAGTCCATTAATGCACTTTTAAAAATATTATTTTATAACAAAGTAAATCAGTCAGACCATATATATATATATATTAAATTCATTTGTGGAAATATATTTTCTGAAGCTAAAACAAATCTGAGTATAAACACACAGGCTATATACATCATTAACTCACTTATTCCTGTCCTTGTTATAATACAGTACAGTACAGAAAGTCTTGTTTGGCTTCAGTTCTATTTCCAGTATTTAGTCCTCATGGATTTTGTATTTATACCGTTGTAAGATGTCTGATGAATATTTGTTTTATACGTTAATAAATCAGAATTGTTGGAAATATAGGGCTCGTCCATGGTCTGCTTCTGTAACCAGTGGTATAGAGTCTGTCCACTGAATATTTAATGACCGTATTCATTTAGAATCAGTTGAGGAATATGATTGGGTTGTGTTTAAAAAAAAAACCTTGGGCCTGATTCGGACCAGTTCGCTAGGCTACATCATACTTACCGACTTTTTAAAACTCCTCTCCGGGAGAAGGAGAGGAGTGAAAGGGGGGCGGGAAGAGGCTATGTTGTGGGGGCGGGATGAGGCTGATGTCACTAAGCCCCACCCCCATGACCGGCAGCAGCATCAATTTGCAGGTCCGTGGATGGTGGGCGGGGCTAAAATGATGCGAAATTACGCAAATCGCGCCATTTTAGCCCTGCCCCCTCCCCGCGGAGCTTTAAACCGTGGGGAAGGGGGGAGCCCTGTAAGGAAAATGCGGGAGACTTGCCCACCTTACCGGGGAGGGGGGGGGAGGGGGACCCGATTTGCGGGAAGGCAAGTCTGGGCTACATAGTCGGTGGCTAGCGACCAGGTAAATGTCACCCCGCGCAATGCATGCCGCCCGAATTCTCGCGCTACCATGCTCACATACGGCCGCACAGATAAAAAATCATTTGATAGTCGCTCATCATCGAATGATTTTTTTCACCCCTCTGTATCTGTATGGCCGCTTTCTGCCACATTTTGGGCCGGCGCTGACGTCATGTGACATCCTTTTTGTGGGTACTCCCATAAATTGCTGGGCAGTCCCTTACTTCCGCCCCCGCATGCCCATAATGTAGCAAACACCCTGGTCAGTGAAAAACTCATCGAAGGCGTTCCTTCCGGGGTTTGCCCATACACATGAGCGACTGTGGACATGCCCAGACCCCCCCCCTCCCCCAATCGGGAATGGGGCCAAATTCGAATCTGTCTCTACAGGACAGCAAGGGACTACCTCCAGTGGGAGTTGGAGTCAGCAGCATGGATCAGTACCAGGACAACTCCTTTTCAGGGGAATAGTCCATTTTTTTGTATAGTAAAAACATGGATTTTCCTTATTCAATTGCGGCTGTTTTCGGACGGATTTCTGCCGATGCAGTTTCCCTTTTGGCCCTTTTGTGACTAACCCACGCGGAGCGGCGAGTAATTCGTTGATCCGCATGTTTTCTGACCGTGACGATTTTTCCGACTGTCCAAAAAATCTGTATTTTTTTTGAAGAGGTCAAATTAAAGATTCCATTGTCCCAAACTCAACCGTTACAGTCCCGGTTACCATGGGATCCATTTTGGAGCCCATATGGGTGAGCCAAATTGACTGAGATACTAATTAAGTGCCTGATCACTAGTCTGCAGATGATCGCAGCCTAGTAAACAGGTATATGCCGCTCGTCCTAATGACACCACACCCCCCCCACTCCCACACATATCCGCTAACTAGCATGCAAGGGGATGTGTCCGCACGGATGAAAAATCTTTCAAAGGTTGCTGACCATCGAATGATTTTTTTCCCCCGTTTGCAGATATGAGTCAGTCTAGACATATGTCATGTGACATAAGTCGCCCCCCCCCCCCCCCAGAGAAGGCATGGGTGGGCCCATAAAGACGCTGGGTGTTCACCTGCTCCAGCCCTCTGCCCACCCACTATAGAGCGAACGTCTCAACAAGTGCGAAACTCGCCAAGACCGTTTGCTCCTGGAGATTGCGCATGCGCAAACCCGACCATAGGGGACGGGTCTGATTCCAGTACAAACAGGTCGGAATCGGACCCTAGGTCACCTGTGCTCAATCATAGATTAACCTGGACTGTAATGGCGGAAATATAGACTAGAATACCAGGAAATATAGACTAGAAAACCTATTAAAGTCTCAAGATGCAGGTTCCCTCACCAGCTGGACCACCAGGGCCTACTTGCTGTTCATTTCCCAGGAGTTTCCCATTGCTCTAACAGGCCAGGGAAAAATTATGGTCCTTGATTGGTTCTTTAGTTCATACCCCTCTCCGCTGCTATTTCAAGGTGGTATAATGAACCCATTAGCCAGCAGGGGCAGGTGTACAGGAGGAGTATGGCCTCACTGTCACTGTTACTAGAAATTCCATGCGGATTTACATATTTATTACAATCCTCTACTCTGTTTTATTTTGGAAAGGTGACGGCCCCCAATCTGAGTTCTATTTATGAACTTAAATTATTCTGCTGGTCTACCACTACCAACACCTGCTCATAATAGTGACTAGAAGGGAAGCGAGTATGATCCATCCAGGGTCTAAGCCAAGGTGCTACCTCCTGAGTACTAACACAATAGGCCCATATAAGCTTACATGAGAAGTGAAACGCGTCAGTCACCTGTGCTGGTATCTCAGTAATGACTGCAGTATACAGGGAGGTGAGTGACAGTAAATGAGCACCAATCAGTCATGTGCATTTTCATTATTTATTTTACGATACATATATGTGTAACAGAACACATGATGTAATGGTCACGTGTATATAATATCCCTCCTGCCGCGGCTGAGGCTGAGAGACCACATACAGTCACTGGATGATGGAGCCATGTATGAGGCAAACATTAATCCTGCCGCGGCTGAGAGACCACATACAGTCACTGGATGATGGAGCCATGTACGAGGCAAACATTAATCCTGCCGCGGCTGAGAGACCACATACAGTCACTGGATGATGGAGCCATGTACGAGGCAAACATTAATCCTGCCGCAGCTGAGAGACCACATACAGTCACTGGATGATGGAGCCATGTACGAGGCAAACATTAATCCTGCCGCGGCTGAGAGACCACATACAGTCACTGGATGATGGAGCCATGTACGAGGCAAACAGTAATCCTGCCGCAGCTGAGAGACCACATACAGTCACTGGATGATGGAGCCATGTACGAGGCAAACATTAATCCTGCCGCAGCTGAGAGATCACATACAGTCACTGGATGATGGAGCCATGTACGAGGCAAACAGTAATCCTGCCGCAGCTGAGAGACCACATACAGTCACTGGATGATGGAGCCATGTACGAGGCAAACATTAATCCTGCCGCAGCTGAGAGACCACATACAGTCACTGGATGATGGAGCCATGTACGAGGCAAACAGTAATCCTGCCGCAGCTGAGAGACCACATACAGTCACTGGATGATGGAGCCATGTACGAGGCAAACAGTAATCCTGCCGCAGCTGAGAGACCACATACAGTCAATGGATGATGGAGCCATGTACGAGGCAAACAGTAATCCTGCCGCAGCTGAGAGACCACATACAGTCACTGGATGATGGAGCCATGTACAAGGCAAACATTAATCCTGCTGCTCCTGAGGCTGAGAGACCACATACAGTCACCGGATGATGGAGCCATGTACGAGGCAAACATTAATCCTGCCGCAGCTGAGAGACCACATACAGTCAATGGATGATGGAGCCATGTACGAGGCAAACAGTAATCCTGCCGCAGCTGAGAGACCACATACAGTCACTGGATGATGGAGCCATGTACGAGATAAATATTAATGGCTCCGCCGCTCTGCTCATCACTTCCATTATTCTGTCATCTCATATTTATCTCCAGCTTCTCGCACATATCGCACCACCTTCCAAAGTACAAAACATTTGTTAGACACAGCGCTGGTAATGTAATATGTAATATCGCTGTAATCAATGGACAAGGGTAGGAAGTTGGTGAAGTAATAAAGCCACATACTGTATATAGAAAATGTATTCCTCTATCGCAGCCTAGATCACATATGGCAGAAAGTACCCAGAGAGGATTTGGTATGAGCCCTTCCCAGTAACGGCCGCGTACATGTGCGGTTACAGGGGCAAACGCAGGAATTTTATGGGGGGGGGGGGGGGTTTCTGAATGTATGTGTTCATATATACATATATATGGTATACATACGGAGCCTAACCCAAACCTCTTCTCCCCACAGCCTAACCTAACTTCCACCTCTGCAGCCTAGATCTAAGTCCCCCCTAATGCCTCACAAGCCCTCAATAGCAGGACCCCCCCTTCCAAGTACTCTGAAACAGCACCGACCCCCTCTCCAGCCCTCAGTGGCAGTACTCCCCCTCCCCAGCCCTTAGTAGCAGCAACCCCATCCCTCAGTTGCAGAACCTGCCCCCTCCCCTGCCCTCAGTGGCATTACTCCCGCTCCCCAGCCCTTAGTAGCAGCACCCCCATCCCTCAGTTGCAGAACCTGCCCCCTCCCCTGCCCTCAGTGGCAGTACTCCCCCTCCCCAGCCCTTAGTAGCAGCACCCCCATCCCCAGCCATTAGTAGCAGCACCCCAATCCCTCAGTGGCAGAACCTGCCCCCTCCCTAGTCCTCAGTGGCAGTACTCCCCCTCCCAAGGCGTCAATAGTAGTACCCCCTCCTCCCCAGCCCTCAGTAGCAGCGCACCCCTGCGACCGAAGGGGAGAGAATTCATTCGATGGTCGCCAACCATCAAATGATTTTTCTCCCCGTCGGAAATAGACATCAGTCTGAACTGACTTTTATTTCTGCCGCAGATCACCGAAAAGATGGAGGGAACTGAACTCAGCCGCCCAATCTGAGCAGGTATCGACCCGCCTACGTACCCAGGGGAATTCCCAGCATTTTCATGGGGACGTCCATAAAACGTTGAGTGTTCCCCCGCGGCCGCCCCTGTCCTCCCTGTCTGGAGCGAAGGGCTCGGTGAGTGAGAAACTTGCCAAAGCCGCTCGCTCTCATGAATTGCGCATGTGCATATTGGCGTAAGCACATCAGACATGGGGCCAAATGGGACCCACACGATTGGGTAGTACATCATTTCTTATTTCCGCAAAATAAATATGCACCTTAGGGCGAGAATTCTATATTTTTAAATATAATGTATATATACAGGATGTAAATAAAAATAAAATCACATAAAAATTGCCATTAGGGCAAACCAGAAGTGTACATATTATGAAGATGTATATGTGATTCCTGTATACTTCTGGTTTGCCCTAATGGCGATTTTTATGTGATTTTATAACAGTTTTATGTATTAAATATTTGTTTTGACTGTATTGACTTGATTCTTAGCTCCCTCTGGAACTTTCTTTTCTTCGCATATCTATATACTGGATTCTGTCTGACAGAGGATCCTTCAGAGGTGCTGCTCACGCTGGTTTGAGCGCAGATTGGGGATCTCTCTCTCTCCCTATATATATATATATATATATATATATATATATATATATACACACACACACACACACACACACACACACACTCAGTATGGAAATGTGGGGGAGAGAAACAGGCACCTAATAGTGTATTATTAGTGATATAGTTATATAGTAATAAGGATATGCGTACCAAAAAACAGATTTTAGTTGCACGGTGTCTGTACTTGATGCGGTTCCTTTCCAGACCTGGGAGCAGGATACTCTGGTGGGTGCTGCTTACTGGTGAGGTTATGGATGATATTAACATCTAGTGCCAAAAAGAAATGCAATGTCACATGTGATATATGTCAGTTAAATAGTACATTAAGTAAAAAAACATAGGTGGGAACATAAAAACACACACACACACATATATATATATATATATATATGTTAACATTAAAATTTTATTTAAATAATGTTGTCAGGGCATGCATACAAAGTACATAATCGTATGCATGTCCTGAGAAAATAATTTCAATTACTAGAGAGAACGTGCTAGTCCCGTGAGTGCCATCTCCACACTGAATATGAGATTCCCCTTCCCCCTACCGAGGGAAATCATGCCTCACAGTTTTTAAAGTGCCATGACCTTCCTAGTTGCCACACTAGAAGTAGGAGCGCCGCAACCCCCCAATATGGAGGTGTGCCCAGCCCTCCCTAAGCAACCAGGAAACCCTGGCTCGCCTACTACACTGAATTCAGCAATCACCAGCGGTGAACACTGACTACACCAATTTACCCCAGTCTCCCCCCCCCCCCCCCCCCCATAGGACACTGCAACCACCAAATGGGACAGCGGTACAGTCTGCAACTTGTGGGACAGTCTGTAATCGGGACAGTTGGGAGGCATGCTGTATATATATATATAAAAGCAGTGACAGTATACAGCTGAGATCTATAGTTCCTATCTATAGTCTATAGATCAATTCCAGTAGCCCCAATGCGTGGCCAGTATGAACAATAGCAGGAGACTTATTCAGATATTTCCATTCCACATACATTATCTTATTGCTGGTTCCTACAGCATCTAGTTACCTTGTTCTTGTGGTTTCCATGATTAGGTGACAGCGCAGAATCGTGTTCCTCTGCATTAGTGTCTGACACTTGGGGCACCTGGGCATTATTCCTGTATTACAGTCCCAGTCGTGGCTGCACCCTGCTTGTTATTTGCTCTCCCGCCAGGTGGATGAGCTGCGCTGTCTTCTGTTCTGTCTCTTATGTGGTTTAAGAATGGGAGGTGGAGGGTGAGAGAGGCTGCGGGGTCATTTCTATGTACCCCAAGCAGCAGCACATGAAGACTCAGTATGGTGGCGCATGGCCATATAATGTAGGACACGTCCTAAGTCTTCTAGCTTATGTGCAGGTCCATTATACAGAGCCCAGATCTGATCGGCAGGAAATATTATGGGCCTGTGTGGCATAGATAGATAGATAGATAGATATCTACCTATTTTTTATCTATATAACTAAATTAAATGATTAATTAATTAGGATTAATTAAAATGAATTTCTTAATGAATTAAAATGAATTTCTTAAAGAATTAAAATTAATATCTTAATATCTAACTAACTTATGCCAACGTATTAGTAACACATCTAAGCCTGTCTAAGCCTCCTCTCCTCTATCCGTTCCTCTCTCCACCTCTCACTCAGGGATGTAGTCTTTCCCAGACACATATGGGTTGTTTGTGCCGTTACAGTATTTGGGATTGGGTTTACGGCGCCTCTTCATCCCTCTCATCTGAGAATTCTTCTTCTTTATCTCAGCCACTTTGTCCGTTGGGACAAGGCCCAATGCTGCCACGAAGGCGACTTTCTGCTCATCCTCCTGCTTCATTTTTTTGGCGGCCGGGGGACCCTCAGCTGGTTTTTCAGAAGAGTTCATGTCTGCAGCAGATCAACACCAAGCTCCAACTGTCACCACTGAGCAGTAATGGCAGTTACTGGTCACTGAGAACCTGAGCCTCTGGCCTCTGTGACATCACAACATCCTGCAGGCTGCATGTACAGCCAATGGAGAGGAGTTCACATTACAGATACATACATAGGGCCTAATTCATGCCTGTAGCCAGTGGTCAATGTTTTGATTGCGCTTATCGCGCCCATTAAGGTCGGGTTAAGTGGCTAAACCCAACCAAACTAATTGGCTTGAAGAGAGAAGCCCCATTTGCGCCGCCAAACCATTGACTTTTCTCAACGTTTAATTTGCTATCCCCGGGGGTAATGAGCTAAAATGATGTTTGCCCGCCTGTTGGCAGAAACATTTGAATACTGACGGCGGCGGCGCATGTGTGCCGGGATGCGCAGCAAACATTTGAATTCCCCCCAAAGAGTACGATCCAAGTAGTCACCAACAGCAGGTGTTTAATCATCAGGAGTTGTTATCATCCAGGTTAAACACCTCATCATAGGACGCTTGACCTTTGGTACCAAAGATTTCCTATATAAGCATATTGGCAGCTAAATCATAAAGACCCCACTAAAGTACTAATTGCTGCACATTATAATTGCAATGTCATAATGTGTGTGATCCAGGGGCGTATTTAAGGGGGCACCCCGAGGCACAACAATAACAGCTGTCCCCCCCCCCACACCAAATAATTATATCATTTTTTTTAAGTAGTGATAAGGCCTCATTTGAACTGTGCATACAAATTTACTAGGTAGGACAGCTCACATGTCCTACCCATTTACACTCCATACAGAATAGCATATGGTACATTACAATGGAAAACTTTGGAAGTTACTGGTACATTTTGGACTGACAGCACCAACATAAGCATCCAAGTACTGCCCCCATATAGGTGCCAAACAGTTACTGCATATGCTTCATTGAGAACCAATTAACCTATCAGTATGTTTTTCTGATTGTGGGTAGAAATTAAATCACCTGGAAAAAATTCATGCAAGCACAGGGTGGGGAATACAGGACCATATTGGGAACTGAACCCTTATCCTCCACACTTATACCTTCCATAATTCCAGTGGAAAATGTATTAATCTCAAATTTTGAATATATATATATATATGTATATATTGTACATATATATAGTAACAAGGTAACATCAGTTTATATATATATATATATATATATATATATATATATATATATTATATATATAACTGGGGTAGCCAACCATAGTCCTCGAGAGCTACCAACAGTGCATGTTTTGCAGGTCTCCTCACAGAATCACAAGTGAGCTAATTAGCTCCATCTGTGGATCTTTTAAAATGTGTCAGTGATTAATGAGTGCAGCTGTGCAGCAGCTAGGTTGTCTGTAAAATGTGAACTGTTGGTAGCTCTCGAGGGCTAGGGTTGGCTACCACTGATATATAATCATACTTGCCTACCTGACCCTCTCCATGAGGGAGAAAATGCTCTGTTCTTGGACTTCCCTGGTAATGTATGATTGCCATCACCTGTGGTGAAACACCTTTCTTAACAAATACATAGCTCCCCACAGGTGATGGCAATCCTACATTACCAGGGAAGCCCAGGAGCAGAGCATTTTCTCCCTCATTGAGAGGGTCAGGTAGGCAAGTATGTATATAGGAATGATGTAACTGTTACTACTATGCTGTTTATATTATATTTATGCTGGTGCAAAGTACAAACACTGGATGCCAGGTGGCCACTGGCATAACTATATAGGATGCAAGCGGTGCACTAGCTAAGGGGCCTGGTGGCCTAAGGTCCTGATGGCTCAGTAGGCAACACACTGAACCATTCCGATTTTTTTTAATGTTCACTGCGGGTAACGGGCAGTGATCTGTTGACAGGGGGCAGCTGGGCTTGGTCACCGGCACTGAGCAAGTAACTCACTGAGTTCTTCTGCCTGCTACACCACTATTGGTCAGTGCCCAATCTATTTTTGGCCATCTCCAGCGGGTGGCGGCGGGGGGCATTTGTCGGGACGGAGGGTGGCGCTGACCTGTTCGATAAGCACTTGGGTGTCCATAAACAGCACAAAAGTGGCTTTTATCCAATACTACATTTGTCCCTTCCTGTTTAACTTGCATTAAATGCATCAAATGGAACAAGCAGCATTCAAACAGCCAAACATAAAGAAACGTAAAAATAAAACATAACTTTAAAAGCCATTTAATTAATGTTTTCCATGCTAAAAGCCAGCCAGACATCGTGGACCTTACAGACTAATAGAAAAAATACCATCATCCAAGGTTTAATTTGTTTTTCACTTTTTCCATTTATAGTTTATTTGTGGAACTTTTGAAACTCATTTCAATCTTTAACCAGTTATTTAATTTTCTGCCCCCTTCCCGCAGTTCTTTTATTGCAGAGATGACTCAGTGTTTCTTGGAAGAAGCGCTCGGGCTAATTGGTGTGTACACAGAAGCTTTAACCATATTTCCAATCACAAGATCAAAACCCAGTTACTGTTAATTATGCAAACATGACATTTAATAGGCCAAGAGGTAAATACATTCATTCATCAAGATCATGGAAGTTTCATACTTGCTGGTGCAGATAGATTACTTCTCGGGAGCTTATTTGGTGGTATCCTATATCAGTCTCACAGTGATTAGCACTAGAGGACTGACTGGTAATATGCCATTCACAAGATGGCAGACACATTCTCCATTGCAGTTATGTCAGGAGGACTTGGTCAACTGTAGGAAGTATTATGGTGTCTCCCCAATTGTTTATTGAGACCTCTTTTAGGTACAGTATATGCATTATTTTTTTCCACCTGTGAGAGCAAGTATGGTGAATGTAAGTTGGGTACTTGTTTCCTAGCACGGCACCCATCGCATCATATACCATAAGCCTTACAATGGTATGCGATGCGACGCGATGGCACCCGATGTTATACAATTAAAAATCATATACCATGAAATTGTATGCCATTGTATGCCATATACAATGGTATACGATTTGAAATTGTATAAGCACCCTAATGGGTGTTTTCAATGTTAAATGGCCCCCTATAAGATTATTAATTGTATAAGCACCGCAATGGGTGCTTACAATGTTAAAAGCACCCCCAACACCACCCTCAGTATCAACGCCAACCCGCAGCGTGGCGAGCGCAGCGAGCCCGCATGGGGCGGCGGTACGCGACCTACAACCTTTTCAGACCCCCACTATCCACGTTAGCACGGAGTTGATTTTAGATAGTGTGGCGAGCGCAGCGAGCCACTGAGCCCGAAGCGTGGTGAGCGCACGCGGAATACATGTAAAGTAATACGCGGGTCTCGCTGCGCTCGCCACTCTATCTACAATCAACTCCACGCCGACGTGGATAGTGGGGGTATGAAAAGGTCAGAGGACACGTACCGCAGCCCCTCGCGCTTCAGGTTGGCATTCATAGTGGGGGTGCATTTAACATTGTAAGCACCTATTAGGGTGCTTATACATTTAAAAATCGTATAGGGGGGCCAAAATCGCATTGCATGCGGCTATATGGCATGCGATGCGATACAATGCATAAGATGCCATACGATTGAAAATCGTGCTAGGAAACAAGTACCGTAAAATTGACATTGCAAGGCGTAGACCGTTTTATTTTGCCGGTTGCACTATCAATAAAACTAAGGCCGGAGCAAGGATTTTCATATACATTTATATGCATAATTATATCATTGCTTTTTTTATTAGTGCTTTTTATTAATTGTGTATAAAGAACTAAATAAATACATACATAAATAAATAAATACATACTGTATTTATTTCTGACTTTTGTATATTTCTTAGCAATTTGTTGAGTATCCCAGTACAGGTTGAGTATCCCTTATCCAAATATCCATTATCTAAATTATTCCGAAAACCATAGTCTCCAAAATGTACTTTTATTTTCATTTTTTTGCTAAAAACCTACTGGGTTCATCTGTAACTGGCACTACTTGGTAAATTACATGTAATTGGCACTAAATATGCAATCTGGACTCATTAACAACACCTGTGGTTTGCTGTTAAATATCTGTTCAGGGCAGAGGGTCAAATTTCCCAATGCCAGTTAGGGACTGGGCAATAGGGTGTGGGTGGGGTGTGGATTCTACGCTAGAGACCTCTGGATTATTGTTACCACTTGTAAAGCCTGGGAATTGCTTGCTGTAAAACCTGCTAATGCTGTGATCTGAATTGCCAAGCTGTATGAACCTGTATGCTGTCTATCTGCCAAAATGAAGAAAACGTTATCTTTTCCCTATCCAGCGTGTGTGATCCTATCACATTATACAGAATAATAAGTGCTAATAGTTGCATTACAAATTATACATCATGTTTTACATTTGTCTATTATAATTATTCCACAGAGAATACAATTGTACTATAAGGTTAAAATATGTTTTGCACATAAACATAGTTTTCAGATAGCATAAAAATGTCTGTATAGGTTGGTATAGCAACAGCCAGCCCAATATAAACATATGCGAACCCGCCATATTCTCTCTGATACCACTTACAAACTACTGGCTGATTGGAAAAAAATGGCAACCCCCTTTCTTCAATGCGTCAGTACTGGAATCTGGCAAGTCCATTGCATGAATTACATGTCCAGCATTAGTGATAATTCAACCAGATGCCCTTGGGTCAGTAACGTTTTTTACCTATGGCCTGCAGGGCTGCAGCCCCCACAGGTAAAATCCACCACTGTACTGCAGCCAGATGCATTCTGTGGGAAGTATTCAATGCTCCTGGTTCACCGTTTTTCTCTGCGAATCAGGCTGTTTCCGCTCCTTGCGGTGAATCTTTTTCACTGAAACTCTGATTCACCCTATTCAATGTTCACTGTTCGCCAAAACAACAGTGAATCCCGGCCAGTTCTCCGTTTCATGCTCGCTGCAATTCGCTGATGTATTCCAATGGGGTTTTCACTGGGATTCGCCGAGAGTGTATTCAATGCTAGGATGGAGAACTGCTTTCAGCATGATTTTTGCCATGATTCACCGTTTTGCATTCGACATCTTTTTAAGGTGAACTGGAATGTGATCTTTTAAAATAAAGTTTTTTTGTTTTTTTTGGTGTAAAAAAATCAGGAATTTTATTCTGTGAAGGGGCATGCTATTTTTATTCATGTGCTTGCAGCACATGAATATATATTTAATTTTAATTTTTTTACACATTCACCAGCAGGGGGCGGGGAGCCGCTCATTAGATATTCACTTCACACTGGTCCCGCTCATTACATATGCACGAGCGGGACCAGTGCAGCGGCTCCCTCCACAGAGCCCCTGCCAGCTCCCCTGGGGGGGGGGGGGAAGCTTGTGCTGCCTGTGTCCCCGGGAGCACCCCCTCACACACACACATTCCGGCACAGGCAGGGAGGCTTCCATCTCCCTGCCTGCCGCCGTCCCCCAGCTCCCTGTGACGAACATTAAAAATTGCTGTCAAAAATTGCTCCACAGAGGTAAGAGCCGCCGCTGCCTAGGGTCCATGGTCAGTGGTGCACGCGGGGGGGGGGGGGGGGGGGGGGTCAGAGGACCTGGAAACCACCCCATACAAATATTTTTTGGGGGAGATGGAGACGGTCACTACAGTGGTCGCTGCAATTGGAGTTGCATGAGCTGGAGGCAGCGGCGGAGGGGTATTAGGAGGAGGTGGTGCTCCCTTCCCTGGCTTAAGGGGTGGGGGTAGGGACACGGGAGGGAGAGCAGGAGGTGCGGCTGCCTGCGGAGGTGCTCCTATCTGCCGGGCTTAGGGTTTAGGGGTGCTGGGGATGGAGGGGAGAGCAGGAGGCAGCAGATGCCTGCGGAGGTGAACCTTTCTGTCGGGCTTAGGGTTTGGGGGTGCGGGGGATGGAGGTAGAGCAGGAGGCAGTGGCTGCGTGCGGAGGTGCTCCTTTCCGCCAAGCATATGGTTCAGGGGACGGAGGGGAGAGGAAGAGGCGGCTGCGGTGCTCCCTTCCCTGGGTTAAGAGTCTTAGGTGGGGGCGGAGGGGAGCTGCACACAGGTACTGCACTATGTAGCAGCGAGCTGTCTGTGGGGTTGGAATCCAATTGGATAGACGTGAGCTGCAGGCAGGCATTAGGCTCTGTGCTGCAGACTGTTAGTGTGAGAGGTGCTTTCAGCCCTACCCTGTCAGCAGCTTCCATTTAGTGTGATTGGCTCCCTGCACTCATGTAACTTGCATTGATTGTAGTGCAAAGGAGCCCATCATCCACCACGCGGAAGCCATCATGTGTTAACCCAGACCCGTGTTAAAGCAGTGGGGGTGGGCAAACACATTTCCGCTACTGCAGAGGGATGATACACTGCTGAAACTTCCAGCCAGGCCAACTGACATCACTGCGAAGGCATCGGTGTCATTGTCCAGATGCCGAAAAGCAGACGGCCAGACGGCAAGAGGAAGACTGACTACTCCCTGAATGGGCAGGCCAGGGAACCCCTCTCTAGGACACTATAAGCAATGACGCACAGTGATGGTTACTACGTCAAGACTGATAATTGCAACAATGCAAAGATGGTGGTATATAAAAAAATTACAAATGGCAACAATGCACAAACGATGGTATACTAATAATGACATTTGCAACAATGCACAAATGATGGAATCAAGGTAAATGATAAAGGCAACAATGCTCAGACGATGATACCAAAAAATCCAACAACCTCTTCCCCCAATTCCCTACACTGCATGGGGCAAGCCCCAAACGCAGATACCCGCAAGGATACAGGTGTAACTTAAGGCAAGAGGACGGCAGGAATGAAGCAGGCAACTTAGCTGAAGCAGGGACTGGAACTCCGGAGCAAACAGGCTAAGGAATCAAGGACCAGGAACACCACTTGACTGCTGACACAGGGTCTAAGAAGCTATAATCGGCGTCTGTTTCCTGCAGACACCGGTTATTTATTCAAAATTACGGCCCCCCACGGCTCCTGACGTCAGCAAGTGGGACGCTTGCCACGCAGAAGTTCGGGGACGCTGCCGAGCAGCGGCTAACAGTACCCCCCCTTGAGCTCTCCTCAGCCGACCTCGGGCCCCTGGCTTCTCTGGAAATTGTATAAAAAAGATCTCGGAAATTGTATAAAAAGATCCGAAGCGTGGCGATACGCGTCCTCCGACCTTTTCATACCCCCACTATCCACGTCGGCGTGGAGTTGATCTTATATAGTGTGGCGAGCGCAGTGCCACCGAGCCCTGAAGCGTGGTGAGCCCCACGAAGGGACGCGGAATACATGTAAAGTAATACGCGTCCGCTCGCCACGCTTCGGGCTCGCTGCGCTTGCTACACTATCTAAAATCAACTCCACGCCAACGTGGATAGGGGGGTATGAAAAGGACGGAGGACATGTACCGCCGCCCCTCGCGGGCTCGCTGCGCTTCGCCACGCCTCGGGTTTGCGTTTATAGTGGGGGTGGTGTGGGGGTGCATTTAACATTGTAAGCACCCATTAGGGTGCTTATACAATTAAAAATCGCATGCATCGTATGCGGTTATATGGCATGCGATGGCATAAGATGCCATAAGATGGAAATCTTGGGTGCCGTGCTAGGAAACAAGTACCTTAAAAACACCTAAAAACCACATTGATAGTTTTTTACATGACTTTTCAATGCATTTTGGATGTTTTATATATTTTAAAATATCTGTATTTCAAACTATGCAGAAACATTCACTGCATCCATTTAAGAGGCAGCACTGATAGCAATGGGATTTTTTGGTTCTCTTATTGTTGAATAAATATCCATATATATATATATATATATATAATAGTACCAATAATCCTCTCCGCGCTATATATGCAGCAACAGTTCGTATACTGTAATGGACGGCCGCCTAACCACACAAATCCCTAAAGGGTTTAGGGACAACCAAAATGATAGAAAGCACAATTGTGGTATGGCGCCTTAAAAATAATAAATAAAGTCCATATGTATGGTGGTCATAGATCAGTAAAACAGACCAGAAGAATTCATCCAATTTCTTTGTTTATTGATGTCAACTTTTTCATCGGCAAAACCGTGAGAAGTATCCCTTCTCACGGTTTTGCCGATGAAAAAGTTGACATCAATAAACAAAGAAATTGGATGAATTCTTCTGGTCTGTTTTACTGATCTATGACCACCATACATATGGACTTTATTTATTATTTTTAAGGCGCCATACCACAATTGTGCTTTCTATATATATATATATATATATATATATATATATATATATATATATATATATATATATATATATATATATATATATATATATATATATATATATATATATATATATATATATGACAAACTACTCCTCACCTCTATGACCAGACGTCACTTGACAAATCACATTACTCCTTTGTGTGTTAAAAGATGTTGGAACAGAAAGTGAAAGAAATTTTTGCAGGGACACTTGTCTGTTTCAAACTTGCTTGACATGGAGAGTGGGAGGTGTGAAGACAGAGATCGGAGGGAGGAGCAGATAGGGACTGGGTTGGGGTGGTGAGTTTGTGGGTTAAAAACACACACAACTCACAGTGGAAGTACATTGCAGAAGCTGTCATTTCTAATGGGCTTTTAAATAGTCTTCTATAATTAATCACTAAGTTAATGTCAAACATACATATAAAGGTGACCTATCACATCCCCTGGGGTCACTAAGGTATGTAGACTGAACTGGACGTGGGGATGTCTTTCTGAAATGCGATGTCCTTTAACGTTTGATTTTGCTTTGAAGTGTTAATAGATATAAATAAGTACATTTTGTACGACAGAAAGCCACTGGTTATATTGTTGACACATAAAATTGTGTACAATATTGGAAAGTGTTAAATATATTTTTCCAAAAGTAATGTCAGTTATTTTATTGTAACACGACTGCTGTCAACGCTTGGTTTGTAATTGTATTTTCACTGCTGAGTTCTGACATTTTTTCTTGTCTACACTGAAACTCCTCTATGTATGTACTCTACTAACCCAAAATTCTAGCTGTTTCAATAGAGTTGGCGAGTACTAAGGAGTTGTTTCAATAGAGTTGTTTCAATAGAGTTGAGGAGTACCCCTTTTAAATCGCTCGAATAACCAGGGTCCTTGATGGGTCAACCCAGGTCGAGGTGTTGTGTGATAACACCAAAGTGATTAACCTGGATTGAGCAACCCGGATTAAAAGAAGAGTTAAACCCGGGTCGCAGTGTGTATAATTGGTGACTTGAGTATATGGCCTATATCAGCATGGATCACTAATCAGTGACTTTGCAATTTGTCCGATTACAGAACGACTGCTTGTGCACATCAGACTCAAGGCACATGCACGTCCGCAATTAAAGACAAAATTCCTGTCGCAGTTTAATCAAAAAAGTTGCAGTTTGATTGACAGGAAGCCAGGCATTTTTGTGGACCACTTCCAGCTTGTCTCAGTCGCATATTAGTGGAAGCCTCAGATCTACTCACATTTGCACAGACGGCAAAGTTGCTTCAGTGCTTCGAAAATTGCAAATGAATTTGCACGTGGATAGTGATTAGCATCGGCAATCCGTGCGCAATTAATTTGCTTACTTTATTAATGTATTTTCTCATTCTGTTTGGCCTGCGTCTTGATGCTCGCAGTCAACTGCAACTTCTCAGGTTAGTGAGTGTGAGTAGGGCTGACCCAGGTTGGACTGGGGTTAATATTCCTGAGTTAGACCCGGGTTTGCCACGTGAAAGCGGTATTACTAATAAGGGGTCCGGTTTAATGGATTGACCAGGTTTAAGTCAGCAATAACATGCTTGACCACTAGTCTAGTTAGACGTCTATACTTGGTTGACTGCGTTTATATAGAATGTCACTCTAGATCAACGGAAGTAAAGTATCGATTGGAACATGGTCAACAGTAGCAAGGTCGACTTGATTTTTTCATCTTTTTTTTTTTTTGGTGCCGAATGTTAGTGTGGTGTCCGTGGACAATGTATATGTGCCCAGGGTCCCCTTGCATGCTTTCTGCACACTATTATAATCTTACTGTATTTCCACTTGGATAGTAGAGTAGGAACCAAGTGGACAGCACCAAAAAAAGATTGGTGTCCCATAGATGCTTTACTTCCTTCGATTTATCGCCACTCTCTATATAGACGGAGTCCACCAAGTTTAGATGGTTAACTAGACGCCGTCGACCACTAGTGGCCAACCATGGTATTGTCAAGCTAAACCCAGTCGATCCGGATACCACTAATAAGCATAATAAAAACTAAATCCAACTTTACAGAGAAAACAGATAATTGAATAAGATAAACGGGACAAAAGGTAAAAAAGAAGGAAGGTAGTGTCTAAGCTTTTCCTTCTTCCAATTTTTATGATTGTTGTAAAAAAGCAAGGCAATGAAAATGCAATTAGGTTTAAAACGTGGAATATCTGGTCTGAGTGAGCATAATCTAGTTTTATAGGGCACCGCTCGATCTTCAAGGCAGAATCATTACGGTGCATTTATCATTGCATCAATGCGTTTTCTGATTTTCTGCCCCTTTTATAAAGAAGGAGAATGAATTAAAGAAAGGCCAAGGTAAACGTAGCTGGGGAAGGGCAGCTATCACTTGCCCTTGCTTTGAGAAATAGACTTTCTCAATGGTATTCCGTCCCCTCTTATAACCTATCAGTCGCCTGATCAGAAATTCATAATGCAGGCAATCTATTTCTCAGCTCGACTGGGGCAGATGATTGAATTTAAATAAGCAAATGCCAGATTTGGTCTTTTGACATTCTGTATGCCTTTCCCCTATCTTCCTCTCTTTCTCCTACCTTTCTCATCCTAATGACTTTCATTATTACGTACCCCTCTGCAGACCACCATTTGAAATTGGTCAGAAGGAGCATTAGGAAAATGTATCAAAAATTGTTCGATTGATGGCCTTGGCGTGGGAAGGAGAGGTCTAACGATAATATCAAATAAATAAATTAAATTAAACATCCTCCTCCCACAAAAATCCCACTTATCTGTTTTTAAATTATGGATATGTTTTTAACATTATGTGCGAGTCTAATGTCTGGTGGTGATCAAGAAATGTTTATATTTACATTTATTCGTTTTCTGATTATATTTTGTTAATGTAGATATATATATTGAAGTTATGTTATATAATCACGTCCCTTATTCTGAATCGTGCGGTACGGCCCGCGTGCGGCCGTACCGCCGATGTTTTCAGTCTGCACATGCGCAGAGGTCAATCTGCGCATGTGCAGCCCAATTCGCCGCAGACGTAGTTCGTCCGCCGCAAAGGGGGCGTATAGGGGCGTGAGGGGCTTCATACCCTCATTTCCCTATGCATACGCCCCGCGTTTCATGGGCGTTCCCATGCAAACGCGGGGCGTATGCATGCTAATGAGGGTATGACGCCAGTGATGGGGGCGGGAAGCTGACGTCGCCGGATGTCAGCTCTCAGCCCCCATACAAGCTATCACACGGACGATTGTCCGTGTGGTCTCAGCTTGCGGGACCTGGTGGGGCGTGCGGCCCTGCCTTCGATGGTCGCCGACCATCGAATGCAGGGGGCAGCTCCCACCATGGTGGAGGCGTATGCCCCACCATTTTCTTGCGGATCGCCAGCCGTCCGTGTACGGACGGCCGTGGCGATCCGTATCGTGGGCGGGGATTGGTTTGTGCGGCCGGAGCACCGTGTGCGGCTCCGGCCGCACAGATCTGAATAAGGGCCTATGTGAGGAGTTGGAAATATATGAGGAGAACACTGGTAAAATTATACTTTATACTTTTTATATTTAAAAATGACATATTTTATTTTACAAAAAAGACACCCCAAAATAATTTTGTTGGTGATACATAAACCTAGGCACATATATATTTTATGGTATTCTCTCTTAGATGAGAATTATTTTCTAGTATACCACAGATAATCATCGCATATCATACATTGTTAACGATATGCACCATAACTATATCATTAACAATATATTGGGTACTTGTTTCCTAGCAGGGTGCCCGTCGGGTGCGATGGGACCCGACCGACCCGATTTTCGGGCTTTAAAGACGTTTCCCGTACAAATAAAAAAACGGTTGCATCGCAATGCGACGCGACCGACCCGATTTGTACATTGGACCAATGTAAAAATGCTCCGAGACCCGTTTTTACATTGGAACCAATGTTAAATGCCCCCCAGACCCGATTTTTTATTGTATACCCACCCATGCACCCCCATTGTTAACGCGACGCCACGGTCAATGTCAACATGAAGCGTGGCGAGCGCAGCGAGCCCACGAGGGGCGGCGTTGCGTGTCCTCCGACCTTTTTATACCCCCACTATCCACGTCGGTGTGGAGTTGACTTTATATCAGCCCGAAGTGTGGCGTGCGGCGAACGCAGCGAGCCCCGCGAGGGGCCGCATAACACGTGTGAAGTAATGCGCGTCCCCTCGCCACGCTTCGGGCTCGGTGGCTCGCTGCGCTCGCCACACTATATAAAATCAACTACCACGCCGACGTGGATAGTGGGGGTATGAAAAGGTCGGAGGACGCGTAACGCCGCCCCTCGTGGGCTCACTCCGCTCGACATGCTTCGGGTTGATCGTGGCGTGGCATTAACAATGTGGGGGCATTTGACATAGTAATTACCCATCAGGGTGGGTATACAATTACAAATCGGGTCTGTGGGGGCATTTATCATTGTAATCAGCCATGAGGGTGGCTGTACAATTAAAAATCGGGTCAATTTGGTCGCATCGCATGTGATTTGGTCACATGCAATGCGATCGACCCGATTTTTCCGACCCAATTTCATACAATTAAAATCGGTGGTGCTCTGCTAGGAAACAAGTACCATATATTGTGCTTATAATCTAGTGTGTGTACACTATGGGGGGTATTCAATCTAGAATTCCAACTGTCGGAACGTCCTGACAGAATCCTGGACAATTTTTGTCAGATCCGACACTAAAGGCGACAGTCAGCACTCAATGTTGCGACTTTCGAGTGGCGGATTGGCGGAAATCAGCTGTGAATTCGACAATCTGTAGCTGTCTCCGAAAAAACAGATCCGTCTTTAAAAAAAGTCTGATCTGAAAGCCTTCAATGCTGTCATTAATGGCAGCATTGAACAGGTGAGTGCCAATATTTCCCCTGTCGAGAAAATTTTGGAACAGAGTGAAACAACGCCCTCCTGTAATGATGTCCTCCATCAACGTGCAGTGAAATGTGTTTTTTTTTATAACCATAATTTTTTATTGGTATCATAAAAGGTGTACTGTATATGGACAAACAATGTACATATATAAGTAAGAGTAGCCACATAACATGACAATTCTGTATGTGTTGCTTTTAGATAGAAACATCGGTACTCTTTACCTAGAAGGGTGCCCATCGTGGCCATCGCGGGCATTGAATGCACTAAAAAATCGGGTGCGATGCGACCGACGCGATGCCCTCGATTTCCCATAGGGAACAATGTTAAATGTCTCAATTGACCCGATTTTCCTGTTCAATGCCTCAATTGACCCGATTTTTCCATAGGAAACAATGTTAAATGGGCCACAGAGGCCAAATAGGCACCATGAAGTGTGAAATGGCCACCCCAATTGTTAACGCCACCCCACGATCAACGTCAACCCGAAGCGTGGCGAGCGCAGCAAACCCGCGAGGGGCGGCGGTACGCGTCCTACGACCTTTTCATACCCCCACTATCCACGTCGGCGTGGAGTTGAGAATAGAAAGTGTGGTGAGCGCAGCGAGCCCGAAGCGTGGCGAGCGGACGCGGATACCTTCACAGGTATCCACGTCCCCTCGCGGGCTTCACAGCTGTCCGCGTCCGCTCGCCACGCTTCAGGCTCGGTAGCATGCTGCGCTCGCCACACTTTCTATTCTCAACTCCACGCCGACGTGGATAGTGGGGGTATGAAAAGGTCGTAGGACGCGTACCGCCGCCGCTCACCACGCTTCGGGTTCACGTTGATCGTGGGGTGGCGTTAATAATTGTGGGGGCCATTTCACACTTCAGGGTGCCTATTTGGCCTCTGTGGGCCATTTAACATTGTTTCCTATGGAAAAATCGGGTCAATTGAGGCATTGAACAGGAAAATCGGGTCAATTGAGACATTTAACATCGTTCCCTATGGGAAATCGCGGGCATCGCGTCGGTCGCATCGCACCCGATTTTTTAGTGCATTCAATGCCCACGATTTTTTACTAACGATGCCCACGATCAAAATTGTGGGCGCCGTTCTAAGTAAAGAGTACCGAAACATCTTTGAAAATCCTCAAAGAATCAATTGCCAAGAGCGAAGTGAGAAGAAGATAATCCCAGATGTTGGAAAGTTTGCGAAGATGATTGATCCAGTTCAAGAAAAAAAAAGCTTTAACATGCAATGGTATACAATGTACAGTATAAGCATGGTAGAGGAAAGGCAAAACATCTTGTCCGTGAGATGCAACTGAAGAAAATATGACATTTTTGTGTTTTAACAAATAAAAAGATGCAAACCTATAATGAACATCCTGCGTGTGTCACAGTAATTTAAAGAAATGTACAATGGTATATTTTTTAACAAGAAGGTTACAGAAACATGAAGGAGAAAAGGGAGAGACAGAAAGGAAAAAAAAGGGGGGGGGGTTAAGTGAAGGAAGGAAAGGAGAGAAAAGTATAGGTGTATAGTAGTGCGGATGGTGTAATGGTTAGCATTACTCCCTCACAGCACTGAGGTCATGGGTTTGATTCCCACCATTGCTCGTACTGTACGGAGTTTGTATATTCTCCCTGTGCTTGCGTGGGTTTTCTCCGGGTACTCCGGTTTCCTCCCGCAATCCAAAAATATACTGGTAGGTTCTTTGGCTCCCAACAAATTAACCCTAGAATGTCTGTGTATGCGTGTACATGTTGTAGGGAATATAGATTGTAAGCTCCACTGGTGCAGGGACCGATGTGAATGTTCAAATTTACTTTGTAATGCGCTGCGGAATATGTATGCGCTATATAAGGAACTGTTAATAAAAAAAAAAAATAAGTATAGTTATGTGCCGGGCCCTGGGAGAAAGACAATGAGATTACTTAGCGGTATTGTAATGCGAATAACGCAGCAAACTTATAAGGGTTCTAATTTCCTAGCACGGCGCCCAGTACGCTTTTAGCATACTGGGCTATTCTCTGTATTGAAATTGCATCGCATCGGATCGCACAGCGTGTATGGTGCAGAGCGATGCGAATCAATGTCTACAGGAGTGCTTATACAATGAAATATCGCATGGGTTAGGACGGCACCGTAGACAGGGTGCGATCCGATGCAATGCAATGCGATATGTATAAGCACCCATGCAATGAGATATTATCGGATGTGCATATTAAGGGCACAACAGTACTTATACAATGTGATCGCACGGCACCATGCAGTGGGTGCGATCCAATGCGATCCGATATTTCATTGTAGAAGCACCAGTGCTATGATATGTGAAGGGTGCTTACTATTGAAAACACCTATGCCATTCTTTTGCGTCACCACCACTATCCATGCCACCCCGAAGCATGGCGAGCGGCGGCGGAACGCGTCCTCTGACTTTTCATACCCCCACTATCCATGTCGGTGTGGAGTTGATTTTCTAAAGTGTGGCGAGTGCAGCGAGCCTCCGTGCCCGAAGTGTGGCGAGTGCAGCGAGCCTCCGTGCCCGAAGTGTGGCGAGTGCAGCGAGCCTCCGTGCCCGAAGTGTGGCGAGTGCAGCAAGCCTCCGTGCCCAAAGTGTGGCGAGTGCAGCGAGCCTCCGTGCCCGAAGTGTGGCGAGTGCAGCGAGCCTCCGTGCCCGAAGTGTGGCGAGTGCAGCGAGCCCCACAAGGGGACGTGGAATACTTGTAAAGTAAATCCGCGTGGCTCGCTGCACTTGCCACGCTTCGGGTCATAGTGGCTCACTGTGGTTGCCACACTTTATAAAGTCAACTCCACCCTGACGTGGATAGTGTGGGTATGAAAAGGTCGGAGGACGCATTCCGCCGCTGCTCACCACGCTTAGGGGTGACGTGGATAGTGGTGGTGTTTTAGGAACACATTCACACCAGCAATATCATACACCTGACACAGTAATGACGACATGTGTTAACGAATTACTGTAATTTACTTAATAAATTAGAATGAAAAAGCATAATGAATTAATCACATTAATTACAATAAATAATGATAATAATAACAATTAATCAACTTACAACATAACATCAATGACTAAAAATCATGAAAGAAAATATATTAAAAAAAGTCAATCTGCTTTAGGGAGGAGCGCAAGTGCTCGAAGGATGCGGTCACATGGATTATCACCAGCCAAAGTCTTACGCCACATGAACTCTTGTAAATATGATTGGAGATGGTGGCGTGCTGTGCCTCTTTGGTGCTTATTGCGCCATTTGCATGATAAACCTGTGGTTCACTTGTATTGTAAAAACTTAACGGCCTTTCCCGTCGGAGCCCGTAGCTGGAGATGGAATACCCCAGAAAGGAGCCCCACAAAACAGAGACTACAACAATTAGCAGCAACAACGATTTATTGTTCCAGAACCGGCCACTGCAGCAAGTGAATTATGATTAGTGTCAGATACGTGTAATATACATTTAGACTGCTGGGGTATAAAATATTCTTATGAACTGTAGCCACAGACTATGCAATCAAGACATTTCGATTATGACCTTTTTGAGAATAACTTACGGGGAGTGGGTCAACCTGGGGGCAGCTATCCTCCAATCGGAATAGTACTGGGGGGAGACAGGGCAAACGGTTACCCGCTGTATTTGCCTGGGGGGATCGAGTGTGGTGGCGGAACACTTGTGCTGCTGGGCAGGCCCCAAGTGGTCTGGGTGATCTGGGAAGGTGCAACAGACAACCTGCAGTCTCTGCTGCTGTTGCCAGCTAATGCCAATCACGACTCCTGGCCTCCGGTTCTCTGGGGGGATGTCATGTCGGCAGTATCAGGTGGGGACGCAATGCTGCAGACCCTGGTGGGGTCTGTCCATGCCGCTCACTGCAGTCATCCTCGTGGCTCCTGGTGGCCCTCTTCTCCGCCTCACACCACCTGCACCAGTCTTCACACGCTGGCCACCGTCTCCCTGCTCCACGCTGCTTCTCCCAATGTGCCGCTCACTGCTGCTGCCTCAACTCTGCCTCTCTCCCTCTCTTCCCGCTCCGGACTCCTCCAATCCCAACGGGGCTAGCTTTCCCGCTCAGCTAATCAAGCTGGAAGGAGCTGGGTCCTAATGCTCCCTCCATTTTTCTTCCACTCTTGCTGCTTTTGCTAGGCAACCCGGGATATTAACCCCTGCAGTTCCCAACGCAGAATTCTTCAGGCAGTGGTAGCTGCCATTATAGGGCTGTGGTATGAACTGGGTGGTGTTAGAGTGGGGTACCACACGTGGCTATTCAATATGCTTCTGTAATTTACTCTTTAGGCTGTGTCCTTTCTAAATATGTAGCATCACATCCACGTAAATGGACAATTACTTTATCACTGTTAATGCAGCTTGTATGCATACAATTTTCTTTATAGGAAATTCCTGTTTATCGGAATACCATATGGCCACAGAAAATGGAACCTGATTTGTTTGATCTGAGCTGTAGTTTGGGAGATAAGGAATATAAAAAAGACAGGAGAAAGGCGGAAAGGGCAGGTTGTACATATTTAGTAATTTAAGGCCTGATTCAGCATAGATCGCAAAAGCGAAATCTTTCTCTAAGGGACAAAACCATGTGCACTGCAGGGGGGCAGATGTAACATGTGAAGAGAGAATTAGATTTGGGTGAGTTGTTTTGTTTCTGTGCAGGGTAAATACTGGCTGCTTTATTTTTACGTTGCAATCTTGATTGCAGTTAGAAACCTAACTCACTCTGCACATGTAACATCTGCCCCACCTGCAGTGCAGCATAGTTTTATCCGTTAATAGCTTTTGCTGGTATCCGGTCCCTGGGTTGACAGTCACTAGGTCGACCACTAATGGTCAACAGTGACTAGACCGACACCTATAAATGGTCAACATACCCTAAGTCGATATTGACAGGTCGACACAAGCAAAATGTCGACATTGACATAGTCGGCTCTGAAAAGGTTGACACACGTTTTTCATGTCTTTTTTGTGTGTTTTTTTTTCATGTCTAGGCCGACTTGGTTCATACTTAACCACCCAAGTGGGTATAGAGTTAGTGTGTTGAGTGCAGTCAGGGGCACCCTGCCCAAACCATGGCGAGTGTTGACATGGACACAAAAAACATGAACATTTAGGCCAACCTTTTCAGTGTCAACCATACCAATATACCAACACACCAACCATACCAATATACCAACCCACTCACGGTAAATGTAGCAGTGTATAGGCACATAGCAGTTTCTTTTCTCCTCCAAATAGATTTTTGGGGTGACCTAGTCCATACCTCCCAACTTTTGAAGGGGGCGTGGCCTCACGGGGGTGACGCGAACTCCGACCACGCCCCCATTTTCACCGCTTGTCGGCGCTGAATAGATGCTGTGCGCATGCGCACAGCGTCTATTCTCGGCAAGCTGGGGGGGCTCCCAACTATCACCCCCACCGCGGGACAATGGCGGCCCCGGGCGGGACGCGGGAACGTCCCCGAATATCGGGACGTTCCCACGGAAAGCGTGACAGTTGGGAGGTATGCCTACTCATCTCCATAAGTGTAAATATGAAATAAAAAATAATCAATGTGTAGATTTGTTTCACTTTGTGCGATTTTTTAAACACCCAGTGAGTGAACCTGCGGGAAAGTGTAGGTCCAGGGGCGGATTGGCCATTAAAGTTACCTGGAAGTTTCCCGGGAGGCCGTCAGACCCTGAGGCTGAAATCTGCAGGTGGCCCACATATTAGAAATCCCCCACTTAGTCCCATCGCTAATGTATGGCAGGAAACAAGGGGCCGGCCACCGCGGAGTTATGGGTAGCCCGGAAGCAGTTCCCCGGCACCTGCAATGTGCTAGTCAGCTGCGCCTCCTCCTGCTTCAGTCCCCGAAGGTGCATTTGTACAGTGTAAGGAGCCAGCTGGAGCCGGAACTAACACCCCAGCAGCAGCAGCAGCAGCAGCTCATCTGAGCTGAGGCTGGGATCATGGATGACAGCGGGGGACTCTGACTGGGCACAGCAGCAATGGAATCCTCCACAAAATGCAGCAGCTGGAGGAGCAGAGAAGCCCCTGCAGGACAGAGAAGGTAGGGAAAGGGGTATTGTTGTGCAAAACCGGCATTTTACCGCGATTCGCGGTAAAACGCCGTGGGGGGAGGGGCCTAATGATGTAAGTCATCTGGCCACAACACTGAGCAAACCAGGTATGGATTAACAAAGGGCCTGATGGAGCTGCAGCTCCAGGCCCACACTGCAAATCGGCCCACAGCATCTGCAGTGATTCTCTGCTGCAGAAGCCAGGGCAAAAAATCATTCTTCTGCTCCTAAGCCCCGCCCCCTCCGGCCTCAACAACACAGCCACTGTACCAGTCACCTGTAAAAAGAATGCCGACATCAGCATATAGTGTATCCTCAGTGGCGTAACTATTTATTGGGCGCCCACCCCCCTCCCCAGCAATTTCGGGCGCCCCCCCCTAAAATAAAGGCCGCCCCCCCCCCTTAAAGTAAAGCCCGCCTCAACTCCGCACTTACCCTTCTGCTCGCCGCTGCCGCTGGGACCGCAGATATACTTGTCTCTTTTTGAGGATGCTAGAGGAGGCGGTGGCCTCCTCTAGCATCCTCAAAAACGGTCTGCTGATAGGGGGCGGCCATTTTGGAAGGTCCCTTTTCATTAACAAACCTGACAGGAGGAGAGCCGGGACCGCAGACAAGTAGATCTGCGGTCCCGGCGGCGGTGGTGAACAGAGGGGTGAAGTCGGTCGCGTGTCCCGCGGCGGCGAAGAGAGCAAGATTGGTCAGCAGTGCAGCGCATGATAGCCCCGCAGAACCCTGGTTCCCACACTTATTTAGCGCCTCCCCTTGACCGCGGGGTCTGCGGGGCTATTGTTACGCCACTGTGTATCCTGTCATGGCCGCGCAGCTGCACAGTGGAAGGCTCTTCTAGTCCTCCTCCTGCCTGCGCCGCATACTTGGCTCCTCCTTCGGACGGGGAGACGTTTTGCATTCATGAAGACCCCTGTCCTGCCACACTCAGCCGTACCCGCACATCAGAGCCAGGCCGAGCAGCACACCACAAAGCTCTGTGAAGGTGGCCTGTCTGACTGTCCTCATCCTGTATAATAAGGTGAGGCATCAGAATTTCAGGCCTGTCTGGCTGCAGTGTCTTTGTGTACCTTCCACCTCTCACCCATGTACCTCTCTCCTTTCTTCCAGCTTTCTCCCTGTAGTTAACCTCACTCCCACCTTCCACCCCTGTACATGTGCAGTAGCGGGAGGGAGCAGCATTGCGAAGACGCAGACTCTCAGCATCTGACAGCATTACAGCGATCCTGTGCCCCTCCAAAAATGGCCGCCGTCACAGAGAAGTCCTTTGCTGCAGCGGTCATCTTTGGAGGGGTTTATATTGGAGAAATAGAAATAGTAGAGATATCAGTGGTGCACTCTTGAAGATATTTATGCTGGACATCCTACTGATAGTTACTTGTTCTTAAAATTTAACTGTCATTCAAAGATTCATTTAAAAAGAGGTGTACTATTTACACCCTCTTAAACAAATGATAGTACAAGTGTGCAAAAAAGATTAAGAAAAAGTGATTAAAAATGTGATGTGGATGCTTAAATTGAGAGCGTTTTATGATTTACACGTTTTATGATTTACATGTGTAATTTTTTCATATATGGGGACATTAGCTCTTATTGTATATTTCCCACACCTTCCTGAGGAAGCCGGCACAGCCGGTGAAATGCGCATAGGCGCGTGATGTAGGATTGCTAGGAATGTTGAAATATTATCAATGAAATGTGAAAGAGCGTTTTTATGTATATATGTAAATAATAGGAAACAGTACTGAACAGTCCCATTTACACAGCGCCGATACCACACACCAATAATAGGGGAAGCGGCTATCGCGCTCAGGCTGCACGAGGCGAGTCCTAGGACGCCGACTGCAGCACCGAGCACTGTGTGTACGACTGTACCCGGGCAGCGGGGCTGAGACGCCGCATACCAATATAAGAATAAACGGCTTTTCTCAGCCTGCATCAGGCGGAGTCCAAGACGCCGGCTGCAGTACCAAGCTTAATGTGCATAGCTGTATCTGGGTAACGGCGCTGAGACGCCGCACATTAATACACAGGAGCCGCAGCTCTCAGCCTGCATGAGGCGAGACACGGGTGCCAGTGACAGTGGGGAGCACTGCACATCTATAGCCGAACAAACGGCATAAAATACACCAATCAAACCGTTTATTTAATTTAATACAATAGAGTATTTTAACCACCTAAGAGAGGGGTTAATCATATAATTAAAGCGCAGAAACCATCCTAGCCTATTGTAAAATATACAGACTAGAAAGAAAAAATTGTATCCATACAGTATATTCAGAACAAAGTTGGTCATGGAAACTAAAGTGTGACATTGTAACTGAATAAAAGAATAGTCTGTTCCAACAAATAGGTGCAGAAGAAATAACATAGAAACACCAGCAAATATGGTAGCGCTTTATTATCTGCTGAAAAATACAAGAACTCAGTCAAGATAAATAAGGTGTGGGAAATATACAATAAGAGCTAAGAAAAGTATCCCCATATATGAAAAAATCACACGTGTAAATCATAAAACGCTCTCAATTTAAGCATCCACATCACAATTTTAATCACTTTTTCTTAAACTTTTTTTGCACACTTGTACTATCGTTTCTTTAAGAGGCTGTAAATAGTACACCTCTTTTTAAATGAATCTTTGAATGACAGTTAAATTTTAAGAACAAGTAGCTATCAGTAGGACGTCCAGCATAAATATCTTCAAGAGTGCACAGTATGTGCCTAACAATGCGGGTAATCGCAAACATTTTACGTGATTAATCACAATTCAAAACTGTAATCGTTGCCCAGCACTAATATAACGCTTGTAAGTCCGGCACTCTTCAAAAGAAATGCAGCTCCCGCGGGTGCCCTCCAGTCCAAGTAGGTAGGTGACGGCACCGTGACAAAGAGGTAAATAGGCCCCAAAACATTGGTTCCTTGCACTAAAATGTGCCTGATAAACACCGTGGAGTGCCGCTGTTTTGATTCCGCTGTCATATATATATATATATATATATATATATATGTGTATGGCAGCTGTCAGGCACTCCCAGCAACCACAAGAAACTTGCTCCGGTGCCCTCACAAAAGTGAAAATATGCAGATGTTGGAGGTGCGGCACCCGAATAATGATGAGTTGAATATGCAGTCGACAACGTTTCAGTTTAATGACTAACTGTTTTCAAGTTGGAAACAAATGAAAAAAAATATATATATACATATATTTTTTATTAAGGAATTTGATATACATAAATCAGCGGACCTGATGGGCTTGTGTAAAACTTTGTACTCATATACTCCAGCAATATATATATATATATATATATATATATATATATACTAGGTGATTCATCGCGCCCTACGGGCGCTCTTCACACCGTCGTAAGGGGCTCCATCGTCTTAACCTGTGACAGCATTTTTTGTGTGGAATATAGTTTGAGTGTGAGTGGCGGTGGGTAGTGTTCCCGCTAGGCTGTTTTAGCGGGGCACTGCGCCCTGCCCGATTTCTAAAGGGCAAAATGCGCCCTGCCCCTCCAGCAGCGCCCCGCTAAAAGAGCCTGCTGCCTGACTAATGTTGTGCCCGGGGAAGCTCCAGGCACGCAAGCTCGGCGGCGCTAGGCTTCCCTGGCAGCTCACGGACTTCGGCGGGGCCAGGTCCACCCCCTTGTACGACGGAGGAAGCCTGGGCACGCCCGCTTTGGTGACGCGGCGGCCCAGGCATGCCTCCTTTGATGACGCGGCGGCCCGGGCACACCTCCTTTGATAACGCGGCGGCCCGGGCACGCCTCTTTTGATGACGCGGCGGCCCGGGCACGCCTCTTTTGATGACGCGGCGGCCCGGACACGCCTCCTTTGATGACGCGGCGGCCCGGGCACGCCTACAGCTATGACGTCGCCGGGCCCGGTCCGCCCCCATCCCATACAGCGGCGCCCTGCCCCCAAAAATTCCTAGGGGGAACACTAGGTGGGGAAATACTGCACGTGCAGGAGGGGTGGGTGTGGTGTTTCCACAGGTGGATATGTGGCAGGTGTACGGGTATAAGGGTAGGTATAGCACTGCATGGTATATAGGCGGGTGTATGGGTATAAGGGGGCAATATTTGTGGCAAGTATAGGGGTATAAGGACTATATAGGCAGGTATATGGGGATATGCGGGGTATATATTTGGCAGGTATATGAATATGGTTTATGGGCAGCTACATGGGTATAAGTGGGGTATATATGTGGCAGGTATAAGGGGTATATAGGCAGGTATATGGGTATATAAGGGGTGTGTATATATGTGGCAGGTATAAGGGGTATATAGGCAGGTATATAAGGGGTGTGTATATATGTGGCAGGTATAAGGGGTATATAGGCAGGTATATGGGTATATAAGGGGTGTGTGTGTATGTGGCAGGTATAAGGAGTATATAGGCAGGTATATGGGTATATAAGGGGTGTGTATGTGGCTGGTATATGGGTTTATAAGGGGGTCCCTACCAGTGCAGAGAGCGGTGTGATAGCGGGCTCAGCCTCTCCCTGGCCAGTGCTGGAGGACAGGTCACCGGCCTTATCTGACCAGAGGTGGCACCACCCGCAGGACGGGCCGGAGACGTGGCTCAGAAGCGGGGTGTGCCAGGGGCTGCAGTGCAAGAAGTGTGGCAGGTAAGTGCTTGCTCCTCAGAATGGGTAGCGGTGAGATGGCGGGCTCTCAGCAGGCTGCATGCGGAGCAGAAGCTCCGGGCATTGGCAGGAAAGCACCCCAGCAGCACCGTCACCAGCACCGATGATCACTGGAAGCCAGATGCTCCCCGCGCTGACATCACATTTGGTGCTGCCCACATGAGGCCACTTCCAGAAATTTTCCAGGGCCACTTTTGGTCCCCAATCCGCTCCTGGTCGTACCTTACTCACCAAGAATGAGACAAGGTACACATATAAAGGTTTCTTTTTTTATATTATATCCATCATATCACATAAGTTCCAATAATGTATGGGCGTACCCCACTCACTGTGAAAAAGATCTTAGTATGTGCCCGTAGCGTGTTCTTTTTCCTTGTGGTTCATTGTGATGACATGTTCCTCTCCGTTGGTGTGAGTGTTTGGAAAAAAAGAAGAATAAAATAATGTGTAGGTTTGTTTATATCTTAATATGTAATACACCCCTATGTGAAAAGGAGGTATATATATTTTGAGTGAACGTGCCTTTGTTCAACCATACCAATGTTGACCTTTTGCTTGTTTCAACCTTCTGTCAAGGTCAATCTATGGTATGTTGACCATTTAAAGGTGTTGCCCTAGTCACTGTCATCCATTAGTGGTCCACCTGGTGACTGTCAACCTAGACACTGTCGTCCCACTATATCATAACTGATTTTGCTTATGCAATCCACGGCGAATCAGGCCCACAGTTGGAAATTGATATAGATATAGGAAGTTTTGGTACTTATGTAGTATCTGGGCGCCCGATTTAGAAATCGGGTCGGATCGGGCGCATCGCATCGCATGCGACCAAATCGGATGCGATGCGATGCGATTTTTCCATAGGATTCAATGTTAAAATGGTCTGAGTCCATTTTAACATAGAATTCAATGGGAAAAAGGGGTCCATTTCATACCCCTACTATCCAAGTGGGCATGGAGTTGGATATAAACCTGTGGCGAGCGTAGCGAGCCACCGAGCCCGAAGCGTGGCGAGCGAAGCGAGCCCCGTGAGGGGACGGTATTCTGTGTCCCCTCGCGGGGCTCGCTGGCTCGCTACGCTCGCCACGCTTCGGGCTCGGTGACTCGCTACGCTCGCCACAGGTTTATATCCAACTCCATGCCCACTTGGATAGTAGGGGTATGAAAAGGACCCCTTTTTCCCATTGAATTCCATGTTAAAATGGACTCAGTCCATTTTAACATTGAATCCTATGGAAAAATCGGGTCATCGCATCGCATGCGATATGGTCGTATGCGATGCGATGCGATATCGCATCGCATCTGATTGTATGCCTTAACTTAAGGCATACAATCAAAAAATCGGGCGCCCAGATACTACATAAGTACCGAAGTTTTTAACTGTTATCTACTGTGCCATTCCTGCAATGTTGGCATTGTAATTAGTCATTCACTGAACTTCACTCTAACACAATTGATAAAATATTAAGAACACACACTTATGTTGCCGGAAGAACACTATTATTCAATTCATCGCAACTAACAGGAAAGAGCGCGTGAAGAACTAACTAGTTGTTCTTTTCAAGGTCGTGTAAACAGAGTTGTGTAATTGTATGTAAATAATGTACACCCTATAGCTTCTGCTATTAATTATTCATGAGCATTAATGCATATACCTGTCAGTGTACAAATGTAACCTCCATTTATTCCGCTGCTAATGAATGTACACATTGTGTTTTGAAGTACTGCCATTACTTTGGAACGTCCTGTTCCTCGTAGTTACGGCCATTACCAGACAGGTCTCTATACAGGATAGCTGAACTGCGTTCATGGGGCCCAGGTGAAAATTATTACATTGTTATATATTCCAAGCAGCCTAATGGTCTTGAATACTTGAAAAAAGTGAAGTTACTTTCTAAAGCCCCATTGGCACATGATTTACCCGTGTCGTTATTCAAACACTTCATTATTTCATTTACTTAACGGAAAAGCTGTCTGAAGAGCCTAAAGTACTTTTAGTTCCATACAATTTATGGACAATGACACGATTTTACGAATTTCGAAGGCTACCACAATGGATTTGAAACAATGGCGATGAAGTGATGACTTTTGATGACAATATTGTATGAAAAGTTTCAAATTGCAACCATTTTTATACACATTCCCCTATTTAGAGGCATTTTTTATCTGATTGCAACGGATTGGGCCGAGAAATCGGATGAAAAGTGTCAAATCTCATGTGTTTCAGGTCCGATTCGATCCACTGCGTTGTCCCGGATTGGAGCGGGGATCTCCATGACTGCACAATAGATTTATTGGGTCTGCAGCCCTTGCTGGGATTGCTTGCAATATAATGTATTTAAAAGGGCCTCTTACGATATATCCTGCCTCCGAGGATATGCGATTCAGTGCAGTTCAAGGGGATTGTATGTGACTTCTCCCCTTTGAAGAAGTTGCATTAGTAAAGGGCCGGCTCTACCACTAGGCAGATTTAGGCAGCTGCCTAGGGCGCTGGGATCTAGGGGGAGCCACCAAGTCTGCCTATCAAAAAATCAAGGATGTCTGTGAGGATCCTTGTTGTACTTAATGCAGGTGGTTGCTGTGGAACCTCTACGACCTCACCTCTATACTTTCTCTTGAGGCATACTTCCCTATTTTGCTGCCCTCTCTTCCTGTACTCTGTTGCGGGTGGCAAAGGGGAGGGTGCTAGGGGCCTCCAGAGAAAGCAGGGGTCTTGCCCACCTACCTGGGGGGCTGGGAGGACCACTGAATTTTGGGAGGCTCCCTGCCATTCCAGAATGTTAGGCAAGTGTGCATTAAGGGGTTGAAAAATGGTTATTGCTGGCAGTATGGGGGGGGGGGGGGGGGGGGGGAGGGGGCAGTAGGTTGAAGTTTTGCCTAGGGTGCTGAGAAGCCTTACACCGGCCCTGCATTAGTTTCATCTCTCCTAAAACAATGCTGTTCCAGAACTAAGCTGGCTTTTATAGATTTTGTTTTTTGCCATAGTCTAGTCTGGACTTTGCTTTATTAAGGTTAATGCATGGGTTGCACCTTGTGGTGAGCCCTCTCTATTTGTTCTTGTGATGCCAGACTTGGATCATGATACCTTCTGGAAAGTGTGTTTCGCCCAGGCAATCATGGGATTAAACTGCGCAGTCTAACGCCGGATAGCACCTGAGTTGTCCGGCTTATTCAGTCCCCGGCTGTGCGGCTCTGCACAGCGTGATGGGGTCAGGGGTCATGCTGTGCAGGCCACACAGCCCCACCGCACGCCTCCGGCTGCAGTGCATGCCTCATTCCTGGCTGCACCACCCAGCTCCCACCTGCACCGCCTGCCTGGCTCCCGGCCGGACTCCCCAACTGGCTCCCAGCACCCGCCCATGTAAGTAAATATGCAAAGCAATCCAACAGATCCCTTTTGCAGCCGGTGGGATTCGCAGGTTCCGGTGCGATGAGCACGGGACTGCGCATCGCATGGGACCTGCTGTCAATCACATTCAGTTTGATTGCATGAAATGAGCCCAAATTGCATGTGAATCGCCCTGGTGTATGGGGGCCTTTATGGTCACTAAGGTTACAAGTCTCTGCATACAGTAGAACTGCCCATTTGTAGCCTCTTCTGTAGAGAAATCCAACCCCATCCAATCCTACACTTGTGTGTCCTCCTGGTACAGTATCTTGAGTACAGTATGTTACTTAGTGTTATGGACATATGTTTGAACCCATGTGAAATTACAAAATGTAATAATGTGTGTTTGTGATGCCAGACTTACTGCACGACCTCCTGGCTGTGATCCCATGTATACATTCCTGCAGTTACCGGATTCAGCATGGATTGTGTCCTGAAACCATTTACTTTACATCGCGGGCGGCTTACTGGAGACTTGTACACTTTTTTTGGGTAGGGATAGGCATCCGCCATTGAGGAGTTAGTAAGTATGACCAGCAATTGCTGTGACTTTATTGATTTCCCTCATTCAGAATGTGTGGTGTTTGGACTCATATTGCACATGTGCATTATAGGACTGCGATGGCGGATGCAGGACTGCATCAGACTGTAATCAAGCTTCCATTTCTTTAAATAAAGACATGTCCCCACAATTTGAGAAGAGGCCAGAATCTCTGCCAGAGGGAATGGAGATTTCCTGGCTTCCGTGCAGCAAATGTGGCGGCCAGCTTGCTCGACACCATGGGTTATGCAGCTGGCCAATAGTATCGGGAATGGTCCAATACTGTGTCCTGATTGTGTGTCATTGGGTCCCACAGTTTGGCTTAATACTCCAGTAGGGAACGTGACACCTCCTGCTGTATTACCATATTAGAGCTATCGCTGTGCCTACTACATAGGGTGGCCAATCCCGGGATCGTTACCAGCGGGATCGTGGGATTTGGCCCAAAAACTGCCGGGATTTCAATCCCGGGATTAGAGTTTTCAATGCCGGGATTTTGGGATTAAACTGTGTAGTCTAATGCCGGATAGCGCCTGAGCTGCTCGGCTTCTCCCGTCCCCAGCTGTGCGGCTCTACACAGTGAGAGGAGGTTAGGGGTCATGCTGTGCAGGCCGCACAGCCGCACCACCCGCCTCATTTCCGGCTGCTCCACCCGGCTCCCAGCTGCACCGCCCACCCGGCTCCCGGACGCACTGCCCTCCTGGCTTCCGGCCGCACCCGCCCATGTAAGTAAATAAAACATTTTTTATTATTATTATTATTTTTTTATTATTGAGCATTTTTCAATCCCGAATCCTGGGATTGAAAAAGTGCCCTGGGATTTGCTTCCCTACTTCTACAGTATGTAATCATCATCGTTAGCACCTCCAGCCTCATCTGAATGAGGGTCATAATGTGCTTTATTAGTTATTTTTGTTCTGATAGTTCTTCACGCATTGCATTTAGAATATGTCTGATTAGAACCTGGCTTCATAATGGATCATAGCTAATGCTATTTCTGTTTTCTATAATTTCCTATAATGTGAAGGGCTTTATCCCTGCAATCAAGAGGGAAATTACTAATTCTTAATACAGAGCCTTTCATGCAATTGCCATCCTATTATAGGAAGCACATATTAACGCATTGCACCCGATCCCATGTAAATAAGAGATAATTGCCTGCACTAAGCAAAACTAGGAGCCGTGCATTTGGTTTATATAACTAGTTCTAGGTATTTGATGGAAATGACCTTTGTGTCCTGCCTATTGCTGAAATTCTACCACTGATTGCTTTGTTAGAAATGTTTTATTCAAGGTGAAAAATCTACTATTTGGCTATATTGAGGTGTGCCCAAATGAAAAGGAGACTTTTGCCGTAGCGGCGTTGTATCTAATCGCAGTGGGTTCATGTGTTTGCCGTGGCGTTTTTCGCAGTTGCGCATGTGAAGTGTATGGCTTTGCCCCAGTTTCCTCATTCCTGGAAAGTTGTTTTGCGCGGTCAGACACATGATGGATTCCAGTGGCGTAACAAGAATTTTAGCGCCCCCCCCGCCGATATCGGCAGCGCCACCCCCCTCCCCCTAGCCCTCCCACCCACCTTCCCAAGTGAGATTAAAACCCCCCTTACCCCTCCGCATGCCGCCGCCGCAGTCAGGGTCCCAGCCGCAGCGCATATCTTCTCCCGGCTCCGTCTCCTCCTGCAGTTCTATAATGACCATCAGAAAATGGTCGCCCCCTAAAAGCAGACAGTTTTTAAGGATGCTAGAGGAGGCCTTCGCCTCCTCTAGCATCCCAAAAAATTGTCTGCTGTTAGGGGGCAGCCGTTTTCTGATAGTTATTTTTCATTAGAAGTGAACTGCAGGAGGAGACGGAGCCTGGACACGATCTGCGCTGCGGCCGGGACCCTGAATACGGCGGCGGCGGCATGCGGAGGAGTAAGGGGGCTGTGTTAGTTTACTTGGGTGGGTGGGAGGGCTACTAACTATAGCCCCGCAGATCGGCGCCCACAGTCCCTCAGCGCCTCCCCGCCACCGCGGGGGCTGCGGGGCTATAGTTATGCCACTGATAGATTCCTCCAGATCAGCACAAAGAGCTGTTATCCAATTTTTCCGCGCAGAAGGCGAGCATGCGTCAGAATTTGATGGCGATGTACGGAGAGCAGTGTCTCGCACGGTGCACCATATTCTGGTGGAGTCAGCGTTATGAGGCGGGACGTGAAAGCATCAAGAACTTGCCACAGCCCAGGCAGGTGCATGTTGTCACAACCCTGCCACGATTTCGGCTGTGGAGGATCTCCTTTGTCAGAAACGTCGGATCACCACAAGTGAAATTTCTGCTGCACCGTCGATAAGCAAGGGAACTGTGCACAGTGGGTGCGAGTAGGGCCGGCGCCACCACTAGGCAGCTTTAGGCATTTTCCTGGGGGAACTGACCACTGGAGGGCGGCACTTGGGAACCGGTCAGCGTCAGCCCCCCCACCCCCACCCTTGGAGCCAGGTGAGCGGCGCAAGCAACCCCTCCCTTAAAGGGACTCGGCGGAGGCCGCAACTCTCCCCCCCCGTACAGCGGGTGAGCGGTGGGGCTGGAAACAACCGCCCCCTCCCCTGGAGCGATTCGGCGGCATCTGCCGCAACACTTCCCCCCCCCCGGATGACAGATCTACAATGTCTAAAAACTGTGAAAAACTTATGTCAACCATCTGACAGTCGCTCTACTGTTGGTGTCTAACTTCCGTTACTGTCGATCTAGACGTGGTTGACTATGTTTAGGCGTCTAACTAGATGGGTTCGTCTAATGGTGGTGATCTAGACAGCATCGATCTGCTATACCATAACCCATCAAACAGGGACATGCAAGATGCCCACATGAAGGTGCAGATGTAAAAATAAAGGTTTGGAGGGCCCTGCTTACACTTTAGTTGGAGGGCGCGGCACAGCGAAGGTGACACGTGAGCTCAGAAGCGGAATTTCCACAAGGCAGTCAGAAGGTCCCAAGGGGCCCCATAAAGATATACTGACCATCCAAAATGTTTCCAGAGGAGCATTGTATGACTACCGTATGGACCTACCCCCTTTGCTAAAGTCCCTTTGACATTTTTGGATAGGATAAAAAAAGTATAGTGGGCAGTCAGTTCACTTTAAATGTGACACTGGTAATAAGCCTACTTCCAAAAGACTTAGGGCTTGAGGCAGATTTTATGCAATGTTGATGTTCACGCAGCGGAGCATTTATTGGCAGACACATGCCGAGGTTCTCTATCAATGCCGCCTGCAATCAGTAGCACTAATATAGTGCTATGGGTTGTTGGAGGGAGGAGGGCTATACTTACCTACTTTGACATCTACCTTGCAGGAGACATCTGGAGGGGCAACCTACATAGAATGATAGGGGGTGAGGCTGGGCCTCTGACATCATCAAACCCCACCTTGATAAACTGCTGCGATTTGAGTGCCTGTGGGAGGCAGCGGAGCTAAAATTGGCAGGATATGTGGGCAGGATGCGGGAGATAAGCCTGATCTTCCGTGGTTGTAAGGGGACCTGCGAAAAAAGGAGCCTCCTGGAACCTCCTGGGAAAGTATGCAATTATGAGAAGGGCCACAAACCCGGTACCTTGTCTAGGGACCCATGAGGTCTAAATCTACAACATTGTACAATTGTAAGTTGTATAAAGTAGACGGGAGTAGATTAGTATTTGGCTTTAAACTCACCCTAGATTGCCCATAGCAGTTGCTTCATCCGAGTCTTTCTAAAACACAATAGTCATCCTTTTTCTAATGCAAGGTGCCCGGTTACCATCTGTCCTGGATGCTGGTTTCAACCACATGATTTATCTCTGTTCAGTTGTTCTATACAACTTTTATCATTGGACGACCTGCTGCCACGCCCAGAAGTGGTACATCCAGTACATCCACGCGCCGGACTGCTGCTCCGACTTAGGGAGACTTCCCGCTACCGTGCTTGCGGCTAATTGAATCTACCCCTCAAGTCACGGGGCCAGATGTATCAAGCTTCAAAAAGTGATAAAATGGAGAGTGATAAACAACCAGCCAATCAGCTCCTACCTATCATTTTTCGATCCCAGCCATGTGGCAGTTAGGAGATGATTGACTGACTGTTTATCACTTTTTGAAGCTTGATACATCTGGCCCATTGTTGTTTCTAAACGAGATAAAATGTAACCTCCGCTAAGCAAGATAATCTTCCCCATAGCTCTTACTCTGGTTAATAGATGCAAATATGCAGAAAAATAAGATTAGCCGTGTAGATGGACCTATTTTATTGCAGATATAAAGGAAAGTAGCACGGAAATAAATCCTATTTATAAAGTATATCGTAAGTGCTCCTCCTGTATGGGAGAGTGGCAGCCGCTTAATCCGTGCAACAGCTGCACAAGAGACTCCGTAAAGAGTGTTTCAGTAATTAGCTTAACAAGTATGTTGGTAGCTATGTTAATGGAGAGTAATTGATGGTTTAGCTTTTCTTAATCTGTACGTTAAGTAATTAACCTGCAATTGTTTAATATTGATCCCAGTTCATAGAAATATTCTAACATAATGCCGCTTAATTGAAATAGTTATTCAGGAAGCGGTAACTATGGAATACAATGATGTTTTTCTCAAGCGGTGGATTTACTGTAAGACTAATAAATGCCGCGTTCAACGGCCTAAAGCAGAGCAACACAATGATCTAGATCGCACAATGGGCCTGATTCAGAGTGACCATTACTGAATTCCGTTCTTTGTCCTTATAATAATGCTTTTACATAGTACTTCCCCGGTGTACATCTGTAGGCAGCGGTGTTTTAAGAAGGGGAGGGTCCGCATGCAGCCTCCATTGCGACCGCCCTCTTCTCTGGCAGCAAGTAGAACACGAGGACACATCGTATCCCATACGGCCGAAGGGGAGAGAAATCATTTGATGGCCGCCGACCAGTGGCGTAACTATATTGTATGTGCCCCCCCCCCCCCGCTGATATTTTAGCAGCGCTCCCCCCACCGGTGTCCCACGGCCACCAATGTCCGTCCCCCCCGCCAATGTGCCCCCCCCTCCCCCCCCGTGCCTCAGTGTGCCTCCCTGTGCCTTATCACTCCAGGGACCCGCAGAACTTTTCATCTGTGCAGTCCCTGCTCCCCTCCGCTCCTGGCTTCTGTAATGAAAAACAGACCATCACAAAATGTCTGCCCCCATACAGCAGACAGTTTCAGAGAACTGTCTGCTATATGGGTGCGGACATTTTATGATGGTCCGTCTCCATACCATCAGAACAAGCAGCGGAGGGGAGCCTGGACAAATACAATCAAATCAGTGGGTCTGTGGCGGCGGCGTTACTATAGCCCCGCAGTCCCCCGGCGCTCGCACTCACACAGCGCCTCCCCGCTACTACGGGGCTGCGGAGCTATTGTTATACCACTGCCGCCGACTATCAAATGATTTTTCTCCCCGACGGAAATCGGTTAGTCTAAACTGACTTTTATTTCCATCGCTCATCGACGAATACGGGTTAGGCGCTGACGTCATCTGACGTCAGCCGTCCACCCTGAGTATGCATCGTCCTGTCTGTGTTCAAATGTTGGGTGTCCCCCTGCAGTCACCCGCTGACCGCCAACACCCTTCCTTACGCAAATGCCTCGGCAAGCGCGATACTCACCAAAGGCGTGTACACAGGTGATCTGCACATGCGCATAATTGTGCATGCGGAGATCCCCCACCATCAAAAAACTGGGCCAAATTCTGACCTGTACAGTCTGAATCAGCTGCTAAGCTTATGAGCTGGTGGGCCGGGTACTTCACAAGATGGCCGCTACCATTCACAAGTATTTTTATTAGCTTTGAATGGAAAATGTCACCTACATGATCTGTTTTCTATTTGATAATGGTAGAATCATACTTGCCTACTTTTGAAAACTAGTTTCAGGGAGATTATAGTTGGTAGCAGAATTTTGCACAGCGCTCCATTGAGGGGGCGTGTCATGCTCCAACCCAAAGGGCGTGTCTAGTTCCATATATGGAGAGATTGTGAAAAGAGATTGTGAATGTGGCACCCAGACGCGTGGGTGTGCTCTGCTAGATCTGAGAGGAATCTTGTAAAATGACTGATATCCAAATGTAGATGAGCCCCAAAGCAGTTAGTAATAGAGACTATACTTGGTAAAGTGCTGGGAACTGATGCTGATGATTCAATGTAAATATCTGTCTCTAATTCCTTTTTTCTCCAAAAATGTAACAGTGTAATGTGGGCTAGGTGACATGAGGGAGATTGCTAGACTAATCAGGGAGAGAGGGAGATTGCTGCTATTTCAGGGAGTCTTAAGCAGAATGCAGGAGGGTAGGTGACTATGGGTAGAATTGATGTAAGAATAAATGTTCTGGCGTGGGATCCTGCCCTCATCACTGGACGTTTTGCTAGTTACAAGACCTGCGTGATGATAACTCATATTCTGATGGGCTAAACAGATCTAAGACATAACTCATAACCTCTAATCTCCGCTCTGACTAAGGCAGTCACTTGGCGCGCACTAATGGAAATTTGCATGAGGTGTTTCTAAAATTGTCTCTTACTGCTTCCTATTACCGTACAAGCTGTGAAGAGCCAATCCCCCTCTCCAGTGCCCTGCATACACACCAAGCAAACTGGGAGATGGGAGATACAGATCTAGGGCATGAGGGTCTGTGAGCGGAGGTTTGCAGTGGCGGCTCTTACGCTTTTGGAGGTGGGGGGCTGCTGCAATGCGGCGCCCCCCCCCTCCGCTGCCATACTCCCCACACCTGCCGGTCCCCTGCACGGGGCCAGCGCATGCGCAGTAACTTCATACATACTGCGCATGCGCTGGCCCAAGCCTCCATGGGCTGCCTTTGCAGCAGCCCCCGGAGGCTTAATCAGGTTCCAGAGTCTGGTGCTTGCGCAGTGTCATCCGCAGTACTGCGCATGTACAGAACCTGTTTTGGGGGCTGCCGCGCATTTGCGCACAGACAGGCATCCCGGAGGGAGGGAACACCTCCCAATGGGACAGCCTTGAGTGACTGGCAGGTCGGACTTCCAATAGGAAGTCACTGCCAGCTTCACTTACGCAGACATAGTGGTGGATTTTACCTGGGGGGCTGCAACCCTGCAGCCCATAGGTAACAACCACCACTGGATGTTTGTGCTGTACTTTAATAACAATACCATAGAAATAAAATGTAAATGCAGCAAGAGTCATCTGTAGGGGATAGATGACGCCTGCATGTATCTGCCAGATCCAAGTGCTGCGCTTCATGACCAAGCATCGGCTTACCATCGTGAACATCGGTCGCAACTTGTGATGGTAGCAGCGCTCGGTCAGTCTGAGGGTGAGATGTACTAAGCCTTGAAAAGTGATAAAATGGAGGGTGATAAACCACCAACCAATCAGCTCCTACCTGTCATTTTTCAAACCTAGCCTGTAACATGGAAGGTAGGAGCTGATTGGTGGGTTGTTTATCACTCTCCATTTTATCGCTTTTTAAGCTTAGTACATCTGGCTCTGAGTAAGCCAAAGCTAACTCATACTGGCTGTTGGACCCAGTCAGCCAGGTCCAGACAGACTGTGTCCAATGATGCATGCCCTCTTACCACCATTTATCCCATCAAAAGCTGAAGAAATTGCATTATGCATGGCTGGGGGGGGGGGGTGGGGGGGCTGTGGATGATATCACAGGACTCATTTTGCACATGCGAAACTTCAGTTAATGCTGCAGAATCTCTTTGAAAAAATGTCAATATTAAATGGTTTTGGAGTGTGTCAGACCATAGAATTTGTTTTTTTTCCTAACCAGATTTACCCCTCCCTGTTGGCACCTGAATGACAGACCTCTGATTGAGCAGCTTACCAATAAAAGTGTTGTGCAGACCATAGAATTGCTCCGTGGTTATACAGGCTGGACAGCTCTAGTCTGTGTTATACACAGGGGTGTCCCTATCTCACGCAGACTAGTTCAGTTGGCAGGATTCATGGGCAGGACAGACCCTTGAAGAGGCCACATATGCTCAGGGCTGGGTAAGAAGCGCAGGGTTGAATGGCCCTATACTCTATTTGTCTACCTGTATTTTCATTTTATTGTTAATAGAAGCCAACTAGAGCTGTACAGTAAGACTGGGAGTGGCTTCCTACAGGAAGCCAGCTCTCTGCCTATTGCCGCACAGACTGGCAGTCCTGGAGGGAGGGAACACCGAAACCTCCCAATGGGACTGCCTTACTGTGGGTGACTGGAAGGTAGGAGTTCTCATGGACTGATCTGGCTTCACTGACATTGAGAAGGGTGGCAGATTTTACTGGGGAGGGGCCCATAGGTAAAATCCGCTACTGGTGTGTACTCTCAAATAATCATTTGTATAATATCGGGCTGTAGCTAGATTGAGGCGTCGTTCAGGTGTGTACCCATCTTAAGCGATAGCCAATTGTACAACATCCTTAAAATCCTTGCACAGTTTTTTACTAACATTTAACTTTGCAATAGGCCTAATTCAGACAAATTTGTTCTAAAATGGACAAAACGATGCGCACTGCTGGTTGGGCAGATGTAACGTGCAGAGAGAGAGAGTTAAATTTTGGGGAGTTATTTTGTTTCTGTGCAGGGCAAATACTGGCTGCTTTTATTCTTACACTGCAATTTAGATTTCAGTTTGATCACACCCCACCCAAATCTAACTCTCTCTGCACATGTTACATTTGCCCCACCTGTGTTGCACATGATTTTGCCCATTTTGAGAACAAATTTGTCCTGCAATCAGGTCTTCATTAGGCCCAGTGTTTTGTACTTGCATTGGATTTCTTCCAACCCTCTGTACCAGAAGTCCAACAAACAATCTGTTTTATTACATGCAAGTAAGTTTCATTTATATAGCGCACTTTCTCTAACAGGACTCAAGGCGCTAAGTGGCTTTTTAATTTCTTCCTTCATTTCTGATTGGTAGAAAATCGTTTACTGTTGCTGAGATATTTGTAACCTGCATAGGCAAGCGCAGGGGGGGGGGGGGGTGAGCTGCTGCACATGCCCTGTGGGAGTTGCTTCTTCTACCAAGTTTGCTGTGTGTTTGAGTGTGGATCTGAGCCCTCAAACATCAAAATAGACCAGAGAGTAGCTGCCAGGAGGAAGAGACAGGAGCCTTAACGTGAGGTGGGAGAATGTGAGCATCTGCACGGTTACATTTTAATACTGTATTCCATACAGTATCCAGTGTAGAAAAAAGAGTAATTTTCAAGGCTGTTACCTCTCCCCCAGACTCCCGTACCTTATTCTGATCGATTCGCAGCCTTGTCAGTCCTTCACCCGCCGCCAGCAGTGCCGGCCGCCCCCACCCACCTTGTACGTGCGACATAATCATCCATTCACAGGCGGGGAGAAATCATTCAATGGTCGGCAACCATCCAATGATTTCTCCAGCGCTCACAGTTCAGAGACACCTATATGGTGTCTCAAAACTGCGGGCGCCCTGTGCGAGGAAAGGGCGGGCAGCTAAAATCCAGTGATGTCAGCTGCCCGCCCTCGGGCACCCGTGCCACGGCCTCATTAGCATGAGAACACCCAGCGTTCTCATGGGAACACCCAAGAAACGCTGGGCATTCCCATATGCTAATGGGGCTACCCGGCGCCCCCCGCCCGCTGTGTAGGGTGCGTGCACCTGGCAAAGAGAAATGCAACTGTGCATGCCCAGACGCACACCATCGGTCCTCTGTGCGAACTCACGGAGGACCGAAGCAATCAGAATAAGGTCTTTACTCCAATGTGCTGCAGAGTGGGAGACTTTGGATAACATTTGGAAACCCCCCTTCTAAAAATCCTGCATTTGCCACTGACCTCCTATGTACTGTAATAGCAATGTATGGAGATAGGGTATTGCTTGGAGGAAGTCATGCATTAGTCTTATCAGAGACCTATTGGATGAAAGGTTCCATTAACATCAAAGCAACTTTCCATGAAATTCTGCCTTGATCGCTATGTAATGAAGGGTGTCTGTCTATGGCGAGCTGGTGGTAAGCTGGCTGAGACTGGTCAGGTTTTCCGGACTCCCTGTACCTGTCTCTGGCATAGATAATGATTTGTCTTTTCTTAATGTAAAGCTTGCTAGATGGGTGTATGTGAAATAAACCAGTACAATGTTGCTGGTTGCATTTCTACCGCTTCCCATTGGGAGCTAATGATATGCAGAGAGATAATCTCTCACTGTATAATGCTACATGGAGCAGGATTCAGCGGTTTCACTGTATTTAAAAGCAATTACATATAATCCTTTCATCTATACTGGCCATCTTTACTGGGCTATAGCTGCCACTATCTTCAGACACAGCCCGTCGGAATTGTAGGATAGCGGTCTGCGACCACAGGCTCGCCTCCTTGCATGAAGATTGTCACTTAGGGTAGCACAGTGTTGTTGTTTTTTTTCAAAAAGATAAACATTCAATCAACGGAAAGCCTAAAAGCCAGCTATCAATCTATTAATAATTAGCTTGAATGATAGATTGATTTTCGATATGGTTAGGGCAGTGGTGCATCCTTACGAACGTACAGTGCCAATTCTTAGGTTCATTGAAGCAGGATGTAAGCCATGTAAGTGAATTAGGGGTTTGGAGAGATATAAAAGCAACAGAGATAAAGTACCAGCCAATCAGCTCCTGTAAATTTTTTAATACAATTTGTAAAATTACAGTTAAGAGCCGATTGGCTCTACACCAGTGGTCGCCAACCTTAATCGGGTTACGAGCTTCTCATGGAAAATTAAACCCCCTCAAGAGCTACTAGGATTAACAAAGTCTCAAGTGATCTGTGTAGCTATCTGACCAACTTCCATCGCTTGGCCCACCACGTGGATCTGACCGCTGCCTGCAGCGTTGGGGCTCGTCTGTGGATCTCCTCTCCATCCCGCAGTGACTTCCTTATATCGTCCCGCTTACCTCCACTGTGGAGTGTCAGTTGTGCTGCAATCTCCCAGTGGTGGGGTGATATTTGGGTACTCTTTACCTAGCACGGCGCCCACGATGTCCATAGCGGTCATCGGGGGTAAAAAATCGCGGCCATCGCATGCACTAAAAAACCGGGTGCGACGCGATGCCCGCGATTTCCCATAGGGATCAATGTTAAAAGTGTGATTGGACGCGATTTTACTGTTCAATGCCTCAATGCCCGCGATTTTTCCATAGGAAACAATGTTAAATGGGCCACAGAGCCCTAATAGTCCCCCTGAAGTCTTAAATGGCCCCCACAATTGTTAACGCCACCCCACGATCAACGTGAACCCGAAGCGTGGCGAGCGCAGCGAGCCCGTGAGGGGCGGCGGTACGCGTCCTCCGACCTTTTCATACCCACACTATCCACGTCGGCGTGGAGTTGAGAATAGAATAGTGTGGCGAGCGCAGCGAGCCACCGAGTCCGAAGCGTGGCGAGCGGACGCGGATACCTGTGAAGCCCGCTAAGGGACGCGTTTACCTGTGAAGGTATCCGCGTCCCCTCGCGGGGCTCGCTGCACTCGCCACGCTTCGGGCACGGTGGCTCGCTGCGCTCGCCACACTATTCTATTCTCAACTCCACGCCGACGTGGATAGTGGGGGAATGAAAAGGTCGGAGGACGCGTACCGCCGCCCCTCGCGGGCTCGCTGCGCTCGCCACGCTTCGGGTTCACGTTGATCGTGGGGTGGCGTTAACAATTGTGGGGGCCATTTCAGACTTCAGGGGGACTATTTGGGCTCTGTGGCCCATTTAACATTGTTTCCTATGGAAAAATCGCGGGCATTGAGGCATTGAACAGTAAAATCGCGTCCAATCACACTTTTAACATTGTTCCCTATGGGAAATCGCGGGCATCGCGACCATCGCGTCGCACCTGTTTTTTAGTGCATTTGATGGCCGCGATGGGCGCCGTGCTAGGTAAAGAGTACCGATATTTGTAGGTCTCCGACGCAGCCTCCTGTCTGTTCTAGAACACTGACACTGTATCCCCCTGCAGCTGACGGCAGCTTACTGGTTCTAGCTTTCTGCCTTGTGGTACGGTATCTCCCAGAATAAGGTCCTGATTAGAGGCACTTTGTCAGAGTTCCCTTCCTCCTAACTGTCTCAGCGGTTCTGCAGCTAGGCGAGCTACCCAAATTATGACCGGGAGCTATCCGAAGCTCATGAGCTAAAGGTTGGAGACCGCTGCTCTACACTCCACACTTATCTCTCTCCAAGCCTTGATACATCTGCCCTTAGTTTTGCTACCAAAATCATTATCATTTATTGTACTTTGCATAAATGATATATTGTTAGATACCGGGTCTATGTTTATGTGAATCCCCTTTTACATATAGGAATGATGGGTTTGTACAAACTTTTTATAGCAAAACCTTTATAACAGGTTGAAATTCAATTGTGCTTAATGCAACAGGCTTAGGGAGTATTCAATCGGGATTCCGACTGTCTGAATGTCCCAAATCCTGGTCGTTTTTGTCTGATCCGACAGTAACTCCACAGTTGGAATTCAATGTTCTGACTGTCAAGCGTCCAAAAGATCGTAAATTTTCTGAAACGGACGTAGTTTGTTGGAAACCGGCCGTGAATTCAACAATCCGTGCCCGTTTCTGACAAAACAGATCCGAATTTTAAAAAAGTAGGATCTGACACCCTTCAGTGCAGTCGCTAACGGCAGAATTGAATAGGTGGGTGCCGATATTTCATCTGTCGGGAAATATCCGCACCGATTGAATACCCTCCTTAGGCTGGCTCCACACCTAAACAATCTCAGCGCGATATGTTGTTTTGCTATTCGATAACTGTGGACCCCTTCAGAATCGCCAAACAATCATTTTATTACTGAGTTATAATTCAGTTGTCATTGCTATTTTACAGAGGCAATTTTACCGCACATCTGTTACCATTTATTGAAATTTGCAGTGTGGTGAAGAAAATATATCTGCCTTGTGCAAATAGTACTTTCTCTATACAAACGTGGGTCTCTACAACAATAGGACTGCAATCGCTGTTGTCATGCTGACTTTCACCCATAGAGGGCAGTGGTTTTCCACCTATGTCCCACGCTGACATCTTTATTTGCATAGGATTTAAATGTGTTTTGCTGTCCGCTTTTTTATGTTGCAGCTGACCTAATACTTCTTTTTCAATTGGATATAATACTGATCACATGAAGAGATGTAAGCTGGCACCTAATAATACAATCCTTAACTGCGTCTCATACAATGACAAAGAGTGCTGTTATATGACTTTAATATTTATAAAATCATAAATATTACACAATGAAAAAGATCATCGCGTGTACATATACTACATACGACGCGGGTTTAAAACAACGCACGGTTCTGACAAGATTCTATAGGAGTAACCGTATAAATATGTAAATGCCCGCTCCCGCCTGCAAATATTACGACGACGCACACTCTTGATTTTAATGTAACTCCTATTTCATCATGAATAATAAGATTCCTGGTTCAAGAGGGTCTATTCTCTTCCCCCGGTGTTGTCCATCCCCATTTCAAGATGAGGTTGTGCAAACACAAAGAGGAATATTTCCCCGTGCTGTAATGTCACAGTTCCATGTGTGCTCACCTTATTATTCCTAACAGCCTAGTTAGCATTAGGTCACCTCTGCATCTCCGTCTCCCCTCAGCAGGGTCACTTATCTCCAGGCTAGATTTAAGAGGAGGGTTTATGCATTCTCTCATCTGACTTATTATTTTCTGTATGTCCCCTGTCATATTTCCTAGTTTCTGCTTGACACAAATTGGTAACATTAACTCCTTCCCTGCTGTACCGTTTCTGTGGGCTTTCTCCGTCCTTCAGACGCTTCCCATTGCCGCGGCCCATTTACCTGTCCTCCTTGTATTGTGGGCAGGCCTTAGCTCTTGTATCCTGCCCTAAAAATCATCTGCGGTAAATTTGGTTTATATATATATATATATATATATATATATATATATATATATATGTATATGTATATATATCATGGAAGGAAATGGGCACTCACCAAGGTCTTATCAACATCGATTTATTAAAGATCAATAGCCATATCCAGTATATATATATATTCATGCAAATAGATAAATATACACAAATAATGTGTGTGTGTGTGTGTGTGTATACATATATATATATATATATAGATAGATAGATAGATAGATAGATAGATAGATAGATAGATGGATAGATTCTATATACATATACTTGATGTGTGTGTGTATGTATATATTTATATATATATATATATATATATATATATATGTATATGTAGGGTCAATATACTGTGTGTTGTTTTTATATATACAGTATATATATATATATATATATATATATATATATATATATACAGTATATAGGCTATACATATACTGTGTATATGTGTGTGTGTGTGTGTATACGGTATATATATATATATATATATATATATAAAATTATGCAATAACATGTAAGTACTTCTTTGCAGCAACTACGTCAGGCTTTAGACTAAGTAAATTGGGATACATTTGAACAATTGTGCACACATACACCATAATTATGTGTTTATTGTTGTTGTTTTGTGTCAATTCGGAGAACACAGCATTTTTTATTATTGTTGATTTTTGTTTTTATTATTGTACTGTAGGAAAAATCATCATAGTCTGTGATTTCAGTTAATTAGTTACAGCCTCAGAAATTGAATGTTTATGTCTTTAATATCTCCATCTATCTATCTATCTATCTATCTATCTATCTATCTATCTATCTATCTATCTATCTATCTATATATATATATATATATATATATATATATATATATATATATATATGTTGTGCATTATTCCAGTAATAAGATTCATTGCCCTTCCTCAAAAGCAGCTAGGCAGACATGAGCGAAATCCTGATTTTTATTGAGAATGCATATAATTCATTTCTCTGCTGTCTCTGCACACCATCCCCCATGTTCCTGCCCAAAAATGAATGCGGTGAAATACTATTAGGCTGTCTGGTTATGTATTTTTGATGAGGACATGCAAGACACTGGCTGACCCTTCGCGGCACGTGTTAGAACTGCACTGAAGAAGCTTTTCATTTAAGTTATGCTATCCAGTCTAGGTGACCTCTATTAAATAAAAAGGGAGAAAACAACCTTTCTTTCTGGCCTTGTGGACCTTTCCCTTCAAAGATTATTTTTTCCTATTATCATGTGCATTAAATGTAACATTAGTATTTATAGCTGAGCATATTTTCATTTTTCTTCTTCCTGTCGGATGATTTAAAAAGAAACAAACGAAGGAAGAAGAAAAAAAAAACCCTACAGATCAGGATTTTTCCGTAGAGGGTGGGATCCCGCAATTCGTTCTCTGTGGTCAGATTATTAAAATTACCTGGTTTTCCAAAAGCGACAAGACATGAATACAAAACACGTATTTCCGACACAAAGAGAAAAAGGCGGAAAAAAAGTAAATAATTTATCCACAAATGTGAGCCAAGAGTTCTGTTTCACATAAAGGAAAGAATTTTTATTTTTGGCATCTCTGTAACCCTTGGTTAACAAGAGTTCCTCTGGAAGCTCCATTCCTGGTACATTAGCATAAATATCCGCCTCTGTTTAACTCCTAACGTGTCATATATATATATATATATATATATATGATATATGTGCGTGTGTGTGTCTGTGCGGTATGTATATATATATATATATATATATACAGTATATATATGTATAAATAATTATTATTTACATATATATTATAATTATTTATATATATGTATATATATATGCATATATATTATAATTATATATATATATATATATATATATATGTTTGTATGTATGCGTGTATATATGCAGAAAGATTTTATAGCGCAAGCCGACATTTTGCATATTGTTCGTTTTACATATTTATATATTTATTTATATCACTTACCCACTTTATACCACATTATAACCGCCGTTAGGCTGTGACCCTCCCCGCCTCACCACCACCTCCCCCCGGAGCTGTACGTTTCCCATGTCTTGACTGCTCACTTACAGTAACATAGAGTTGTCTCTTATTTATTTATATCTTTTTTTTTTTTTTTTTATAAACCCAGCCACAACACGGAACGAGGAGGAGGAGGAGGAGAGAAGCTAAAAAACTAAAAACCCTGAAGGACGGGTCTCAAAAAATCTAAAGAAACCGGGGGGGAATTTCTTTTTAAGAAGAGCAGAAAGCAAGCCATCTGTGGTAAGGTTGCTTTTCAGCTCCTATCGTCTCTCTCTGCGTTTTTATCCCTTCCATTTACTTTATTGTCTAATTGTGGCTTCCTCAGAGGACTGGAGATTGATAGGTGGGGAAAGCACCTAACTTCCGTGCTTAAGTCATACGGGGGTGGCACTCATGTAAATATGCAAATAGGCCGGCTGTCTGCGTTGTTGACACGTGTATGTTTTGTATGCATCTCCCCACCCCCTCGTCTTAGCGTCTGATCTTGAACAGATCGCTCTTGTTTCTTGTGATCACCAGCCCTGCGTGTTGAAAAGGGAAATGTGGTAGAAAAGGGGGGGGGGGGGGGGGGATATTATGGGGCTGAAGGGCATGATTCTCTGACAGGATTGCTATGACTTTCCAATATTAATGTGTGGGTGTTTTTTTTTCTATCTCATTTGCATGTCAAAGTAGTGAAGGTGTGAGACCAGAGATTAGTATTGAAATGACATAATGATGTAATGATTAAAACCTGATGACTTCTGTGTATAAGTGGAGTGAGTGGAGTTTGGGAGGGGGGCACAAAGCGTGGGGCTGTCATAGCTCTTCTTGTCTCTCTGCGGCTGACTGATATTAGGAGCAGCAGAATTTAGCTGCATGATTATTGTGATAATTCTGTTCCGTCTCAGCCTCTACCTTCACTGTCTGCTTTGTATGAACTTATATTTGTTCTGTTTTTATGTCTTTTATTGAAGTACTGTATCCTCCCCTCAGCATTGCTTATAAATATATATAATACTCGTCTCGTTTATCCAGACGATTAGCAATTTTGTCTGAAATAAACAAAAAACGTATTTTCTTATTATCAAATTTAAATATTTCAAAATCATCTAAAATTATTTCATTACCGTTTTTTTTTGCCAGATCGCATTTGAAATTTTCACGACGTAGTTCTGATCATTAGGTGTCAAGTCATTGACGGACAGTGTAGGAAACTTGTGGGGCTGCAGCAATTACAATTATATAGTTAGGACAGGGCCTAATACATTATTTGGAGCGGTATAGGTGATAGTATTATTTTATAATATAAATCTTAGGCAAAATGGCAGACTTGCTTCATAGCTGTGGTAAATAATAATATACTGTACTATACACATCTTGTAGTGGTGCTGTGGGTTTACCCCCTGTACAAAACGGTAGATAGCAGCAAATCCTTAGTCCAGCTCAGTACAATTAGATTTTTTGCGGATATTCAATGAAATTTCCTCAAAAAATGTCTAGATCGCAATGAATAAGAATGACATGACATCACACATCCACTCGGACGATGTAACAGTTTCCTGTGACTGTTTATTTGACGGATTACCTCACGTTGGGCGAGCTGTACTAAGCATTGATAAAATTGAGAGTGATTAGCCAACAGCCAATCAGCTCCTTCCTGTCATTCTTCAAACCTGGTCAGTGACATGACAGATAGGATGTGATTGGCTGGTACTTTATCACTCTCCATTTAATCACTTTTCAAGCTTAGCCCACTAAATGTTATTTTGGAAACCATCTGGAAAGATTATATATATATATATATATATATATATATATATATATTTGTTTCATGTGTGGTGCAATATTTGACTTAGCACCCATAGACACAACTCTGCTAAGCCCGGAGATGGGAACTGTGAAGTTGTTGTTACATGGCAGCATTACCTGATTTTCACTCCGGTTACCTGAAGTGATGTGATACTGTTCTCTCCTCACTGTGCGTTTCCAATAAAGAAGAAAGGCAGCAATGAGGATTGGTGCTATTGATCTGCCCAAGGGGATCATTAGGCATCACTATCAATCTACAAATCAGTAGGCCTGTGTTACTTGCTTGGGCAGTCATTGCCAATTTGTTCCTATTACATAGCCGAGCCCGGAGGTGTTTGATGAGCAGATGCGGCGTTCAGCACAGTACTGCCGAGAATACACACTTAATGTTGCTGAAATGTTTAAGAGAGTTTATGTTGTTTCTCAGAGACCATTTTTCATCGCATGTGTTATTTTTTTTCCTCTGCACCGTTTGGCCGCCGTCGCGCATGAAGATGACCCGTGTGCTACTGTTTACCCCTGCTACTTTTATTTGCTCACTCATTTTTTTTTTCATACTGTAAAAACAGGGGGGAAATAGAATGTCAGGATTTGCCACCATGCGATTCGCCGTGGAGGCGAGAGAGCTCATATTGCCTTTGTGTTACGTAACATAAAATATTGGCCAAACAGCTGCTGCTTGGCTGCAATTGGATTGCCACAGGAATATGTTGCAGGGGAGTTTAACCCTTTAGCCACCTGGACATTATGCTATAAAATGGGGGGGGGGGGGGGGGGAGAGAGAGAAAAAAACACATGTGGATGTCTGACAGATATAGAAAACACGACCAGGGGTAAGGTCAACGTTTCAAGGGTTTAACCAGTTTAATCGGTACTCTCTTCTTCAGGACACTTTGGAAATATATATATTGTATATAGATATATATAGATATATATATATATCTATATATATCTATATATATAATGGCACATACGTGTTTTTTTACAGATGGATGTCATTATTACCATGATTACCCTTTTTACAGGACTTTAATGACTCTTCCTTTCTCTCGTAAACACGCTTGGATTCTTGTTCTCCAGAAAAACTCACACCGCCATATGGGTTACTAAAAATATGAGTTTTTTTGGATTCCTCTCAAAATATCAGCACAAATCTTTCATGATTTCCACTTTGTGAACTGCTGGCTGCATGTCCCCCCCCCCTAGGAGCTTGCATGCTACAAATTAGTCATGCTTCCACATATGTTAGCAGTCTAATGAGTATCATAAAAAATATGGGGAGAAATATTAATTACGCTCGTAAAAGATATCACGTTTTAACCCCCACTTACTGCGCCCAACTATTTTATAAGTGCAGGAAAATATTTGTCATACCATACAACCCTTCCCCCCCCTCCCATCCGCCACCTTGCCTCCCGTACCGTGCTTATAGTCATTCAAAATAATTGTACTTTATTTATAGAGACGAAATTGGCAGGCCTTCTGCACAGTGCAGTCTGAGGCAGATATGCAGCTAGATAAATGGATTGTCACCAGTGATGTATATTATAGCAGACAGCCACAAAAGATATCTCGTGCCCTGCCCAGACGACCTTTCCGTCTGAAGGGTCATTTTATAGAATTAGGATGAAAAAAAAAAAAAAAACCTTTGACAGTATATTTAAATCCCGGAGACTCCATTTATATTTAATTGTTTGTTTCAAAGAACCAGATATCAGGGGAAAGGAGAGCGAGGGCCTGGTACATATTTTAGCATTTTTTAGCGTAGGGTTATTTCGTCCTTTCTGCTCTTAAATAAATGTAGTTCCAGCGGAATGGGATCATTCGTCAGACTGCATTTAGGTCTACAGTCATTAGGTCGACCCCACTAGGTCGACTGGCAGGAAGGTCGACCTGACTTAAGGTCGACATGGGCCAAGGTCGACATGACTTAAGGTCGAATTTGCATAAAGGTCGACATGAGGAAGGTCGACTGGTCATAAGGTCGACATGGGTTTTTCACTGTTTTTTTATCCGAATGTCGACACAGTCGACATGGACACAGTTGGCAATGAGAATCGGACCCTCGCATCGCTCGCTCGCAATGCTTCGGGCACGGTGCCTCGCTGCGCTCAGCACACTATTTTATTCTCCCACCACGCCCTAGTGGATGGTAGGGCATGAAATACCGCCTGTCGGCACATGTCGGCTCAAAAAACAGTGAAAAACCCATGTCGACCTTATGACCAGTCGACCTTCCTCATGTCGACCTTTATGCAAATTCGACCTTAAGTCATGTCGACCTTGGCCCATGTCGACCTTAAGTCAGGTCGACCTTCCTGCCAGTCGACCTAGTGGGGTCGACCTAATGACTGTAGACCTAAATGCAGTCTGACGAATGACCGCATCCCGTTCCAGCAATGTAATATTTGATATAAATGCATGTCTATATATCCGGCTGTATGTTCTGTTCAGAGGAGGTCTCATGGCCTGCTATCAGAATTATGTGTTGTTAGTGATTTTTAAACCTGTTATCTTTGTTATTCACGGAAGCATTGAGGAAACAAATTGTGCAACTTCTCCTTATCAGATACTGCTGGAACGAAGCTGTGCTTTTTACTGATTCTGATGTATGAAATACTGGGTTCTAAAGGGAAAAATGTCTGCTTGCTCTCATTATAGGAGAAGGTGCATTGTTAGAGCACAATTGGGGCCCTCCTTCGTGTTTTTCACTTTGTAACGAAAATCCTGAAAGGGGCACCTTGTGGTTTGAAACTTAAGCAACTTTTATTCTCTTTGCTTTTTTTATTGAGAGCTGGTTCTTCATAGAATTCTAATTGCTAAGGCAGGAAGTGCAGCTTCTGTCTGAATGCAGAGCGGGACACGGGCATTTATAGCATGCATGCAATGTATGCAGGTAGTCCTATAGGGAAAAACGTAGATTTGTTACACGTTTTGCAATGGGTTTATTTGATAGAATTGGACAGTTTGTTATAGAGAGATTCATACTTTACGCAGCTTTTTTTATACGCACATTATTTTTTCCGCACACAGGGCCTGATTCGTGGTCTGCACGCTAAGCATACATTCGCTGCTTGGTGAGTGGGTAATCAAATGATTACTCCTCTTCGGTAATGAACGTCAGTCAGAACGGACTTTTATTTCCATTTTATTTGGAATAATTATTTTCGTCCCCTTCCGATCCGTACTGAATTAGACCCCCCAGTTCCACCGACCAAATAAGCTTACAATCCAATTCCGGTCCTTCACCCTGGCAAAACTGCATTACGTTGTCTTTAAACTTATCAGTTTTATGAAATAAATGATAGATAACATATCATTATTTATATTTTGGCTTTAGATGGAAGAATACATACTTACCTAACTCAACGCTTTCCTCCCTGGGAGATTCCTGGAGAGGAGAAGCAGGTGGAAGGTGATGGGGGCGGGGCCAGGGCCAGGCTAATTACATCATAAGGCCCCGCCCTTGTTCAGGGAAATGCTGGGATTGGTGCAAATGCGCATAGAGGTGGGGTTAAAATGATGCAATTAGCACAGAATTGCTCTATTAGGCCCCAACCCCCTACCAGACTGCAGATTAGCTCCCCACTCTGCCCACTGCACTAGGAAGTGGGCAGAATGTGGGAGAGGTGCTCAGTCTTTTGGGGGTTTGGGGGTCTAACAAAAAAAAAAACAAGAGTCACTCCTAGGGCCAAGAATTAAGTATACTATGTGTCAAGTATTTAGTCTTGTGTGATGACAGATACTGTATGTCCTCTGCTTCCTTTGTCTGGGTTCCAGTGATGATTGTATAAATAGTCACTGAGTATAATGACATGTGTCTTTATGAAAGACAACTCTGTTAGTCCGCCAGGGCAAATATCAGGAAACTGCGTTCATTCATATTATGAGTAAAAAGTATGTCATGGATTTGGTTCGTCCTTCAGGATTATTTTACCCTACTTAACCTTTCCTGGCCTGTTGTGCTTATTGTACAGACAACGTACATACAGTAAGAGTCCTGCCCTCAGTTTCATCTTCTGCTGGTCATCAAAACAGTTATTCTCAGAGACCTTTCAGTAACACAGCGACTATTGCTCTTACTGTTAATAGTATTCTCTATTGATAAAACTCCGGCACATCGCTTTACAACAGAAGGCTCAAGCGAACCTTTATTGAAGCTTACACAAGCAAAAATAACGAGGCAGAAAAAAAAATCTGGCCTTGTGAACAAAAGCTTGCAATCTAAACAAAAACGGCTGTGAATCCGTACTAGGAGATCGCATTTGTGTGGTAAATAAAAATAAGAAAGACATGATATTATTGCTTGCAGCGGTCATAATGATATGCAGTGAAGCCATCGTTATACCCTTCTTGAATATAGAGTCTTTAGGGCACTGATAAGGAACCATTAATACCCTAACTAATGTTGAACCATCAGCTGTCTGAGAATAATAGAAAACCAGCCATTAATATTCATTTGTCAATCCTGAAAGGGCTTACTTAAAACATTGCAACCCACATATAGCTTAACCTCTACAAATATAAAATGTACTATGTGATATTAAATCTCTCTGAAAGTCATATAAAATTCTTCTGTGATCACTTTTTTTTTTTTTTAATAATCTAGCTTTATTTAATCCGTCAATGTGTTTAAGGCCTGGGATAGCAATGTATCGATAAAGGATTCTGTAATGTTTTAACTATGTGCAATCATATTGGTAAATTAGAGGTTTTTTTTAGGAAACTGCGGTGAATTGGACCAATACAATGCTAATTGCTGACGGCGGTCCCGGTGTTTTTGGTTTACCATGTCAGATATATGGCTACATTGCAATGATGCAATTCAGAAAGGAAAGGGGCTGCACTTTCCTGATGTCCAACCAATAACCAGCGACCGTCTACTCTCATTGGACCAAATGTACTTAAAAATGTGATAAAGTTCAGCGTGATAAACTACTAGCCAACCAGCTCCTAACTGTCATTTTTACAACACAGCCTGGGACATAACAGTCAGGAGCTGTTTGGATGGTTGTTTATCGCTCTCCACTCTATCATATTTGAAGTTTAGGACATCTGGGCCATTGTCACAAATATGGTTATATGTTGTATGCACATAACCTGTCATGAGTGTAATAAATATATATATATATATATATATATATGCCCATTAGAGCCAGTCAGGGGGAAAGCGTTAGTGCACATGCGCAGGGCTGCTGGGGCCACCAATAAGGAGAGCCGTTAACGATGGGCTTGCAAGGTTAATACATCTGGTATCAACAGGTGCCCACTTCTCCTCGTTATGCAGGAGAAGCGGGACCCGTTATTTAACAAGCACTAAGGGGGGGGGGGGGGTTAATACTATCTACTCCAATGTTCCCACCATACAAGCTAGAGTTGTAACCGTGTGTTTGCCATAGAAGCTAGTATTATAACCATGTGTCTGTCATACAATCTAGAATTGTAACCGCGGTTCTGCCATACAAGGCAGAATTGTAGCCACTTGTCCGCCATACAAGCTAGAATTGTAACCATGTGTCTGCCATTATTGCAGCTGTGTGTCCATCGCACAAGCTAGAATTGTAACTGTGTGTCCACCGTGCAAGCTAGAATTGTAATGGTGTGTCCACCGTACAAGCTAGAATTGTAACCGTGTGTCCACCGTAGAAGCTAGAATTGTAACCGAGTGTCCACCCTACAAGCTAGAATTGTAACCATGTGTCCACTGTACAAGCTAGAAATGTAACCGTGTGTCCACCGTGCAAGCTAGAACCGTGTGTCCACCGTGCAAGCTTGAATTGTAACCGGATGTCCACCGTACAAGCTAGAATTGTAACCGGGTGTACACCATACAAGCTAGAATTGTAACCATGTGTCCACCGTACAAGCTAGAAATGTAACCGTGTTTCCACCGTGCAAGCTAAAACCGTGTGTCCACCGTGCAAGCTTGAATTGTAACCGGATGTCCACCGTACAAGCTAGAATTGTAACCGGGTGTACACTGTACAAGCTTGAATTGTAACCATGTGTCCACCGTACAAACTAGAGATTGTAACCATGTGTCCATCGTATTTTAATTTTGAATCTGACCTTCCTAATCTTTTTCTTTTGTCAAGTTTGACGTGTGTTACATCCGTCAGTTTTTATTGCAGACATAGACAAATGTATGCGGCATCATTAAGCGCACCTGGCTCCCTATAAAAGATATCATAGGTCACAACTTCACGTATATATGCCTAGAGCTTTCAAAGTCCTGCTTCTTCGCCAGTATAAGACAGCGGAAAGGAATGATATTGGAGCGAAAGTCCGCATCCTTCGAACACTTAAAAAAGAACGTCTTCATAAGATTATATGGCAGGCACTAGATTACCTGCAAACTCCGGCAGAATTATACCGTGCCAAAAATTCAAGATCTGCATCATGCATTTTGTTTTTAAAATGTACATTGTAAAAAAAACTGGGGAAAAATCCCCAAAAAAGTGCATAGTAATATTTTAATTTAATAATAGTAAAAAAAAAAAAAAAGGAGAGCGATAAAATGCATATGGATGTCAGGTATTGAATCTCCAATCCCAAATCCCTGTAACACTTGCAGGCAATGTCAGCGCCAGATGTACTGTGAAAGGGAGCTATCTAAATTAGTTTATTTTCAATATGGAAGTGACATAAAACGATGAAAAAGCTGATCGTAGGCCTGCGGAAGCCAGGCCACAAAAATGTGTAACAAAAGCTGTTACTGGGAATACGGCTTATGTATGGAAACAGCTGGGACATCAGACGGTACTGTCACACTTGTTCAATTATAAAGCAACACTTAAAAAACATAACATAATACTACATAGCACACAACAAATATTGTCAGAGGCATCTGCGCTTCTAATCTCTAATTTGAGTGTTTCAGTTTATATATTATTTTGTATTTTTCTTATGTTATTTAACCTTTACATTTTAATTAATATTATTTTTTTTGCTGATTGTGTGTGAAATATTAGGATATTATCCTCAACCAATGGTTTATGTAGATGACAACAGTAATCCACTGTTTAAAATTTAGGCCAAGAAAAAGTTTATGAATCAGTAATGGCACATGTTCGCAAATGTTATTCTTAAAGTGTTTCAATTACCAACATGGAATGTTCTGCTTTCTTAGCCAATAAAGCGTGTTTAAAAAAAAAAAAAAAACATCAAAGGATTTAAAACTTTAATAGTTAAGAAAATAAATATACAATGCAAGCTTTCATGGCCCAGAAGACCTCAGATATCATATCACAGCATATACACTATACATGATCACACAAGGACCAAATTAACATTCTAATATTTCTTAAGTATCAGGATTTTTTTTAATATCAAAATGAAATTAAATAATCATCACTATCAAACATTTTAATTTAATTGTCAGAAGCTGCCAAACAAATAGGATGTGAGAAAACAACTTTGCCTGCGATGAATACATGCCTGATATAATTCAGAAAACAATGGCTTTAATTACCTAGCTGACAATCCGTCACGTTGTGTAATGATGTAAACTTGTCGACAGATGTAGAAATGGTTCCATACATCTGTGTGTCAGGATCTACAGTATAATTATATGCTTAATATTGTCCTTATTATTATTATTATACTTATATACAAGCACGTTGCCTGATTATTGCTAAATTACTGGGTACAAATCAGAATATTCTGTTGCTGTGTATTTGTACAGTTAGAGCAGTTTGGCTGATCTCCTATACTGTATGTCTGTGCTGCTGCTGCAGTTAATATACCATTGCTGGCAGTACAGTCTGACATGCATGAGTTTGGTGCATAAGCCTCTCCCGGGATAATGTCATATAAATCACAGCTTCTGTATTTCATATGCTCTGTGTGTGTGTGTGCACCGTCTGGGTTGCCTGTTTCCTCTACATAGCAGCACAGTAATATAAAGCTAGGGATGCACACACCTCAGATGGTCAACCCTGCCCCTTTTCCCCCTATGAGCAGGCTCAGGTTCAAAGGCCAGAATCGGGTCTTTTTTGCTTAGGCAGGGTCATAATGAGGACTCAGGCAGCTGACAATGCTGGCAGTTGGCATCCTCTGTTGGGGTGAGGGCATGGATATCTGGCAGCTAGATTCTGGGCAGGTGAATAATCTTCTGCAATGAGATACAGACCTAGCAATAAAACTGTGTAACAACAATGCTAAATATTAGTCAGGCTAATCCATTGTACCTGTGCAGTGAATACTCTACACATCACTGTACTGAATGACATTGTATTTAATGTGTTCAAAGAAAATGCTCAGCATGTGTGTGTGTATATGTGTATATGTGCGTGTGTGTGAGAAGAGGAGGCCTGTGTGCAGCCTCCTCCGTTCAAGCCCCATCCTCTCTGCCGGGAACAGTGCCGCACTGCACAGCGCAGTAGAGTCTGGGCACGGAGGTAATTTTTTCACTTTTCTAGCAGTGCTGCTGCATTCATCGTTGGACTCCGGAGGGTAAGTATTAAAAAATGGGTGCAGTGTGGGCTCCTGTGGGACTCAGGGGCCAGTGTGCAATGCACACATTGCATCCATTATAAATACGCCACTGATCATCTATATATATGTCTAGTGTCTGTTTGTCTCCGATACACTGCCATCTGTTGGCAGCAAGTGAAATTACATCTCTTTCTCTCTCACGCATGCACAAACACAGAGGCAATCGCAAGGTAGCAGACTAGCTTTTGAAGCATTTGCTTCGAACGGGCTTACTTTTATATATATATATATATATATATATATATATATATATATATATATATATATATATACTGTATGTATATATATATATATATATATATACATATACATGAATGTATACATTTTTGTGTGTATATTCTTGTATACTTTTAGGTATACATTTAGTGTATATATATATATATATATATATATATATATATATATATATACATCACACACACACGTATATTGATACATGCATACATTTTTGACGGAAATGTTAAATTGTGACTCCTGACGATAAACAGAACACGTAATCAAGCATTTTATTTCCTTTGTGAATATCAATCAAATGGATCTTCAAGACTTAGAGCAGCCCGTGGCGGCCAGCTCTCTCCTGAGAGGGGTTTCATCCCACTGTCCTCTGTAAGTGTGGTCACTGTGTCACTCTACCTGTCCTCAGGTGTGCTCCTACACAGGAGAGACAATCTCCGTGACATTCCTCATCCCCTGTGTGTGTGTGTCTACCCTTCCGCAATGCTCCCATTATATGAAGCACCAGCAGAAATGGTAACCATTTCCACTAAGATATCAGCAGACCGCCCAAGCTGAGAGTCCTTTAACAACTAGAGAAAGATGATGTGTAGGGGATTCTGAATGAGCAAGCTTGTGTGGTCTGGCTCCTGGATAAAAGGCTTCTCACAATAGCTGCCTCCCCGTTCTGCCTCGACATGGTGAATACTATATATATATGAGCTGAGTACAGATTGGCCGAACACAGGTTCAAACTCCTATATATAGACACAACCTAATAAACAGTTTACAAGTATTGTGTAGACATTTTATACTGAATCTATTGTTGGACGCTTTGATTTACACATGTACTTGGAATACAGTGGTGATTTTGCGCGTTCAGATGTTTCATAGGCAAAAAATATTTGGGTAAAGCAACAATAGTCTCAAAATAATAGATTCAGTCATCTGATAACAGCTGTGCGCCGTATTTACTAACGCGATATGTGACGTTTTGCAGACCCGATGCTTATTATTATAGAACCACTTGTATTCGTTATTCCATCAAAGACACTCAATTGTTATATTATCGGAGCGCACAAAAAGACGCATCTTATACAACCATGGGATGTGTCACTGGTGCAAATGACACTAAAATTGTTCTATTTTTCATTGAACGTAATATAAATCGGATTAGAATGCTGAAATGATGTGAGGTACACAGACGTAATCTATGATACAAAGGCGTGTTCAATTATATTATTACCTATTCATAAATGATGTGTGATAATCCCCAAATGTTACACTTTGGGTGCTGCGAATCGTTCTGCTTTTAAATGACAATTTCTAAATATAATCTGGAATATTTCAGAACAAGCGGCGATGGCATCAGGATTTAAAGGGAACGAGCTGTCATCTGTTAGGGGGACTTGCTGTATTATTTCATATTTTCAAAGCTGTCGTGTGTTGCAACATTCGATACTACACAGACCAATAATTACAATGCAATCATTTGAACACTGTTTTGTATTTAATACTCATATATATTATGTTCTATCGTACATATCTTTATGTTCTATCGTATCAATGTAATGTAGTGAAGATGCTAAGAACCGTACACAGCAGATATGTCTGTTTTTCCTTTACTTTACATGAGCATTACCTTACATGTGTGATAATGGTTATAGGAGTCACTATTAAGGTTACTTATATGTACATTCCCCTATATGATAATATACATAAGTGTTTCATTCATTGTTTGAGTTTACTCTTGCTCGTTGCCTCCTTACTTATTCACCTTTCTGAGGCTGACAGACAGTAGAAATGAAGATTTTTTTTTTAAACTCCTAACTCAGATGATGTATATAAAGGTAAAATGAGAAAAACACTTAAAGGACTTAATAGTGTAATAACAATATTTGGACAAGGAAATGAGGCCCCTGTTGCCATTAGCCTATTAATATTCTTATACACCATGCGGAAAAAGGCACAGAGCCACAGTGTGCTAGAAGTACTCCGAATTAGCTCTACCCAGTCGGGAGAGGTACAAACCTGTGTGTGTGTGTGTGTGTGTGTGTGTGTGTGTGTGTGTGTATATGTGTATATATATATATATATATATTTATATCTGCACTTTTGTTGATGGATAACAACATCTAAACTTTGAGTGCCACTTCTTCTACTGTCATATATATATATATATATATATATATATATATATATATATATATATAAAAGCAAATCGATTTGGGACTCTGTAGACTTAGTGTAGTTGCTCTGGTGCCTTCAAGAGGGTTACCATGTGGGTATAGACGATGCGGCACTCAGGAGTCTGTCAAGATCCGACATGTACATTGTTTTTTTCCAATACAAACTATTGAAACAGACTCCTGAGTGCCGCATCATCTATACCCGTATACAAGGGCATAACTACCATAGGGGTGCAGGGGCTGCAGCTGCTATGGGGCACAGAGCTTTTGGGGTCCCATCTTTCCTCTGTAAGTTAGATGTGCTCTCTAAAATTAACAGTATTGGCTGATAAATAGAGACCCTTACCAACTTTTGCTTTGGGGCAAGTGAACATCTAATTACGCCCATGCCCATATATATATATATATATATATATATATATATATATATATATATATATATATAGTTCTAGACGTCTGCCACTCCATTATTGTATAGTGTACCAGGTAACTGCTTCCCAGGGAATACTCCCAACATACAATGAACAGAACAGGCGGCACCCGAAGTCTCGGATTCGCCCGCATACGATACCTTCCAGCATCCTCCGGTCACCCACTCCCAATCAGTCAGTGCTTGAGGTCCCGCCGGGCAAGCTTCCCCGTTGTCATGACAACAAGACATACTTTAACATACTGCATAAGTGTTACATATAAAAATAGCATGTGTTACGCATAAAAATACTTTAAAAGAAGTGTGGACTATATGTTACCTGTACAGGAAAGGCTTGCTAACAATATTTTATGATTAATTCATTATTTCTTTGAACACAAGTAACTCTCCGCTATTTACTATAGTACAAAATTTACAGAAAGCTTTGGAATCCCAGAGACTCGATAAGCCCTCTTGGTGCTATTGAGTTTAATACAAAAATCCATCTACTTTCTAGCTGGAAGAGATTTCTTCCTCAATTCGCGCCCCTGTTATGTAAAGGAACAGTATATGATCTATTATTTTGCTTCCGAGGCTTGCCAGATTGTGTTCTTCTTGTACAAAATGGCGAGCCACTGGTTATTCACTCTCCCCTGTCTGTAAAGCACTTTAGATAGCAGAGCTCGTTCTTTAAATTGGGGCTCTGTTTTTCCACACATAATATGGGCATATCAATATGTACACTACGAATTTCGATGAATAAGTCAGTAAATCATTAACAGTATCATGTTTTCCGGTGTAGGGATGATGAAACGTATGGCCTACTGTCATAGAGCGAAAGGCAATACAACCGAAGCAGCGATGACATCCATTTTTTTTAAACATTGTAAGAGCAGATGTGTGACCTCTAAGCATGTTAACATTGACACCTTCATTCTTATACTCTACTCAAGAAATAAAGACACGGAGACTTAGGTTTGGCAGAAACTTGTTAGCTGATTTTATTTTGAAATATTTTAAGCTAATTTTGATTATTAAATTTATTTAAATTTATTTGAATGGTGGCCAAGAAAGAACGGCTATGACTAATCTCCACCCCAAACTAGTATACGTAATTTGGCCTAAAAAACAGAAAGCGGTACCCTGAACTACTTTTGTACTTTTGTTTTATGTGTTTTAACTATTGATGTAATGTATTATTACAATAAAGATTGTTGTTATTATTATTATACAGTTGCGTTTTTCCGTTATTACGGCTTTGTTTATTAAATAATTAAATAACACACAAAGAAGCAAACACACACACACATGTATACATTTTTGTGGTTATATTATTTTAGTATATTAATAATCATTCTGCCATTTAATGTTATCTAAGTCCTACATAAAATTAAAAATGCATGTTAATTAGTAATAATAGTGTTGTTTTTTAATATAACACATTTGTGGATTCTCTCTCTTTTTAAGGTACAATTTTTTCTTCTAAATAAACACCTTTATTTTTTAAATATGTTTTTTATTCATCCAACTAACTGCATCTGGTAACAGACCATTTTAAATCATACAGTACCTCCCATAACCCAGTAGGTGGCGTTGCAGCCTATCCTGCAAACAAGATGAAAAACCTGTGTAATATTTAGGTGTATTTTCTTCAAAGCTGCCTTCCCTTGTTAATTTGTTCTCCGCTGCATTAAATACTGTCTAGGGGGTATTAAATATGAATCTTGTAATTTTCCCCAGCTACCTGTTACTTTCTAAAGGATTAACTTTAAACCTAATTTGGCCATTGATAAGGAGCCATCATAAATAAAACAGAAAATACAGTATGGAAATGTGTCTAATACATTGATTTAAAATGATAGAATATCAATAATTTAATATATTGCTTTAAAAATGATACTACATATATATTTTTTTGTCTTAAAATATCATAGTGGAAGACATTGGAGCACATATCTGCAGTTAATTAGCATAAGTGTAGACCAAACATATTGCAAATATAAAACTGATGCATTTCAAATGATAGTTTTTTCGGTGTTTTCGAGCTTGCAAAAGGCTAGTATACATGGGTAATCAGATATAACAGAAGAGACGGGTTATCTTACGGAATACAAACGCAGGCTCTGTCTGATTTGTGGATTAATTCACCATCAATGCTTTACAGGCCTGTCTTCTAGTAAAAGGACTATGTGATATTTATGATCCAGTATATGTTTCGAATTTTTTAGTGTGTGTGTGTGTGTGTACTGTATATATATATATATATATATATATTTATTTATTTTTATTTGTATTTTCTTATAATTGCCGAAGCGATAGATATGCCGGCGGACGGCGGACTGAGGGAAACAAAATCTGAATATCAAAATTCATTTTATCGCCAGTATTAGATAGTGCTGAAACAACCAACTTGATTCCTTTTGAATTACCTGAATCATATATATGTAATATATATATTTTTTCAATATCGCCTATTTCCATGGCAACCGCGAGCTGTCAGTTCTGTTTTTGACATTTTTCTCATTTGGTAAGATTTCAGAATTGCCATCCAACTGCCAACATGTCATGACAAGAAAAAAAAAACTGCATGAAAAATCTAATGGGTGTCTGCTATGATTGTCCTCACTCGTGGCAGGGAAGACAAAACTGATGAATTGTGAAATATATTCAGAAGGATTCAAAAAAAAAAAACAACCCAAGTGTCTAGGACCCCCTCCGTCCTCACAAACACCTCCTCATTCTTCTCTTGTTCTGCTTGATGCACCAAACACGCTTGCTCTGACACTTAGGTTTGTAGAAATTTAAGATTAACAGTTTTACATTTGAACCGCGCATTTCTATATTTTACACCTGTCTTTAACTTATTTCGTATTTTACGGTTTTTTAAAAGGATTTTAAAAGATATCTTCGTCCAATATAGTTGACCAGTACAACAACCATAAATATCTATTTATGGTAACGTCCATTTTTTTTGTGTTTGTATATATATATATATAAAAATAAATAATAGAATAGGTTTTATAATATATATATATATATATATATATATATATATATATATATATATATATATATATATATATAAATATTAGAATATGTTTTATATTTTTTACCTCTAGAGATTCTGACACCTAAATCTATGTAAGGTTAATAATGGCTTTTTTTCTGTTTGATTATATTATAGAAAATTGATGTGAACGTAATTTAAGAAAACAAAATTGGTTCCCATTTTGAGATTGTTCACTTTATTCTGAAAAGCTTTTGTTAGAATAGATAAATACTCTTTTAGTTATTCTGTGATGCCTTTATACTGCACCCTGAAACCCCCTATTGCTGAATATTTCAGAGAGAACATATTTGTCTGCCTGTGGTTTGGCATTGCTAGAAATGGGATTTTCCACATCTTATTGTCTTTTACAAATTTAGGCTGAGATACTGATGAAGACTCATATCAGAAAATGATTTGATAAGCAGCTGCAATCTTCAGGTTTTTTTTCCCCAACTAATAGGTTTCACCGAACCCCTGCAGTGCTCCACACGGTGTCTTTCTACATTCAGATGATGTTGCTTCAGCCTGTAAAAAAAAATAAGGCTTTTTAATACAAGTAGACATCTACAACGCCCCTTCTTGTACTTTTTTTTTTTTTAACATAGAGTATATGGTTCACATAAGCTGTTCAAGAACACAGCAGTACTAAATATACTAAGAGATTTAAAAAAAAAAAGTTAGGGAAATTAGATTAAATCTTTTTTGCTTTTTACACTGTTTATTAACTTAAAAAAATAAAATAAAAAAAATGTGCCAGCTGTTTTTGTAACATTCTCAAAAAATACAATATTACTGTCATTTTTATTTTAATAAAAAATTTACTCTAATCATTATAGAACACAGGTTTAAAACACATTTTCATAACCTGCATAAAAATTAGAAATGGTAACATGTTTATGATTTTAAGATATCCTCAGTGTTTAATGATTGATCAGCATGCGCTGTAGTATACTAGTTAATACAGAGACAAGTAACTAAAAAAACTTTATTTTTCTTCGGATCAGGAGACAGTTTGGTGGATATATAATGTTTCCTAATTGACAAAATAAAAAGGCTTGCATTATTCAATCATTGTAAGTAACCTGCATTGGAAATCAGTAGATGTTTTTTGTGGATGTCTGCAGCTCACAGAATAAGCATTAATATCTTGGTGTAAAATAAGATTTATTCCACAAACCATCAAAACCTTGCTCTTCGTACAGATTACCCTATGCCCTTAAGTCATTGGTTCACACATTATATTGTATAGACTCCATGCAATATGAAAAATCCTGGTCTTTCATTTATATTCTGCTTAAGTCAGGGACATAAATATTAAAATGAAATGCCAAGAGAGAACCATCTCACAAAAACTGCAGAGCAAAGCTTAAGGATTTTTGTTAAGTATTTTGTTTATTAAAAAACATTTTAAAGTTGACAACAATTTTGAAAAAAAAATGAATTATTTAAAAGTCTTGGTATTTTACATTTTAAAAAATAGAATATATTTAAGTATATTGTACTAAACCAAACAGACTATAATAAAACATGACTAGTCATCCATAACTGCATGTAATATTTATTTGTAATAAGGACCCCAGATTTGTCTCTACCATGTGAATAATCTGTACAATGTTCCGTCATTGTATGCATACAAAATATATTTCAAATATAATATTTCACCCAGTTTAACAACATGCATACAGTATATAGCAGAGAAAAGTCTGCTCTTTACCTAGAGTTCTTCAAAATAATTTAAAAAATAATAATGAATGATGAATGAGGGCTTGTGACAGACAGACCTGGACATTTTCGTGCCATGCTTAGAACTCAGTTGGAGGGTAAATTAGAATCTAGACATCAAAGAGTTATTTTGCTAGACTAAGATTCTACTGGTATGATTTTTTCAAAATTTGAATCTATCTACTGTATATTGTGGTCAATTCACAGCACCGAAAAACACTGACATATATGTGCAAGCATGCATACACTTTCCGCTTTATGGTTATTGTTCTTGCTGACTGTGTTTGTCTACAGTGTGTAAGATGAACTGAAGCAGATTTCAGGTCTTATACTTCTGGATCCTTCTGTCTAATAAGATAATTTTATTGTGGGGCCCAATCACAGTAGCAAATTAAGGAAATTGCAGTAGTTTTTTTTTTTTGGTCTTGCTGATCTTTTTCCTTGTAGCTCCTATAATATAAATTCATGATAAGGAAGACCACATATAAACACACACACACACACACACACACATATAAAAACACACATACACACATTCACACACACACACACACACACACACACACACACACACATATATATGTTTTGAAAGTTTAATTAATTTTCTGTCTGTGTGACTGATATGTAGATGAGCAGTTGGGCATAATATATACGATGACACTGCTAACGAGGCAAGATACTGGAATGTCAAAATATAAAGTACACTAATTGCATATTAATATACATAAGGTATCTGTATACCTAGGACTGTACAGTAGAGAGAGGTCAGTGAGACAGCTAGAGATTAATGGTTTGATGTTGTGCAGAGAATACCAGCAACAGATAGTGGTCATCCAACAAGCGTAGGTTGTGATTCCAGTGTTTGTTAGTAACAGGAGTTCAAACATATAAAGATCACAGGCAAGATCAGAAAAACAAAATTTGATAAAGGGGAATGGCAACATTTTAGAAACTGCCTAATACTGTATGCCCAGGTGGTTTCACAAGACTATTTTCAGCTGTAGGTGTGGCAATGACATTTGCACCGAGCATGCCCATTGTTGGGTAACGTTTCTGAGAAACATTGTCCAGGGTGCTTGAAAAATAACTCTAAGTTCTTGACATAAGCCTCCTGTTAATGAGGAGGTGTCCTAGGCGCCAATGGAATAAGGTTGGTCAGATGTGTTACATCGAAAGCATTGTCATTGTCCTAAAGTTCTCAAGAACACTCAAGACTACTGTGGAGAAGGGGGGCTGCTGCAATGCTGCCCCACCCTCTGCTGCTGACACTGCTGGTCCCACCACCGGTGCCTGCTGGTCCCCGCCGCTGCCTGCTGGTCCCCACTGCCAGTCCTGACCCCCTTAGTGGTCGCTTGACACAGGGCATGTGCAATAATTTCTTTGGTGCTGCACATGCGCTGACCCCAGCCTCTATGGGCTGCTTCATCAGCAGTTCATAGAAGCATATTCATGGTCCTGGGTTCGGCGCATGTGCAGTATCTTTATTGGTACTGCACCTGAGCAGAACCCGTTTTTATGGGCTACTTAAATCAATATACACTGTTTATCCGTAATGCCAATTACACATTATGCCGCACACCATGATGCCCATTACACATTATGCCACACGTGATGCCCATTACACATTATGCCCGACACCATAATGCCCATTACACATTATGCCCCACAGCCTTAATGTCCATTACACATGCCCCACAGCGTAATGTCCATTACACCTTATGCCCCACAGTGTAATGCCCATTACACAGTATGTTCCACATGTAATGCCAATTACACAATACACCCCACATGTGATGCCAGTTACACATTATGCCCAACACTGTGATGCCAATTACACAATACGACTCACAACGTGATACCCATTACACATTGTGCCCACACTGTAATGCCCATTACACATTGCATCGCACACTGTGATGCCGATTGCACATTATATCCCACACCGTAATGCCCATTACACATTATGCCCCACACCGTGATGCCCATTACACATTATACACCACACCATAATGCCAATTACACATTATGCCCCACACCATGATGCCCATTACACATTATGCCCACAGCGTAATACCCATTACAAACTATGCCCACACCATAATGGTCATTTTACATTATATCACATTATGTAAGTGCCACTTACCTACATGGCAGTTTCCTGCTTGTTGCCATGGGGTGGTTACATGCTCATTGCCATGGGGGATTTCCTGCTGGTTGCCATGGGGTTATTACATGCTCATGACCTAAGGGGGATTTCATTACCCAGGGGGTTACTGGCGCACTGCATGCCCGCCAATAAAAAACAAACAAACAAGCTAGTCGAGGTTTGCGGCTGTCAGGCGATGCCCTCCTGCTGGGACTGGTGGAGGAGAGCTCCTGGCAGCAGAGAATAATAAAAAGCAGGTGAGCACCTCCCTTCCCCATGCTGACCTGAAGCTTGAGTGCGTCATGTGGAGCTGGTGCCCCGGTGGCTATAGCAGTGGCAGACAAGTTGTTCAGTCATGTGGTGGCAGGCGTGGTGCCCCATGCAGCTGCAAGGCTTGTCTGCCTCTAGAAACAGCCCTGGCTACTGCTAATTCGTAGTGGCTATTACTTTATTTTTAGTACTTCCAACACAGTTTTAAATGCAGGGTGTTTCTGCACATGAGAAGAACCTTCATGGTCTTCAAACTGAACCAATTAAGCATAATAAAGGACCACAACCAACTGCTCTGTTGAACCATTTACTCACCATGTTATCTGTGACTGGGTTAAACTATGGACTGAGTACTGTTTTATTATATAATATGCCTAAAACTTATGTAAAATTAATTAAATATACTTTTTGACATATAAAGTCTTGACCTTACTGGAATATACTTTAACATAGTTGAAAGGTAGAAGATACATTTTGGTGGGACTTGGAGTGAATCAAAGATATTACTATCCATTAATGGACACGGGACAGCAGTTCTGCACAGTCCACCTTCTCTTTTGGTTCACTGTGGATCCAGCCCTGGACCCCATGGACGCCAACCGACACACTGTGGTCCAGGAGGTGAATGGATGCTGCATACCTCCTCCCAGCCTCCAGTGCTGTCTGCAAAGTATTGCAGACAGCAGCGGAGCCCATACATGGCCCCTGCCCAACCTGATGATCCGGGTTACCCATTTACACAGCCGCTGACTCCAGGGAAGCCCCATGTCCGACCTTGAACATTTACCAAGACGGACACCTGGGGAACAGGACTTGGGTTCTTTTTTTTTTTTACCCCTTTTACAACAAGCCCCTGCCCGGAGTGGAGCGGCAATAACCCGAGTCGAGGCTCTGGTGTAAAAGGGGTATTAGAGGATAAAGGCAACACAGCCCTACTGGAAAGTATTAAGAGCTCTGGTTGTGGCAGTAGGAAGACTGCTGCCCTGGTTTGGCTACCATTCATCCATTAGGCTTGGAGAAGGGGGTGAGGGATTATAGACCTGAGCAAAATGATCCTGGGATTTGCCTTTGGTTGACAGTGTTAAAGATACATCTTTAAGTCTTATCATAGGGGGAAAACGCTTTTCATGGACAGAGTGAGTGGACACCTACCTCCACTGTGGTCAAGGCTGATTCACATGCAAGATAAATGAGTTAACAAAAACTGGTTACAGGGACAGGGAAAGGGATTATTATTTGCTAATGTGTGTAAAACTTTATAAAAAGGGCAGCAAAGCTCAATGTAAAAAAATTTAGTACATACTATTACCTTTAGTAGAATGTTAACAATTATTTTAAAAAAAAATGGTTTCCCTATTTCTAAATATCCTACTCTATACCTGCAACACACCTGTCCTGATCCTAAGTAAGCAATCTTGAGTGTCACACCTATTAAGGTAAAACCGTGCAGCTTAACACAGCATCCAGGAATTCGTTCCAGTAAAGAAACCATGGTGATAGCAGCAATTATTCTACTCCAACTGAGGGCACTGGCTCTAGTTGACACAGTTGTTGTGTGTCTGTTTGTATATTTGCTCCAGTAGTTGGAGCCAGTAACCAGTGGCGGCTCCAGAGGTGGAGCTGCAGCCCAGTCCAAAATTCAGATAAGTGATCCAAACCAAATGCACCCAAACATTACCAGCTAGGACTCCCTTGCAGTTGGTATGGCTCCCCTATGTGAATTTTGGACTGTGCTGCACATCTGGAGCTGCCACTGCCAGTAACTAAGGATTAAGAACTTGTAGACCAAGCTGTAATTTCGATGCCTGCTAAACTGTAGGAGATCTATTGACCCAAAGCAATGTAGAACATTAGATTACTCAATGGCCAAGATTACTACCTGCCGGACGGACTTATAGTACAGTAATGTTCAGTGCACGCACAATAGAAGTGTAAGCTCATCTTCTCCTTCTTGGAAAGTGAGCTACAAAGAAAGTGAACAACCTCTATAACATCGCACTGCGTAAAACTCTAAGGTTCTTTAAAATGAACATAAGAAACCGAACCAGTGTGCTAAAGCTGGATACGGTAAATGTATCAATGGTTTCTGCATTTCTCTGCTCTAAGGGCCTGATTCACACCCATAAACAATTGTTCCGAAAATAGCAGATCACAATCTTCGGAAAACTGCGCACGTGTTCCAAGCCGTGTGCCTGAACACTTAAACTTCAATGGGGGATGGTGATGTGACATTGTGGGGGCGGGATGTGGCTATTGCTATGTGCCCACAATTTTTTTGTAGGCACATCATTTGGAGGAACCCGCCGAATGGGGCATCCTGTCCTGTACTGGGCGGCCCCTCTGCAGATTACCACCAGAGGTTGCGGTTCTGCAAAGTTTTGTCCGATTTATCTCCAGTTTATCTCTTCTCCAAGCTTAATAAATCTGCCCCTTGGTCTTAATTGCAGTGTAGTTGAAAGTCATACAGTATTTACCTACTTTTAATTTCTCCTATGTGTCCAGTGGGGTAAGTTCGTCCAAGTTGCCCAGAGGCAATATAAATATTAGAAAGGTACACATCTGTCTATATAAGGTCCCACACTAGACAGTGCAAGTCAGAGCACAAACCAAGCATGAAGTCAAAGGAATTGTCTGTAGACCCTTGAGACTGGATTGTCTTGAGGAAAAAATCTGGGGAAGGGTACAGAAAAATATCTGCTGCTTTAAAGGTCCCAATAAGCACAGTGGCCTCCATCTTCCGTAAACAGAAGAAGTTTGGAACCATCAGGACTCTTCCTAGAGCGGCCTGGCTGTCTAAACTGAGTGATCACTGGAGAAGGCCCCTAGTCAGGGAGGTGACCAAGAACCTGATGGTCACTCTGTCAGAGCTACAGCATTCCTCTGTGGAGAGAGTAGAACCTTTCAGAAAAACAACCATATCTGCAGCAATACACCAATTAGTCCTGTATGGTAGAGTGGCCAGACGGAAACCTCTTTAGTAAAGAGCACATGGCAGCCCTCCTGGAGTTTGCCAAAATGCACATAAAGGACTTTCAGACCACGAGAAACAAAATTCTCTGTTCTGATGAGACAAAGACTGAACTCTTTGGTGTGAATGCTAGGCATCTTGTTTGGAGGAAATTAGTCACCGCTCATCACCAGGCCAATAGCATCCCTACAGTGAAGCATGGTGGTGGCAGCATTATACTGTGGGGATGTTTTTCAGCAGCAGGAACTGGGGGGCAGATTTATTAAGCTCGGAGAAGTGATAAAGTTTCTGGTTTTCATCACCGATCATTCAGATCCTAACTGTGAAGTTACAGGCTTGGTTTGAAAAATTACAGGTAGGAGCTGTTTGGCCGGTGATAAAAACCAGACACTTTATCACTTCACCAAGCTTAATAAATCTACCCCTGGGAGACTCATCAGGATAGAGGGAAATATGAATGCATCCATGTACAGAGACATCTTGGATGAAAACTTGCTCCAGAGAGCTCTTGACCTCAGACTGGGGTGACGGTTCATCTTTCAGCAGGACAATGACCCTAAGCACACAGCCAAGATATCAAAGGAACGGCTTCAGGACAACTACGTAAATGTCCTTGAGTGGCCCAGCCAGAGTCCAGATTGAATCCAATTGAACATCTCTGGAGAGATCTGAAAATGGCTGTGTACCAACTCTTACCATCGTACCTGATGGAGTTTGAGAGGTGCTGCAAAGAGGAACGGGCGAAACTGCCCAGAGATAGGTGAGCCAAGCTGTCACTTTGGGGGAATAGGCCAAGACAATGAAATGTCCGCAATTTGTGGATCCACGGTTAGGGGGCGTGGCTAAATGACATCAGTCACCCTCATACTGTCGCAGGGTTTTCACTGTTTTTATCTTCCTGTCCGATTAACATAGAACCAGGCAGGATAAGGGATAGTCACATACTCACTAGGGGTTTGTGTGGGAGGGTGGGGGCTGCAGGACAATACCTTAGACACTGGGAGCATCCCGCAGCTTCCGGTAGGGTAGGTAAGTATGATCTGACTTATAGTTATAGCTTAATAATTGGATTGCACAAGCCTGATCACTTAGACCACCTCAGCTAAATGAGATTAGTTATAATGACATAGTGCCAAATGTATTAAGCTTGAAAAGTGATCAAATGAAAAGTGATTAGCCACCAGCCAATCAGCTCCTACCTGCCATGTCACAGGCTGTGTTTCAAAAATGATAGGTAGGAGCTGATTGGCTGGTGGTTTATCACTCTCCACTTTATCATTTTTCAAGGCTTAGTACATCTCACCCATAGTCTTATGTAAGCCTGTGAGGCAGAACTGATGAGAACAGATGGGCTAGATACACTTATACCATCCTCCATACTGTTACATATTTTCCACATCACAAGTAAGACATAATGCAGTTATCCAGCAGCTTCATGATCGGTCTTTGGTTACAGACCCGGTGCCACTGCTTCTAAAATATGTATTACTCTTCTTAGTGAGGCTTTCTGCTGGTGGCTGCCCCAGGGCCAGCTCTAGGCATAGGCAGTACAGGCAAATGCCTAGGGGCATTGGAAAAGCCCAGGGGAACCTGAGCTAGCTGGACATTTGCAATTTCAGGTTGTAGCTTTATTGCAGCAGCGGTGGCCAGTGTAATAAAGTTTTTAGAGTTCATTGTGGCACAGCGGGTGCAACGTCATGACATCAGCATATCTGAGAGTGACAGAGCAGAGGAGCCGCAACGGTGGGCGGCCAGTAGACATCAAAAAGTATAAGTGCGTTGGCTGTGGTGGCTGTAGAGACATTTGTGTGGGCAGTGGCTTCGAATCTTTGGTGATTTATTCATATTGTTTGAAACATCATATACAGTAGTGGCAGGGCTGGAGCTACCACTAGGCAGTTTTAGGCAGCTGCCTAGGGCGCTAGCCACTAGAGGGCGCCCCTTTGATGAACATGTAAATTACGTATTTTAAAAGTAATCCCCTGCTGCACCCTCTTTATGTTATATTTTCAAATATAATATTGCTGCCCGGGCAGTGGCTATGCTGAGCAGGTGAACCGGGAAGTGGCGGCGCCGAGGGGTGACCCGGCCAGTGGCTGCGCCGAGGGGGTGACCCGGAGAGAGGCGGCGCCGAGGTGGTAACACCCAGCCAGTGCCTCTGCCAAACGGACCCAGCCAGTGGCGCATCTGAATGTGAGACCCGGCCAGTGGATGCACCGTATGTGAGACCCAGCCACGAGCAAGAGACCCGGTGGCCGGAGCCACTGACCAGGAGACCGAGCGCCAGTGGAAGGAAGAATGGTGGGTCCTGGTGAGTGTAAGGGGGGGGGACTTATTTATGTCACTCGGAGCCCAGAGCGGTATCTGGGGGGGGGGGGGGGGGGCGGGCGCAATAATGGAATTTTTGCCTAGGGTGCTAAAAAACCTTCCACCGACCCTGAGTAGTGGCGGCATGGTGGGTGGGCATGGTGAGGCATGTTTTCTCTGGGGATACTGCAGGTGGGGTGCGCAACGATTCGCCAGGGCGGCATAACATCCGGCGCTTGGCTCTATATACAAATCTGTGTTAGTTTTTAGGGTCTGCTCGATATTAAAACAATTAAGGGGAGTTTTCAGTCCAGGACACATTTTTCGCCAGGGGAAAAATCAGCAATTTTCACCCATTTTTGTGGGAAAATTTGATTTGGGCCATTCAATCCCAGTGCAGATTTTTTAGCCTTGGCAAAAAATCCACCATTGGTGAAAAGAGTGTGGATTGTTGAAATTGCATCCTCTTTCGACCGTTTTGCAGCCATTTTCTCCCATCCCGAGTCGCGACCCAAAAAAAATGAAATGACATCAGTGAAAATGGACTCAAAAACGGTTGAAAATTACCATGATTGATTACTAATCAGGGAATTAATGCTGATTTTTCACCCTGAAAGTATATTCGGCCGGGATAGAATACCCCCCTACGTCTTTTTGGTCAATTTAGCAGGACAGGATAAAGGGGGTTATTCTGATCTGTTCAGTCCCCGGGGAAAACGGGGACCGATGTTTCCGCTCTTCGCATGTGCAGGGCTTCTGTACAGATGCCTTCTGCAACTGTTCGCACAGGGAGGGAGGAGGAGTGTGATGGAAGCAGGCAGGGTGCGCTTTGTGCATGCCACAATGAGGCAAAAACCCCAATAACTTTTTTCCCTCGCATTTTCATTTAGCAAATCCCGCCCTTGGTGAGGCAGGGTCCAGCGGTACATATGGTGAGGGGGGTGGCAGGTGCACATGGGGAGGGGGGTAGAGGCACGCTTGGGGAGCCAGGGTCCAGCGGTACATATGGTGAGGGGGATGGCACATGGGGAGGGGGGTGTCAGAGGCACGCTTGGTGAGCCAGGGTGTAGGGTGCAGTTTTGTAAGCCTGCACTTTAGTAAATATACCCCTTATTGTTGTCACATACAAGTGGACAGTAGTGCCTTACATTTACCCCTTTGTTTAAGCAGAACCATTAATATTTAATAACCATCTCATTGAATATGTTATATGCCTGCATATCTAACTATATACCTCTGCCATGCCCATTAAATACATTACTAGTTTTTAATGTAATGCGTTCTCATGTATATTAGAATTGGGTAGTAATGTGATCCAGGCATTGCATAGACTGAGTAATAATCTTGAAGCCATGGTCAGAGGAACATACAGTATAATACAAAATATCCTCTACTATTGCCCCTATTCTAAAACTAATACCATGAAGTAATCACAGTTCCCATTACATGTCCCTAGGACCGATTAAAACTATAATATTATATTCATGGCTCTTGGTAACCGCTGATCAATAAAACATTACACTCCTGGGGGTCATTAGAAGAATGCAGTGCAGACAGCGGTACAGAGCTTTCAGCCTGTGCTGCAGAGAGTCGCTCAGAACGCTGGTCGGTTCTCAGTACTGAATTAGCAGAAGCCGGTTCTATAAGGAAGATCTCTGCCCATCATCATCGGGGATTAAATACAGATATATCCATCTCAGTGTGTATCCCCTGTTGGCTAAATCTGATTAACTACTCATTTCTGCTTGGTATTCTGTAGGCCAAGAATTCAGCGGCGGCTGCAGCAAGGTTCATCGGTACTGTTTACCTAGAACGGCGCCCATCGCGGGCATCGCATGTACATCGCATGCCATTATAATGGCATGCGATGCGACCGATGCGATGCCCGCGATCTTACATAGAAATGGATGTTAAAATGTAAATCGCGTCGGTCGCATCGCATGCGGCCAAAAAAACGCATGCGATGCAACCGACGCGATTACCGCGATTTTACATAGGGAACAATGTTAAATGGCCCAATTGACTCGATTTTACATAGGGAACAATGTTAAATGGCCCACAGACCCCAAATAGCCACCCTGAAGTGTGAAATGGCCCCCCAATTGTTAACGCCATCCCACGATCAACGTCAACCCGAAGCGTGGCGAGCGCAGCAGTACGCATCCTTCAACCTTTTCATACCCCCACTATCCACGTTGGCGTGGAGTTGAGAATAGAAAGTGTGGCGAGCGCAGCGAGGCGAGCGGACACGGATACCTGTGAAGCCCGCGAGGGGACGCGGATACCTGTGAAGGTATCCACGTCCCCTCGCGGGGCTCGCTGCGCTCGCCACGCTTCGGGCTCGGTGGCTCGCTGCGCTCGCCGCACTTTCTGTTCTCAACTCCACGCCTGACGTGCATAGTAGGGGTATGAAAAGGTCGGAGGACGCGTACCGCCGCCCCTCGTGGGCTCGCTGCGCTCGCCATGCTTCGGGTTGACGTTGATCGTGGGGTGGCGTTACCAATTGGGGGGGCCATTTCACACTTCAGGGTGGCTATTTTGGGTCTGTGGGCCATTTAACATTGTTCCCTATGTAAAATCGGGTCAATTGGGCCATTTAACATTATTCCCTATGTAAAATCGCGGTAATCGCGTCGGTCGCATTGCATGCGATTTTTTTGGCCGCATGCGATGCGACCGACGCGATTTTTTACCTTGCGATGCCTAAGATCAAAAATGTGGGCGCCGTTCTAGGTAAACAGTACCGGTTCATCATTTAAATAGGGGGGGGGGGGGGACACCAGCTGGCAGTGAGTCAGTTTGGAATGGCAGTTGGTGGCAGTAGGTGTGGCTCCCTTATTTTAATTTTAAACTGTGTTGCAGCCCCACCCCTGGAGCATTCCCTAGCCAAGAAAGACCTGACAAATCCACGTTCCTTTGACATGACCATTCTTACAGCAACGTTGAGTGGTCACTGAACTAACATTATACATTTCCCCTTTATTGAATGCATGCAGCATTTATACAGAAAATGGATATATGGTATAAACCATACTTGCCTACCCTGCTGGAGTGGCCGGAGGCTCCTGAAAATCGGGTCCCCTTTCAGGCCCCCCGTAAAGTTGGACAAGTCTCCCGCATCGCCCCGCACCCCCCTTCCCTGCACAACTGCGCATGCATGCCTCGCGGCAGAACACATGTGCGAGGGCTCATTCTGGGAAAAAAATCATTCTGAGTGATGGGGAAAAGAAAAGAATATAGCATGCTAGAATATTTATCAATTGGATTATTTTTACAATAATATATTTCATATGATTAAAAACTATAAACATTTAATTATGCACACTGATAGTAAATTGTAAAGACATTGCAGAGAGATAAATTGCAAGATAAGAATGCACAGTCTGTCCTACTGTATTTATACCCCTAGGACCAGGGCCGCCGAGAAAGGGGGGGAGTGGGTACTAATTACCCGAGCCCAGGCTTGCCCTGGTCCGACCCCCCCTTCCTCCTCCGTCGGTCCCGGGCAGCACACACCTACAGCATGTACTGTGCTGACAGCATGAGCATTTCACTGACAGCGTGAGAGCTCATGCTGAGCCTGGTGTCAGCACAGCACATGCTGTAGGTATGTGCTGCTGCTGCTGCTGAGGGGGGGGGCGACAATAACACCCCCCCCCCCCCTAAACTTTAAAGTGTGTTTTCACCCCCCTAAACGTTTTGGGGCTTGGCCTAATTGTGGGAGGTGGCCACGCCTCCCGCGATTAGGCCACGCCCCAAAAATGTTACCGGGGCCCGGCATACCTCTTGGCTGCCCTGCCTAGGACTCAGATGTAGCAGCTCCTTGTGACCAATAATAAGGAAAAGATGTTACCAGTGGTGGACAGGTGCTATTGACCAGGTTGCTGTAAACTCCCGGAACGTGGTGCAGTTTTCCTGGCAGGTTTTAAAATTGACCACTGTCCACTGGGAAGGTGAGCTGGGAGCCACACTTCTCCAACCGTGCATATATGGAGTTCCAAACACTTATTTCCAGGTTGGCGGGATTGAAGGAGTCCGAGGCGCGTTTTGCTGCCTACGCCTTGCAGCTTTAGAAAAGGTGTAATGAATGCATAGGTGCCGATTCTGTGGGTGCTTGAGGGCCCGAGCACCCAAGGAAATTGATGAGCACCCACCAGCTCAGCAGCGACCCACCCGCCCGTGTCCCACTGCACTCCCCTTCCCTCGTCGCTGGCACAGGTACTGTGTGGGCATTTATGTACCTGCATTGTGGGGGCATTTATGTATTTGGCACTGTGGGAGCATATATGTATTTGGCACTGTTGCCATAATATGAATATTGGAGACAACTGTGCTACGTAACATAAATCAGTATAATTGTGTGACCACGCCCCTTTCCCATGAAGTCACCCCCCTATATTTTTGGCTTGAGCACCCACCAGAAAAAACATAAATCGGCACCTATGAATGAATGAACTCCATGTTGCATATTTATGTTTCCTTAAATGGGCTAATCAGTGTCACATGATACAAACAATCTAATAAAAACACTTTAAACACTTTTAAAGTGTTTTATCATGATTGGACTGTGTATAATGATTGACACCTTGCATCGTCCTCCCCGGGTGCCATACACACGGATCAATCTGTGCTCAATTTCTAAGTGATCTAGTCAGATCACTTAGAAATAGCCCTGGAATGACCCCAGGTGTATATGCCCCATAAGGATTACATATAAACACATCTAATTAATTTAATATATCTTAAATATAAAACCATGGGTGGTTTACAAAAAAAATTCTGATACTTGAGGGCGCCATAATTAAACTTCTAGTATAACCTAAGCACTAAAAATTGGCTAAATAAAAAATTGGTTTCCAATTTCTCTGCGGTACTAGTACCTGTAATTGTGGCAGGCACTGACAGTGACATTCAGTACATAGCCTCACACTCACTGTATAGGAGCATGATACGTGAATCTCCCCTACTCCTGCTGGAAATCAGGATGATCCTTGTACAGTTGCTAAGTAAGAAATGTCAAGTGATTGGTCTGTGTGTCACTGGGCTCTTCTTCAGCATTTGATGGAATGAGCAATTACTTCTGTTGCCAACAATGATGCATCAGGAGAAGGGGAAATATGCACAGACTGATGGTGGAGGAGGAAGGGGAACAGGACGATTTTAAGGTGGGTGAATGCAGTTGAAACCATTATATCTTGTCATAGACCATCAAAATGATGGCTTCTGCAATGTACTTTCACTTTGAGCTGTGACAGTTTTGCTTTCACTTTGAGCTGTGAAAGTTTTCAACCCACAAACTCTCCACCTCACCCCCAGTCCCTATCTGCTCCTACCTCCAATATGGGGCACCCACGACAAATATTGCTGCCAAACCCCCTGGAGGGGTATTTTCCAATACAAAATGGACAGTTCACACGCCTTCATATTGGGGGTATGGCCTAGCGAGAAGGGGGCATGGCCTATACTAGCAATGTTATGAGGCCACGCCCCATTTCCGCCGCTGTGGGGACATGCATCTATTCACGGGTGACGGGGTGGACCCCCAACTGACTCCCCCCGCAGGACACTGCCGGCCCCGGGCAGGATGCCAGAACGTCCCAAAAAAAGGGACATTCCTGTAAAAAGCGGGACAGTTGGGAGCTATGCATAATACCTCAGCAATTATTTCCTTGTAGGTGCAGTGCACCTGAATGCAAGGCTCTCTCTCCTCCTGTTATGTAGTATAACTACAGTATTTAAGTGTACCGGGTACATGTTCTTGTTATTATAAAAATAATTGCCAAAGCAGTAACACCGCATTAGGAGAAAATGTTTGGTGCCTTATTTTTTTTTCCCTGTTGACTTTTTTATGTTTGAACTCAATTAATGGGAGCATAAACAAATTAAGGTTGATTACTTCTGACTGCCGCGCAAGCATTGAGCTCTCTCTATCAATGGCTATTTTGGGCAAAGTCGTAAGCACAGCATTTTCTGTTTCCCTGCCTCCTCCTCCCGGGGAGCAGAATTTCAATGCAGTTTTCCATTAAATAAGCCATTGTAATCATGTTGGGTTAATAGAAGAAGTAAAATTGCCTTTCCTTTTACAAGACATTAAAGCAAAGCTGCATTATTATTAAAGTTTTCTTGTGGACTGGGCATTTAAAATGTGCCCTCAGTGACTGACGCCAGATCTTTCATTAGCGCTGACAGCTTATCGGGCCGTAATAGGAAATTTCCAGGTTTGTATATTTCCCGGCGAGTTAGTGATATGATGAGTGAGACAATGCACTTGCGGAAGATACCAGTCACTGTTCATCTGCTTGTAATATATGCAACATATGGTACCTGTATATTGCTGATAATATACAGTACAACCAGTGTGGGGAAACTATCTACTTTTAACTGTGAAAGTTTTTTTTTTGTCTCAATGACCTGACAACAATCTAAAAATGATGGAGATGGTGGGCCTAATTCGGACCCATTCAGGAGGGGCTGAATGTATTTGTACATGTCCTGACCTCCTATGTGAACGCTTTCAGTGAGTACCACACTCGCCGAGGTGTTCCCACGGGTAGGGGAGGGCAGGGGGGCGGCTGCAGGGGGCGTTCCCCTTGGAAAGCAGGCGGGCCAATGCCTGTATGAGAAGGGCGGCTGATGTCACATGACCTCAGCGCCCGTACAGGGCCATCTAAACATTAGCGTGCCCCCCCCCCACACATACACCCCCATACCTATGTGCAGTGGGGTACAGGCAGCGGCGTCCAGGGAACGGCGGTTGGGATCTTGTAGCGATATTTGCTGGGCGGGAAGCACTACTGATTTTGAAAAGACTGGCTGGACACTGATTGGCTGAGAGCCAATCAGCATCCGTCCAGTCTTTTCAAAATCAGTAGCGCTTTCTGTCCCACCACCCGGCAATGAGCGCTACAAGCTTCCAGCCGCTGCTGTCCGGATTGCCGCTGCCTGCCACTAGCCGCCGCAGCAGCTCCCCGGGGCAGTGCCATCTTCCCCATTGGGGTGGGCCCCTAAAATCCTTGGGCCCCATGGCAACTGCCCAATGGCTGACTTTTATTACCGAATTCAGGAGAAATCATTTGATGGTGAGTGACCATTGAATGAGTTTTTCTGCTAGTTGCCGCAAGCGAGGGGACGAGTGAGCAAACACATCTCCTCGCATGCTACCGAGGGAATCCATGGGGGGTCTGAATCAGGCCCGGGATGCAGCCCCTGGGTTGATAATGTCTAGGTTGAAAACCACTAGGTTGAGCACTAATGGTCGATCCCTAAGAATGGTCAACATACCCTAGGTCGACATTGACAGAAGGTCGACATGATCATGATCGACATGAATAAGTATGATATGAGGTTTTCAAACCTGTCATTTTTGAAACACAGCCCGTGACATGGCAGCTATGATCTTATTGGCTGGTGGTTTATCACTCTCCATTTTATCAAGCTTAGTACATCTCGCCCTATGAGAACTGATTTACTAGCATTAGTATAAAATAAGTGACATCCTAAGGGGGGGGAGGGGCCACTCTCGGGTGTCAATTGCTGAAGGCAACACCAAAGTTCTGACTCCTTCTCAGTGACAGGACCCTGGTGCTGCACTGTAACATTATGTGCAGCATCTGACTTCTGTCATTGTGCAGGAGCCGGCACTGCACAGAGACTGGTCCCCAGGGGGAGACCACATCACCTTAAGGTCACACTCCTACTCACAGGGCCGTGTCTCTACCCATGATACCACTGCCCCTTTCAGCACATGGGCATTATGCTAAGTTGCACTGGGTGTCACCAGATTGAGTGACACCACTGCATAAAGTTACATAAGCGGCTGTTGACAAAGACCCTATAGCTGCAGCAGCAACATGCAACTCTGAATGAGTTTCATCATTTGAATGTCATTTTAATGTTTTTTATGGTCAATGTTGAGCATTTATGGCCTAACAGCCAAGATAGTAGCCCCCCGCCCCAAATACAAAAAAAAAACAACAAAGCATTGAAGGTGACCTTGTAGCACATCAGATGCATTGCTGTCCTGTGGTCTTCTCAAGAATGACAATGATTCCATCTTCGTTGTAGGGTGGAGGTCTGAGCAAAGACAACCCAACTTCTATAGTTGCCGAAATTAGATTACCAGGCAATACATGAAATTGGAAGGTAGAGGAACCTCATAGTTGGGGTTTTGTAGATGTTTGAAAAATAAAACATATAGAAGAATTATCTTCAAATGAAATTAAATCTGATCTTCGGAGTGATGGTGAGTGCTTTCTCCCGAAACCATTGCCGCCCATGTCAACCAGGTCCACGTCTACTCGTACGTGTTACATGCATGCAGACTGATCTCTTGAATGAGTGTATTATGGGCTGGTATAAATAATGCTATAGGCACCTGCTTTTCATTGTTTTTCTCATAACCAACATAAGTATGACGATCTAAATTCGTTTATTATTACCAAGTTTATGTCAAATTGCTAACCCTTCAAATGCAGAACATTACAGATGCTATTACAGAAAGCTAGATAGACCATTATTTCCTCAATTGAGTTAACATGCTGTAAACTTTTATAGGGTTTTATGCTGGCACATGATGTATCTGCCAAAAGTGCATTACAGTATCCAATAACCATTAATACAAGCGGAACACTTGTGAGAATTGAGGCTTTCAGTGTTGTGACGCCCATACGTCTGACAGTTACAATTCTTGTATTTTTAGCATGTTTGGTTTGTTTGTTTTTACAACGTTGGCTGTCTACCAATAGGAAATGATTACTAGGGCTGAGAATCTCATTATAGCCATTAGAGAAGCTGACTATTTTCTATTACAGTCTTTTTTCGGGCTATTATATACTATATATAAAAACGATGTATTCTAAAAAAAAAATGTTCTGTAAGTTATATACTATACTTTATATACTGTACAATTAATGAAAACATGGCTTTGTTAAAAGATATTGCTGGGAAACAAACATCTTTTGGGGCGTACACACGGTTCGATCCCGGTGGCTGTTGTTACCGATTGGTGCCGGAATCGAACAGGAGGGCGGCGGGAGGGCAGCACACGGGGGAGGGGGGATGCTGCATAGAGCAGCATGAAACTGCATTCGATCTTCCAGATCGAAAACATGGCTTTCGTTGCTTTCGATCCCGGTGCGGCGCATCGTGATCTAATCTAGATCGGAGGCAGTTAATACCAGTCAATTTAGATTTGATTTAGATTCAGTTTTGCTTCTAGAACCAAAATCTAATAGAAAACGAGTCCAAATAGAACCGTGTGTATAAGTCATATTTTAAAACAGTGCCTCTTTCGTATGTATAAAGTATTTGGTACTTTGAGTACCTATAAGCATGGTAGTAAATTTCTTTGGCTAATTATTCTAATCTCTTTGCTTTTTTCTTATGCAAATGTTCTGATAAATTGTACATTTTGATGTCATGTGACCACAGTCAGAAAAAACTGGTATGACTGGTGCAGAACAAGAGCTGAACACATTTGTGGGCATTCTAGACCTATATGGCCTTTTATACCCATGCCTTTCTTGTTTATCCTGAAATATTGGTTAGCAACATCAGGGGCACAAAGTGGTGGGGACAGAGGTTACAGATTACCCAGGTCTCTGTTGATGCCCGGGACTGCATTGGAGGCTACAGTAATTACGCCCAATGCAATGCCACAATCAAGGCTGTGATGCAACAGCAGTCGGGATTCCGACGTCGGGATACTGACCGTCGGGATTTCCCCTGTCGGACCGCCATACCACAGCCCTTCAACATGACCCATTCAATTAGGTACAAAATGCTGTGTTCCTGGACTTCCTTCTTACTGTATAAATGCTATCACCTGAGTTCAAACACTGTTCTCATCAATTAACTAGTTCAACTTATGATATCAATCATACATTAAGATGGAAGTTCAGGAGTAGAGCATTTGGTACCTAATGGAATGGGTCATGTTGGAGGGTATGGTTATTGCGATCACAAATTAAGAGGGGAGTCAGTCCAGGTAGAGAGCATTTGTCCCTCCTGGAATTGGTCATGCCATAGTTGCCTACCCTCCTGCATTCTGCAGGAGACTCCCTGACATACCAGCAATCTCCCTCTCTCCCTCATTAGTCTAGCAATCTCCCTATTTCACACTGTTACATTTTTTTGGGTGAAAAAGGAATGAGAGATAGACACATTTACATTGAATCATCAGCACCATTTCCCAGCACTTTACCAAGTATAGTAGCTCTTACTAACTGCTTTGGGGCTCATCTACATTTGGATATAAGTCATTTTAAAAGATTCCTCTCAGATGTAGCAGTACACACCCACGCCTCTAGGTGCCACGTTCACAATCTCTGTTCACAATCTCTCCATATATGGAACTAGCCACGTCCTTTGGGTGGAGCATGACACGCCCCCTCAGTGGGGCGCTGTGCAAAATTCTACTACCAACTACAATCTCCCTGAAACTCATTTTCCAAAGTAAGCAAGTATGGGTCATGTTGGAAGGTATAGATGTTGTACATTAAATGTAAACCACTGGACTATATTATATTTAAATTAATAATTTACTATAGATTGGACACTGCTTATAGCACCACCTAATAGAGTGTATACTATTTTCGAAACATTAAAAAAAATCTACTGTATAATCTATCTGGTCACATGAAGGAATGGCTGCAGACTCTGTGCTCTGGCTGGGGGGCCCCTGGGAGAGGGGGGCCCGGGGTACAGTATCCTCTGCCTCCCCATAATCTGGCTATGGCGATGGCTTGCTATGTCTTTGAAAAAGAAAAGAATAAAAAGCATTCTAATAGCCGCACGCTGTGTAAGTTGCATATGAAGCTGTAATGTGATTTGTGGCGTTCTCTGCGACATCACAACGAGCTGATGCAGCCCTAGCCCTGCACTTAGTACTTATACCACGCTGGTTATGTTCTTTTTATTTAATACAGGTGGAGGGGGGAAGAAGTGCCACAGAAATTACTTTTGTGTCCACATGTGGTTGTAATAATAATAAATCAGGCAAATAACTTGCCAGGAAAGACAAATTTCAGAGTCCTAATACTGGGTCTTTAGAGAACAGTGTAACTCATATTCTTCAAAACAAGAGACAACATTGTAGATCTGTTTCATGTATTTTGCAGGCACTTAGGTGAATGCCAGAGGCCGTCTGCTTTCCACCAGCTGACAGAGTATCATGCGGAATACTAAGCATTAACAGAAGCCCTGTGCAAAGCGTTGGGCCGCTTTATACTTTCCACATTGTATGTCATAGCTTTCGGTATCTATTAAGTATATTTACTCTGCTTCGCCATAATGGTGCTAGATAGAAGGATTGTAGATATGGCCTCCTTGGTCCCATTAAGCAACATTGTTCCTTCAGATGCGACAGAGCTACAAGTCCCTCCGAGCAAGATTGGCACAGGGGAAATCCTTGTGGGCCCCACTGCCAGGGCCCCATCTCTTCCTCTAGGAATCCGGTTCTAGACAGTGAACTTGAATTATTCCTATGTTACAGTGGGGCAGATTTATTAAGCCTGGAGAAGAGATAAACTGGAGATAAAGTGGAGATAACATGAAAAATATAATGCACCAGCCAATCAGCTGTGTTTGAAATATGACAGTTGGGATATGATTGGCTGGTGCGTTATCTCCTTACACTTTATCTCCAGTTTATCTCTCCACCAGGCTTAATACATCTGCCCCATTACTTGCCTACCCTCCTGGATTGGATGGTAAACTCCGGAAAATAGGGTCCCCCTCCTAAGCCCCCTGGAATGGTGGTCAAGGCTCCTGCATGCCCCTGGACGGGGTGCAGTTAAAATCCCGGCGGTCGGGATCCCGGCGTTAGAATCCCGATGCCGGAATCCCGACCGCCGAAATCCCGACACATTCTCCCTCCGTGGGTGTCCACGACATCCTCGGAGGGAGAATAAATTAGTGTGCCGAGCGTAGCGAGGCACCGGGCCCGCTTCGTGGCGAGCCCACAAGGGGGGCGATCCACGTCCCCCCCTTGTCGGCATTTCGGCTGTCGGGATTCCGGCGTCGGGATTCTGAACGCCGGGATCCCGACCGCCGGGATTCAGTACTGAATCCCCCTGGACTGCCATCCTGGCCTAGTGGGGCAATACATAGTCAGCGAGGCAAACAAGGGGGTGTCACATGGGATAATGGCGTCACCACATTGGCTGCACCCGGGTACCAGTCCTTCTACTGCAGTACCGGTTCCTACAAATTGACAGGAGCCTGGTGCTGCACATAATGTTACATTGCATCACCTAGCACTGTCGAGTCACCGCTCAGAGTGTGACACCTGGGTTCGCCCCTCCCCTTGTAATGCCACTGCCTGTACATCAGGGATGGGGAACCTATGGCCCTCCAGCTGCTGTTGAACTACAAACCCCAACATGCCCTGTTAGAGTTTGATATTTGGCCATGCTAAAACTGTTGCAGGGTATGCTGGGATGCGTAGCCCAACAACAGCAAAGGTTCCCCACCTCTGCTTTATATTTTCCGCAGTGGTCTATAATGTGTTTGGCTCATTATGATAATACATACTGTACAGTAACAATTAAAATACCATTGAATAAGCGCCAATTGCAAGAATTTGTAATAAATTCCTGTTTACGATAAAGGGTAAATCGAAGCTTTATTGCAATTCTATATATGTCTGTGTCCCACACAGCGTCTTATTTAGCTGACATGAGGTTTCAATGTTATGAATATGAGCATTTTTGTAACTTGCTCACAATAATTATTCCTGGCCTCTGTTACAATGCCGCGATGCTTGTATGGCTTTCTCTACGCACTGAGAATCAATAGGGTTATTTGGAGTAAACTCACAAACTAATTGATTTTATTCTTAATACACTCAAAACAAATGTGCAGTTCAGGGTTAAGATGGATTCAAATTAAGATACGGGGGAAAGTGAACGAGATAAGGACAGCTGTGAATGTATTCCACGGGTAGATGGATAGTCTTAATAAAGTAAATGACATATTTTATTACTGCTCTTTAAATAAGGTAATTTAGGAAGAATAAAATGGAGATATTCACAGAAATACAAAAAGTGTTTATGGTGTATCGGACAATGGCTAAGTCATTCAAATTTCGCAGAAGAAATATATTCTTTCTATAGTAACAATGGGCCTTATTCTAGTTCACTCTACAAAACCATGTGCACTGCAGGGGGGCAGATGTAAAATGTGCAGAGAGAGTTAGATTTATTTTGTTTCTGTGCAGGGTAAATACTGGCTGCTTTATTTTTACACTGCAATATAGATCTCACTTTGAAGTAAAACCCCACCCAAATCTAACACTCTCTCTGCACAAGTAACATCTGCCCCACCTGCAGTGCACATGGTTTAGTCCATCTAAGAAGGATTTTGTCAGAAAGAATGAACTAGAATAAGGGCCAATGTACTGTGAATGTACTGCTAAAAATATATGTAGATATAAGATAAGCAGAGACTATAATGTAATACTGTACATATTTACACATTTATATATATATGGGTGGGAGCCCTATTGTATTCAACGCTCCTGTACAGCAGCATGGACGTGTAATGGTTAGCATCGCTACATCACAGCACAACTTTTCTCCATTGCGGACACCTCTTATATAAAAGTAACTAGTCAGTAAGCAATAAGTGGTAAGGTGCCACCATCTGTGTCTTACTGTTTCTTACTGTGCCCTTGTGTTACATTTGACACTAAGCACTACCTTAGCAGAGCTACTATTGGTTGAAAGAGAAAGGGGCTCAGGAGGAGAAAACAGCGGCTACATGTTACTACTTAATTTGCACTTTGCCTTAAGCCTGCCCACTTCCCCAGTTATTGGGACCTGATGACCCAATTGAGGCAAATCATGTATTCATGGCCCCACCTCCTCCACCCTTGACTTTTCAATTATGCAAACTGCTTCTCTTGCTTGTGATGTGTGCGCAGTAGGTTAACATTGGTCCACACTACATACGAATATAAAATGCACCCGTCTAACGTGGAAATGTAATATTTTATTTAGACACACTCAGCATAATGCAAGAAGGTGTCTCTAATAAAATGCATCGGGCTGTTTATAAGCAAGACGATAAGCCACAAGTTTTAACAATGACATGACATCACAAGTGTAAAGGGCCTGACTCTTAAGGGGAAATTTACTAAGATAGAAGTTCTATTTCACATGGGCTGTTGCTATGGGCAACCAATCAGAATCTACTTTTTATTTATTTAGCACCTTCTAGAAGATAATGGATAGTATCTGGTTACCCATATCAACATCCCATATGAAATAGAACTCCCATCTTAGTGAATTTCCCCTTAAGAGTCAGGCCCTTTACACTTGTGATGTCATGTCATTGTTAAAACTTGTGGCTTATCGTCTTGCTTATAAACAGCCCGATGCATTTTATTACAGACACCTTCTTGCATTATGCTGAGTGTGTCTAAATAAAACATTAACAGCAAGCAGGAGCAGACCGGTGGTTAAAAACCCATTTCTAACATTTTTTTGCATTTTTTTTCTCAATGTTATATGTTATTAAGCACTTTGGCATCAATAAAACATGAATTCCTTTTACATAATTTAAGGTGATTCATTGTATGACTAGAGCATGCCTATTTTTCTAAATCCTTTTTCAATCATGATCAACTTCCTGCGCATTATTATGGAAAACAAATTCTCTACGATATATAGTTGGAAATTATTATATGTGCTTGTATCAGGGTGTTGTTCATCGTTCTGCCACTTGAGGCAGCACGTGGATATTTGAATGTATTTTTTAAATGTAATTTTTAAATGATGGCTTCATAAAATATTCTTGCTCCATAATTGGCCTAGCATGCCTAGTGCTAGCAAGTAGAGTTGACTAGCACAGTATTTAATGCAGGCCATTGTTTATCTTCTTTTATCCATATTTTCTGTCAGTCTAAGGGCTAGAAGTATCAAGCTTCAAAGCGTGATACAGTGAAGAGTGATAAGCAACCAGTCAATCAGATCCTACCTGTCATTTTACAAACCCAAACTGTGGCATGGCAGGTAGGAGCTGATTGGCTGGCTGTTTATCACTCGCCATTTTACCACTTTTTGATGGTTGCTAAATCTGGCCCCAGTTGAGGTATGGCATCCCTTCTCAGTAATTAAGGTATGGCAGTCCTTCTCAACCATTGTGGTGGGGTATAATGTCACTGGGGGGCTGTCAGGTTCTGGGTCTGCTGTGTTCCCGGCCCTGACCGTGGTGAACCAGTGGAGGGCGCTGCGTAGCGGAAGGCCGGAGGCCTGATGAATGACATGCACAGAGGCACTGCCTTGCGTACCAGAATGTTGGCTGAAACCAGAAACAGAGGCGCGGAGTCTAACCTGCCAGCGGTATTCACCAGAGACCCCCGCAAGGGGATATGGACTTCGCTGCGTCTGACAGGCAGGTCGCGGCCCTCTGCCCTGGTCCTCTGGACGTAGGCGGAGAGTGGTAGTGATATTGGAGACACTGGGAATTGGAATAGTCTCTGGAGGGCACAGTGTGAAAGTGTCAACACTGATGTCGACAGCAGGGTCGATGAGATCACTCAACTGCACGATGGTTATTTTGCAGGAGGCTTCTGGAGATGGTATGCCAGGTAAAGATGGTAACAGGAGTAATACTCGACTGCAGAGTGGAATGGCAGGAGTCTTCTGGAGATGATAAACCAGGTAGTATGCAGGAAACTGCGAGAGGTACACGGGGAGACCGGATAACCAGGAGCCTTTGGAAACAGCTGAACACAGGAGGGACTGAGGTCAGATGAACACATATTCAAGGCGATGACTGTGAGTTAGAAGCCGGAATATATCCCCCTTGCTGCGCACTGATTGGTTAGCGTCAGCAGCACCAATCAGTCCAGGGAAAGAGTGAGTACACCTGAGAGGTGTGCAGGTGTGTGGGTCAGAGGTCACCTTGGCTGGACCGCGGGATTGGACCCTCTGGTCAGCTGAGCGCATGTGTCATGGCGGCGCCCATGACGCGCGGGCTCCAGCGTGCCGGCATGTCGATTGCACGGGTCAACACCAGCCAAACATGGGACATCTCGCCAGGCGCTGACAGCTACCAGAGGCCTTACTCTCACCGCTGACCACCGGGAAGGTAATGGACGTGGTCTCAGACGGGGCTGAGACCCACGGTTTGTGACAGGGGCGTTGGCAAGTCTGCAAACAATAAAAAAGAGCACAAGCAAAGAGATACAAGGCCTCATGGACACATTTTGTAGAGTCTTTCCTAGATAGTAGTGCACCGTCATCTTTCTAATGATGTAAGCAGGGTCTTGACTCTTGACAACGCATTTCACATTATCAGACCCTGTGCACTGCACAAGATCACAACTCATTTTGGAATAATAATGTGAGTTGTAGCATCATGAGCCCTTCCCGCTGAGCAGTGACACAATCACGTAATCACACCACTCTGTGATCTGTCTTTTGGTATATTTCGAAAGGGAGGACCAAAGCGTACCGTAGGCAAGTGTGAACTTTATGGCAGCATTGGAGGGCAGAGCTAAGCCCCGGGCCCCATTCTTTAAAGGAGAAAAAATATTCAGTTGCTTCTGTATCATCAATGGTGAAATAATATATCTGTCATCGCCCATTGATGATATTGATTCATTGATGGCCCATGACAATACCTATTCTCCATACAATTAACAACCAATCTTAATGTATATAAATCAGTAGGCAAATTAAATACCGTGCTTGCCTTTTCATCCGGAATGTCTGAGAAACTCACAAATATCTTGGGCACTTTCCCACACTACCACTAGAATAGACCAGCAACCCTCATTTCGGCCCTGTTACTGGTGACCTTGATGGGGGCTTGATAATGCGATTTGCAGTGAAGCCTGTCATTGCGACCCTGCTCACTAATGATCAATTGCACCATCACGTCATTGAGCGACATGGTGTTACTGTGATGACATCACTTGGAGCAGGCTGCATTACTCAAGGGTTTGGCTGCCAGAGAGTATGGTTAGGCTAAAAGAGTGGAGGTTTAGGTCTAGGTCCTAGGGGAAGGGTTAGAGCTTAGGGCATGGACAGAATTAGCATTACAGTACTTATCCAGAAGCAATGCTGGGTCATCTGGAAGTACACATCCCTGAACACTGGACTTGGCAGATATCACTGGAGCCACTGGACCCACCATACCAGTTAAATCACCACTAAGGGCGGTATTCAATCTTGGATTCCGACTGTCGGAATGTTCCAGCAGTTTGAATCCTGGCCCCTTTTTGCTCCACTCAACAGAGACCCAACAGGCAGAATTCAATGTTCTGCCTGTCGATTGTCGAAAAATGTGCGTGTCGGGGAAAACAGCTGTGGATAGTCAAGAAACGTCCGTGAATTCGCCAATCCATGGCCGTTTCCAACAAAACAGATCAGACTTGTTTTAAAGTCGGATCTGTTTTGCTGAAATCTGCTATCAATGCTGTTGGAAAGGGCCGCTATATCACCCTGTCGGAAATAGCGTCCAACATTAAAAAAAACCCTATCCATAGGGAATGTTTCATTAACATTCTAATTACGTCAACACTTCATAGTGTTGACGTGATAAATTAATGTCAACATGATGCATGCTGTCGATGAGACCATATTGACATTATCATGTCGATATTATGAATGTCAACAAAATCTACCCCACCCCGAAGCGACTATTTAATGCAAAACCACAATTATTCAAAAGGAGATTTCGTGTGACATAATTTGGAAAAAGATGAGTCTTTTTTTTTTTGTTGCATTAGTTACATTAGTTACAGATGTTTATTCATTTATTAAAGGCAGGTCACAAAAGAAAATACGTTTTACGTGTGTTCCTTCCCAGTTCCCGTACGCAATACTTTAATTGTAGCGAGACCTTTCTACTAAATTACAGCTCACCAAATCTTGCATCTGTTAGAATGACCTGGTATAGACCTTCAGGTTTTTGCTACTTGTGAAGATCAGTGTTGATAAAATCCTACACGGATCCATGAAATACCATCAGAGCGATAACACACAACTTGAAATTATTAGCTACAGAAATTACATCAATAAACTGAAAAGGTTTTTTTTTAACATGCAGAAATTTGATAACACACGACACTTGTTCGAGGGAGTTATCAATACTTGTTTAATGTCGTCTGTATGCTTCGTCTCCGGCCGATTAGCTAAAGACCGTGAATCTCCCCGGACTGGAGCGATCAGCGGATATTTCAGCAGTTTACTGTTTGGGATGCTGAAAAAAAAAAAAGAAATCAATTTCCATCAACAGTAACATGTGTGTAAAGGCATCAGACGTACCAGCAGATGTAATAACAGTACGGTGTTTAAATAATCTTGTTTGGGACACTTAAAATCCCTGTTGGCTCAAAGTACCCAGCAATGACATCACCTGGCAGTAATTGTATCCTAATTGACCGCTACAATCCTGGGGTTTCCTTTTATGTATATACAGTATTTGTAGCAAGAAGAATGCATGCACGGATTACAAATCACACCCACATGCTCCGTGGGGTATGGGTCATTGGTTCGACCCATATTAGGTCGACACAAGCATTAGGTGAACATTGAAAAGGTCGACATGAGTTTTAATGTTTTTCTCCCGAATATAGTCAACATGGACACCGCCGAAGTGTGCCGCGTCCCCTCGCCTGGTATTGCTGTGCTCGCAATGCTTCGGGCACGGTGCCTCGCTGCACTCGGCACACTAGTTTATTCTCCCACCACACCCTAGTGGATGGTGGGGCATGATAAACCGCCTGTCGGCACATGTCGGCTAAAAAAATATATATAAAAAACCCATTTCGACCTTTTGACTGTTGACCTAGCCATTGACGACCTAATGCTTTTGTTGACCTTCCAACCCTGTCGACCTTAGGCATGTCGACATATGCCATGTGGACCTTCAGTGGTCGACGCAACACATGTTGACCTAATGACCGTTTACCGCTCCGTGTATCTGGATTAAAGACCTAATTCAGACCTGATCGCTAATCAGGGGGCGGAAACCTGATGCTTTTTGGGCGTGTTTGAGAAAGCGCCAGTGTGCCAGGCGTTTTGAGGAGGGTCTGTGACGTCAGTGATGAGACTTCCACCTTGTCTCAGTGGGATCCAGTTGACAGGTCGATAATATGATAGAGTACCAGGCGTAGCGAGGCACCATGCCCAATGCATGGGGAGCAAAGCAAGCCATGCGAGGGGGCGCGGTACATTTCTGCGGTGTTCATGTTGACGTATATCAACATAGACACAAAAACGTGATAGCTCAAGATGACCTTTCCCATATCGACCTATTGCTTGTGTCGACCGTTCAACCCTTCGGACCGAAGCCATGTTGACCCTATGACCCATACCCATCTCAGTCGCAGATTAGTGGAAGCCTCAGACCTACAGTACTCACAATTTCATAGATGGTAAAAACAGTTTGATGTTCCGACAATTGCAACATGATTGCGTTTACCGATGCATTCACAATTGTCATGCAATTTAACCTGGGGTATTTTCTCTTTCTCTCTGGGCCACGGCTTCCTCCTCATAGTCCACTGACTTCTCAGATTATTCAGGCCATACGCTCTCATCTATGTATAATTCACCATAGGGATGCCAATCCCACAGCATTTTTTATCCCAGGATTTGGGATCCCGGTATTGCCATCCCTAATATTTAAAAAAGCCAATGCCCCCCCCCCCCCCCCAACCAACCGCCACACACAATTACTTATATGGTCTGGTGGGCGGTGTGACTGGGAAGCAGGGCAGGCGGTGCAGCCGGGGTTGCGGGTGGAGCATGCAGCAGACGTGCGCCGAGTGCAGCGTGACCTCTGACATCACGTCAAGTTGCGCAGCTCCGCATGGGGGTCAGGAACTGTTGTGCAGCGTCTGAGCGTAATCTATTCCTGGGATTGGAAACTCCACTCCCGGGATTGAAATCTCTGCGATTTTGGGGCCAAATCCCTGGATCCCAGGATTGTTCACCCGACTTCATTGTTAAACTAAATATTTTATGATAAAAAATACAATATATTCTGTTGGTTTATATCATACTATTTCAGATTGGATGATGCGTCTGCTGACATCACTACCATATCGGGGAGGTGATAATGTCCTGCAGCCGTATTTCCCATTTGCATTTCCCGAAACATAATTGTAATGTAAATCTGATTTTTATCTGTACGTAATTCAGGCCAAGCGATGGCGCTTGGAAAATAAATCCTTGACATGAAGTTGGCTGTCAGCCATTTTTATTATATTTTTTTATTTTGTATTCTTTCTTTCTTTCTTTCTTTCTCTCTCTCTTTTTTTTCTTTCATACAAACAAAAACAGATCCAAACACTGAAATCAATATTTGGTAATGTTGCGATGCTGCGACATCAATCAGACGCGCATGAAATGATTTACAGAGTGCAATGTGTCCAACTTGACCCAATCAGATCTCTGAAACCACTTAAAAAATAAATTTACTCTGGCCCGGCTAACCCCATTTTAAAAAAGGTGACTAAGATGAAGTAATTTATAAGTCATAGTTTTATTAATGCTTTTAACTTTCCTATGCTTAGCATCGCAGAGAAAGGGTGACTCCTGATCACACGGTAACCTAAGGCACTTTGAGGGGGTTTGGGACAAATGATCAACTCATAAATAGGTGCTGCACTGTGTGTTATCCTGCTATAAATTCACCAACCTTTCAAGTACATCAAAAAGAGCAACCTGAACTAGCCATTCCCCTTGTGGAGCTTATAGACTAATGCAGTTCTAATGAGCAGCTGGGTAGAGGGTATCCAGAGGCACATCTAATGCTTTCCAGGCGCAGATCACATGAATCGCATAAAAGGCAAACGGGAATTGCTAGTACACCTCAAACATATATGCTGTGGGCATGTTCATGTGTGTGTGTGTGTGTGTGTATGTATGTATGTATACTGTATATAATGTGTGCGTGTACATATGTGTGTGTGTGTGTGTGTGTGTGTGTGTATATATATATATATATATATATATATATATGTGTACAGTTATATACTGTATATAGTGTGTGCATTTACATGTGTGTGTGTATGTGTGTGTGTGTGTGTGTGTGTATGTATGTATGTATACTGTATATAATGTGTGCGTGTACATATGTGTGTGTGTATATGTGTGTATAGTTATTTACTATATATACTGTGTACGTGTTCATGTGTGTATATATATATATATATATATATATATATATATACACTATATAACCCCAATATTCCACTACGTGCTTATAAAATATGAAATACAAGATACAATATATAAAAAATGATTGACAATGGCTGCCCAATCACACTGTTCCCTGAGGGTTAGGGAACAGAAACCCACAATATATTACCCAATAGTGGTACGGCGCCTATAATTAAAATATACAATATGTGAAGATGTTGTTCCGGCAAAGTAAGGAGAAAAATGTTCATCCAATATTTGTTCATTTGGATCCTTCAATGAGTTGTCACAGGTGTTACAGCAATATTGAAACGTTTCAACGCGTTTCATCTAGACAGTCTTATTCAGGGGAACAATATCTTACAATAAAGATGTCCTTAGAAAAAAGTCATAAGAATCCCCCTTTGCTTAAGGAGACAAATAAAAGAATTTTCCTTATCCTAGACAACTCATAGGTTCTCAATAAGTTGATGGAAATAATTATGGGTGATAATATAGTTAACACCATAGGAGTTTAGGTATGTCTATTAGGCCACTCCCTGTTGGGCTGGTACCTATTCCAATAAAAAAAATGGGTGTCTGTTCAACCGGGGTTGATAACAACAACTTTTTAGCCTCTCCAGAGGACCTCTGTCTCCTACAAGGGATAGCCACTGGCTATGGCAGGTCTCCGGGACAATGGCACCTGCACCATTTTCTCTGTGATTTCTACAGTGCTTCTGCTGTCTGTGTGGAGCTCTGCGGGGGTTAAGTATTCAAGGAATGGCTGCAGCATGTGTAGTTTGGCCCCATGTACACAACATACTGCACTCATTATAAAGATGCCTGTGCTGGATGTGGCCTGAAGAGAATGAGAAAGCCCCTCCATGTGGGTGGCATGGGAATGTTGCAGACATGCCCCTGAGTGGGCTGCATTCTCTGACACATAGCCACTTCCACAGAGACCATGTTCATGTGGAGACACTGCACCACCAGACATGATCAAGTGTTGACGGTGCACCAATGGTGGAGCAGCTGGAACCACCGGCAGTACTACTGAGCACAGGGTCACAAAGAGTGGCTTAGGGCTTGCACATTCCGCCACACGCTAGTGCGCTGGTGGAAGACGGATTCTAGGAATTGCTTATATCAGCGACACCGGCAGCAGGCGCTAGAGAAGATGAAGCAGCACCTACCTCTGAATCAGGCCCTCTGTGGCAAACCTCCCTCCCCCATCAGGTGGTGTAGTGGGTGCCGGACGACTCACCGACAGTTGGGATTCCGAAAGTCACTACCCCGACGTCGGAATCCCGACTGCTCTCTCGTGGGGGTCCATGACCCCCATAGTGGGAGGATAAAATAGGTGGTGAGCACAGCGAGCCACTGTTCCCGCAGTGTGGTGAGCGCAGCGAGCCTGCAAGTGGCTTTGTTGTGCTCCCCCCTCTGTGCAGTCAGGATTCCGACGACGGGCTAAGGACTGTCCGAATCCCGACTGTCGGTGTGTTTTGCCACACCCGGTGTAATAAACTGTGACAATAATACAGGCACAATTCACTACTGAGAGAAAAATTTCCAGTAAGAGTGGGTTTTCCAGTTAAGGCAGTGCACCGTCATGCAGAGGCGGAACTACCATGTGCAGCAAGTGCAGTGCACTGGGAGCCCTGAGAACTAAGGGGCCCACTGCTGCCCCTGTCCCCCTCTTCCTGTCACCTACTGCTTTTACCTGTCATTCTCTGTCTCTCCCTGTCACACTCTGCCTCTCCTGGAAATTGGGTCCCCCTCCTGGCCCCCTGGAACGGGGGGCAACCCTCCCGTATAGCCCTCCATTTCCAGCGAACTGCCTCTCGGCGGGTGGGTCCATGGGTCAAATGCCGCTATAGTCATTTTTTTTAAAGACTTTTTTATTAAAGAATTTTTGCAAAAAAAGAAGTTGTACAATACAAATAAAGAAGTTCTACATTAACAGATTTGTCTGTGGGTTATTAACATTGTGACGTAGCTTCAACATGGAGACTGCAGCCTGTAAGGTTCTACGCCACGACTGACAGAAAGACATTATAGTAGAAATAAGAAGTTTGCCGCAAAATAACATTTAGTCGTTGCAAGGGCCGACGCACCAGAGCACCCCAGGCGGGGAGGGCTACAACACGGGGGGGGGGGATGCCACTTCGCTCCATGGGACGGGGGGGGGGACGAGATGCTGCAGCACATCACTTCCCAGGGGGGGGGGAGAGAGAGTGAGGGAGCAGCATATCTCTCCACGGGGAGGGGGGGGGGGGAATTAGAGGTGCGGCGATAGCGGGCGGGCAGGGGGGTCAGTGGTGTGCGGGTGCTAGAATACTTATTATTGGAACATCAGATTGACATAAAACCTCTACTTTAACATTATTAACAATGGAGCAAAGGGGGAAAGAGGTGTGTGTGTGTGGAAGGGGGGGGGGGGGAGTCAAAGGGAGGAAAGGGAAGGGAATACAAGACAAGACACATCCAGCCATAGATAGCTCCAGAAAGTAAAATCTAGTTATAATTTGTTAATCATTCCAAGCAAACTATATGATTAGCATACGATCTATTTTGTAGCTTCAAATGCGCATGGTGAGGCTAGGTAGGGTTAGAGGGGAGGGCAATTTGACGTATCAGAAACCAAGATGTGTTCTCAAAGATCTTCTGTATAGCGGTTTGTATTGAAGTATCAAGTATCAATATATAGTTATCCCATTTGGCGTAGAAACGAGCCACCTCCTTCTCATTGTCACACAGAGCGGCTTGGTGTTCAATAAAATTAGAATATTGAGAAGAGAAGGGAGTTTTTCAGTTCCGTCAGAGAAGGGGTGGTCCTAAGAATCCAATGTGTCAGGATTAGTTTTTTCGCCAAGACTAATATCAATGTAAGTAGTGGTGTGATACGTTTCTTGTTGGCGCCTAGGTCCCATTCCGAAAAAGTAAAGAAATAGGAAGGGGAGTTGGTTATATGTCAGCTTTAGAGAAAACAGAGTGTACAGGAAACCCAACAGTCTCCTCCAAAAGATTCTTATAAAGCCACATTCCCAGAAACTATGAAAGCCACACTCCCAGAGGCCTAGATCATCAGGGATGAAGTGGCTTCTCTGCTGTTGGAAGACATAGGCTCTATGAAGATATTTTAAAGAGTATGGAAGTTTTTTTAAACAGAATCATACATGTAGGAAGGGCAGGAATATCCAGTCTCCATCTGAGTTCTAGCTGATGTATTAATTTCTCTTGTGGCAAAACTATGAGTTGTTGATAAAGATTTCTAATTCTATATCCCAATATGTTGTGTGGGGCCAGTAAAGATAGGATCAAGTCTGGAGAGACCACAGTGGGGAACGGTTTTGGCAGGGATTGGGCGTAGTGCTGGGCTTGTAGGTACATAAAGAATTGAGAGTTATTTATGTGGTGTTCAGTGGTGAGTTTTGAAAAGGGCAGGATGGTGGTGCTTACAGGGTCAAATATATTTCGTATATCAGAAATAGCCTTCTGCTGCCATTCTATGTATATTTTATTATCTAGGCCCGGGGGAAAACACGGGTTACCCAAAAAAGTGGGGAAGGGCGAGCTGGTGTAATTCCTACCAAATTGTTTATTAATGGTTACCCACATTCTGTAGGTGTCCTGGAAAAGGATATTATCTTTGATATGGTTAGGGATTTTGCTTCGTGGGGCATGCAGAAGTGCAGCTGGGGAGTAGTGGTGAAAGAGGGCCAGTTCTAATTTTCCGTTTGTGTAATTTGATTTTTGAAAGAACCAGTCAGTAGCATATCTGAAAAGTGCCGCTTGGGAGAACACCTGGACCTGAGGAAGGCCAAAACCACCTTCCGATTTGGGCAGGAATAGCCATGCCAGCGGCATTCTGGGTTTTTTAGACGCCCAGATAAATTTGGACACCATGGTATTGTAGTGTGATGTGTCTTTTTTAGGAAGGGAAAAGGGGAGCATTTGCAATAAGTACGCCAACTTAGGGAATAACGCGTTTCACTACCTTTTCGCGTTTCTATGAAAAGAAAGGGGAAGTGGCATCCATCTATCTATTAGTTTCGACATTGTTTGTAAAGCTGGTTTAATATTAGTTATGTACAATGTATCAATGCATGGTGGAATCAACACCCCCAAATATTTAAGGGGTGACGAGCAGACGCTAAATTGTTGTAATGACGGGTGAGTAGCAATCAGGGACGGAGGTAGGGCAATGGGTAATAAATGAGATATAGTGTACTTAACTTAACAGCCAGAGGTTCCAAAGCAAGGGCAAATAGGAGCAGGGAGAGGGGCATCCCTGCCGGGTGCCCCTAATTATTTGTATAGGAGGAGATAAGTATTTGTTTGTCAAGATCTGAGTATCGGCCCCTGTATATAGGTTTCGGATTGTATCGGAAAAGGCCCCAGGGATTTGCAAGGTAGTAAATCCCATGAGATCATGTCAAAGGCCTTTTCGGTGTCCAGAGACAATATAGCATGAGGTTCTTTGGTGCCCAAGGCCTGTAACCACTGCAGAGCCGAAAGCAGTTTCTTACATTGAGTACAGAATGTCTGCCCCATATAAACCCGGTTAGGTCCTTATTAATTACGGAGGCTAATAGGAATTTAAGTCTATCAGCAAGTAATTTAGTGTAGATTTTGTAGTCCGTGTGAAGTAGAGATATCGGACGATAAAAGGAGGGCAATGTGGGATCATGTCCCGGCTTCAAAATCACTTTAAGCAAGGCAGAGTTAAAATAAGAAGAGTGGGGAGCGCCTTTAAGGAGTGCATTAAAGAAGGTTGTCAAGGGAGCTACTAGTTCGGGTGCTAACAGTTTATAATATTCCCTGGTCAACCCGTATGAGCCAGATGCTTTACCAGGTTTAAGCTGTCCTATGGCTCTTGATATGTCTTCTTCTGTGAAATCTGACATCAGGGAGCTGGTCTGATCTGACATCAAGGTAGGCAGAGATACCGAGGCCCAGAAGGAAGACTTGTGTGACTGATCAGCAGGGGTGTATTGGAGATGTCCTGTCCCCAGGGCCGGCGCCACCACTAGGCAGCTCTAGGCATTTGCCTAGGGCGCCGGCACCTGGAGGGCGGCAGTTCGCCCCTCACCCCCAGCGAACTGTGTAAAAAAATTGCTGCCCCAGCATCCCAGCAGTGCTGGGGCGGTCAGGGGTGTCCGTGCCGTAGGGGTACCTGCGGCGCCGTCATGTGTATAAAGCTGGCTGCGGCTGGCGGGGTTCCTGTAGTGAATAGCAAATAACTAGCGCTTCCCCTGCCGCCGCGCGCATAGCGCTAGTTATTTGCTATTCACTACAGGGACCCCGCTGGCCGCAGACAGCTTTATACACATGACGGCGCCGCAGGTACCCCTACGGCACGGACACCCCTGACCGCCCCAGCACTGCAGGGACGCCGGGGCAGCAATTTTTTTTACACAGGTACCCCCCCCTCCCTCCCCCCGGCACCGGGGCGCCCACACCCCGACTTGCCTGGGGCGCTCCGGTGCCTTGCACCGGCCCTGCCTGTCCCTTATTTACTATAGAGCCATTATCATCTTTCAGAGAAGTGATAATAGTGGGAGGGTGTTGCCCCTGTAATAAATTAGTCATCAGTCAATTTACCTCCAAATCTAAGGTGCTTGCTTTGTGTTTTGAATGACATGCGTGTTTCTATTTTAGATAGCATTGTGTCAAACACTGTCTTACAGTAGCTTGGTTATATTCAGTTTTTTGGGGCAGTGGTGGGTGTTGATTTGAAAGTTAGGTATGCAGTTGTGAGATTGGTTTGAGCGTCAAGATATCATTTTGTTCTTTCTTTGCGTATGTGTGAGTTGTATGAAATGACTGTTCCACGTAAGACCGATTTGGACGCTTGCCAGAACATTAAGGGTGAGTCAGTTTCCGCTGATGCATTGTTATGTTTGTACTCCGCTATCGTCATTTTAACCCCACAGTACAATGCATAAAATACCAGCATTGCACGGTGGGAGGCGTGGCTAAAATGACGCAATCACTCCCCCAAACAGATCAGCCCGGTCATGGCTCCACCCCCACACCGCCCCTTTTTGCTCCCGGCAATGGCCCCACCCTACCTTACTGAGCTGGCTGCCCTCTCCCAGAGAGAGCAGCCACCTTGGCATATTGTGAACTTAGGATGGTGTGGAGGAGGGGCTCCCAAATCATTTATTTGCACCTGGGCCCACAAACCTTAAAATTCGGCCACTGCCATCATAAATACTAGCAGTGTTTTATTCTGCTTTCAGGCTGGACACCCCTACAGAACAAACATCATGGGTGAGATTTAATAGGATGAGATATTCAGAAAGTGAGAGATTTGGTAAGAAATCTCCAGTTGTTTTAAAGCGGCAATCATTTACACTTCAAGATCAAACTGATTTTGCAGTGTAAATGATTGCTGCTTTAAAAAAACTGGAAATTTCTTACCAAATCTCTCACTTTCTGAATCTCTCATCCTATTAAATCTCACCCAATATTTACTCTCTTTGAATCCATTGCATACAACACATCATATCACAATCGCTGTCCCCTGTTCAAAGATTTCCTCTAACGGGGATGGTCCTTGAACCGCCAGCCCTCTGATAACTGTCTATTCATCAGTGGTTAGCAATTAACCACCTTCAGATATAATTGTAATGTACTAATTAAAGCCGAAGTGCTTCACATTAAACGCATAATCTTCCATAAGGAGAACTGAAGAGAGACAGAGATTCCTATTGTGTTATCTTATGATGTCATGATATATTGGTAAGTCTCTCAAAGCTGTACATGCAAATGCGGCGTTTAATGTCTTCCCAGCTGTGCTCAGATCTCAGATGTTCCTCCTGCCCTGGGGCATTTACAAGCCATTGAAGTGTTTATTTATTTGCGCATTAGAAATATAGCTTTACTCTAATGCTCATTATGCCATTAGCACTTTCTATTTTCTTTCAACACTGGTTTTCTTTTCAACTAAATCAAAGTACGGCAGCTGGTAGAATTATGTTCCTTGGAAATTCCTGTCAGGTGGGGAGCGCTGGATTGCCTTTCTGCCTAACATCTTGAAATTTAAACTTGAAAGTTCAGGCTTCCCTTTTTTTTGCAACCCAGTAGATTTAAAAGCTTGCAGCTCGCAGTGACACAGACTCATGTGTTGTTTCACAGTAAAAAAATAAATAAAAGTGCAAGATGGAATTTCCCTGTGTCAAAATGGAGTATCGCGATATGTTGTCTGGCACACGTCATAGTTCTATGTACTGGGGAAAATACACCGTAGTCCTGTGCAGCATTCATTTTGGCCCTTCTGAACGATATTGGTCAAAATATCTTTGTGTGTATACTGAAAGACATTGATGACCAATTTCTCTTGAACCCAGTGTCCTGGATGAAAGATGTTGATGAAAGATGTTGACGACAGACGAAAGACGAAAGATCTAGCTACAGTTTATAGGCTTTAAAAAAAAAAAAGATATCCAAATTGAGCTGCATGCACAGTTGACGAACAACCTTGATGAACAGATAGATTGGAAGGATGGATAGCGCACTCTGTGTAAATTGTTTGTGGTGAAACAATTGGAGCGAAGTGTGGGAAGGTAAAAGGGGGGGGGGGTTTGGGGGTTTGGGAGGATGGTGGGGGGAGAGAGGATAGGGATAAATGACAGTCAGGAGGATAGAAGATAAATAATAAGATATTTATTTATATCAAAATAAAAGTGTGAGCGGATGCTCCGCTGGGATAGATGTCGACACAGTCAGGGAAGCAGTGTCGGTAAATGTCGATGCACACCTTACTGTCCCTATAGGAGCCCTTGGGGGGATTGGGATGCCAACGGGTTCCCTTTTACCATATGTCCTAAAGGGACATATGTCTCCTATTGAGATACAGTTTGGTGTGGGGTCTCTGTATAATTACCAGCGTGCTGGTGGTGAGGAGTCCCTTAGGAATCAGGGTGCCAACAGGTACCTTTAAACCATAAGTCCAGCGGACTTATGTCTCCTCTAATGTCTGTGTGCTGAACACTTAAAGTTTGGTGTTGGATGGTGCAATACAGTGCAATACAGTTTCTACAGGGATGGAAGCAGGCTTCCATCCCTGTAGAAACTGTATTGCACTGTATTGCACCATCCAACACCAAACTTTAAGTGTTCAGCACACAGACATTAGAGGAGACATAAGTCCGCTGGACTTATGGTTTAAAGGTACCTGTTGGCACCCTGATTCCTAAGGGACTCCTCACCACCAGCACGCTGGTAATTATACAGAGACCCCACACCAAACTGTATCTCAATAGGAGACATATGTCCCTTTAGGACATATGGTAAAAGGGAACCCGTTGGCATCCCAATCCCCCCAAGGGCTCCTATAGGGACAGTAAGGTGTGCATCGACATTTACCGACACTGCTTCCCTGACTGTGTTGACATCTATCCCAGCGGAGCATCCGCTCACACTTTTATTTTGATATAAATAAATATCTTATTATTTATCTTCTATCCTCCTGACTGTCATTTATCCCTATCCTCTCTCCCCCCACCATCCTCCCAAACCCCCAAACCCCCCCCCCCCCCTTTTACCTTCCCACACTTCGCTCCAATTGTTTCACCACAAACAATTTACACAGAGTGCGCTATCCATCCTTCCAATCTATCTGTACGCAAGGGGTTCTGGACAACCCCTAGGATTAAGCAGCACCACGTACATCTAGCAGGTAGAGCGCAATATACCCCCAATTTTGCATTAAACCTTGATGAACAACTGGCGGGTATGCGCATCATCATTCGTCGTTCGTCGCATACACACTGAAAGATATTTTGACCAATATCGGTCAAAAGGGCCAAAATTAATGAAATTGGTCAAACAAATTGTACAGTGTGTATGCACCTTTAGGTCATACTCACTTTTCAAATGGCCACTATCAAACTAGAGGCAGCGCTGGTGTCATGTGACGTCAGCCACCCGCCCTGAGGATGCATGGGCGTGCCGTTTTTGTGGGCACGCCCAAAAAACCCTGGGTGGTCCCCTGGATCCTCCACCTTCTTACCCACCATTGAGCGAACGCCCAGCGAGGGTGAAATTCACCAAAGGCGTTTGCTTCAGGGGTCTTGCACATGCGTATCTTTGTGCATGCACAAAGCCTCACCATCGACTAGGGGGGCAAAATTGGACCTTACCGATCAAGTCTGAATTGCACACGATATGCATAATGTATGATTCAAGTTAACAGTCTGAATTGTGATGAGCAGAAGAGGGGGCGCATGTGGGGGGGGGGGGGTTTGATGGTGCTGCTGTTTGTGCACCTAAAGTTTCCCCAAGTGGTATTTCTACATCTATGGATGCTGATAGCGGGCATCTCCGCCAGGGAAAGACTATCTGGTGGCGCAAACGAGTCTGCAGTCCACGTCCGACTCATAATAAGCACCAGGTTTGCTTCTTAGAACTTTTTAAAATGTAGTTTTTTACAGAAACCAACTGCTATTATTGCTTACAGGTCCATCAGTGTGAGTCCAGCTCTCGCTGTGCGCTGTCAGATACACAATATACTGTATTCTCCACCTGCAGCAGCTAATGCTCACACACCTGCATGCATTACAAGCTGTAATATATAACCTATACCTTTCATCTGTTTGACACAGGGTATTTCATTGCTTTGACTGTTATTGGAATATTTATGATCCATTTTGGTTTTAATGACAGCCTCTAAGTGGCATATTGTTTACTTAAACTATGGATTGGCTTAAAACTCCAGCATATTTGTTTCTTGTTAAGAGTGATATGAGTGTGATGGGAACAGGATACAAGTCTCAGGTTCCCAGGACCAAGGTCTTCTGTAGCTGTGTCTGCTACAAATATGTTATTACCATCTCATCTTGTGTTAGTATTCTGGTAATGGCTATGTTGATCATCCTGGATTGATTTTATGTTGTTCCAAACAGTATAGTCGTCCCATAAAATAATATAATATGAAAATTCTGAGTGCATAATCCACAACTATAGAGAGCTGTGCTTTAACCCTTAAGGACAGATGTATCAAGCTTAAAAAGTGATTAAATGTAGAGTGATAAAAAAAAAACAGCCAATCAGCTGGTAACTGCATACCTCCCAACTATCCTGATTTCCGTGGGAACGTCCCAGTTTTTGGGTCCGTCCCTGCATCCCGTCCAGGGCCGCCAGCATCCCATGGCACGCGGAGGGGGGGGGGGGCAGTTGCGAGTCCCCCCAGCCTGAAGGGAATAGACCAGTGATTTTCAACCTTTTTACCTTGCGGCACACTAAATAGGACTTTAAAATTGCCAAGGCACACCATGAGATCCCCACAGGGCAAAACACATTGGCCACCACAGGAAAAAAAAATCCTATTGGCCCCCACATTAAAAACAATCATACTGATCCCCACAGGTAACAAAAATAAAATACATTGGCCCTTTACATGAAAACAAGAGACCAGTAATTAACAGTTGAACTGGTGGTGGCTGTAAATGGGTTTGGGCATCTCTAGATCTGGGGGCACACTTGAGAACAGCTCAAGGCACACTAGTGTGCCACGGCACACTGGTTGAAAAACACTGGAATAGACGCTGAACGTTGAATAGGGTGAGCGGCCGACGCAGGGGTTAAATGACGAGGATCACTTGTTTTCTGCGATCCCCGACGTTTAACCCCCTCGCTGGCCGTATTGAATACACCCCCAATGTCATAATGTGTATTAAGGGTGGGATGCGGTCAAAATCCCGGTGGTCAGAATCCCGACGGTCGAAACACTGATGCCGGAATCCTGATCGCCGCAATACCGGCACTTTCACCACGACACCCCTAGAGGGAGAATAAAATAGTGTGCCGAGCGTAGCGAGGCACCGGGCCTGCTCTGTGGCGAATGCAAAGAGGCCCGCAAGGGGGGGGCGGTCCACGGCCCCCTCTTGTCGGCATTGCGGCGTTCGGGACTCCGGCGTCGGGATTCCGACCGCCGGGATTTCATACTGAATCCTTAAGGGTACTTAATGTGCCCTGCAATATTTAAACTAAGGCACTGCCATGGGCTATAATATTAGATAGGGCATTATTAGTGATTCTGGGCATTGGGACAGGGCCCCCTCAAATATCTTGTTATGGGGCCCACAACTTTCTGACTACGCCTTTGGATGGTTGAAACCAGAAATAAATGTATAAATAATATACACAAATCACAATGAGATTTGGAACATTGTGATCCTTTCATGAGATAAATATATTCTAGTGAATAATTCAATCAATAAATAGGTATGATTTAAATCACGCGCTTACCAGATTATGGGGCATATTTATTAAGCTTGGAAAAGAGATAAACTGGAGATAAAGCGGAGAAAAGTTAAAGGAGATAAAGCATCAGCTGTGTTTGAAAAAGACAGTTGGGAGCTGATTGGCTGGTGCTTTATCTCCTTTTACCTTTTCTCCGCTTTATCTCCAGTTTATCTCTTCTCCAAGCTTAATAAATCTGCCCCTATGTTCAAAGATTACATAATATAGCAACATGATGCCGCGGTCTACAATATGCTGCAATTAAAATACTTGTTGTGAATGTTAAATTCTAAATCACTATAAATGAAGTGGGTCTAATTGGCAGTGCTCCAAATTAACAAGTCTTTTATTTTCAATCAACAGAATTAAACACTGACTATTCAAGTAGCTACAATATTTGTTTTGTCATTTCACCTTGTGTGTTATGAATCATGGTTGAATAGAAAAATGAATATAATCCATGTAATATTTGACTTGTAAGTGTTGGTACTTGTTATAGAATCTGTATCCTGCTCTTTGTTAGGTTTTGGAACATTGCTGACATTTTTCCAAGTGGATTCACTCTGCCAACTAATTAGCAGATTCCATGAGCCACACAAGGCCGGGCTGCCCGCTGGGAGATGCCACCAGTGCCAGTTCTGTACCTGGGCATCGCATAGATAAATAGATGGCGGCTGCATGATTGGTTTTATAATATTGCCAACTCGAGGATCCCATCTCCCAGTCCAGCAGTGGCTTGGAAGAGCAATGGTCACACTTGGTTCCTGCTGTGAACCACGCAGGTGCTGCTGTACATGCAGGCAGGGGCGCCAGCAGGTCAGCCAGGCCTGGTAAAATGGAGGGGGGCCGGGTCTCTGGAGGGGGCGTGGTCACATTCCCATGGAGAAAAAAAAAGAGAGGGAGAGATATGACAGGCTTCCGCTGTAGCTGTCTATCTCCCCAGCTCAGCAACCTGTCAAATCTCCCCCCACTTCCTGGCTCCCTGCAACGGGGAGGGGGGAGATGAACCCGCTCCCCCCCCCCATCCCAAGCAGACCTGGGTCCTGGTAAACAGTACCCACTCCCTTCCCCCCTCTCAGCGCCACTGCATGCAGGTGCCCCTTTAAGGCTCAGAGCACAGAGGCAGTCGTCTCCATTGACTAGGAGTTACACCCCTGTACCACACCGCTGAACAGATCAGTTCATACACACTAGGGATCTCCGTCCGTACGCAGATGCCAATTTTTTACTTTGGCGCATGCACGTTACCCTGAAATCTGCTAGATCTATCCGCGGTTGCTCTTGTGTCCAGATAACGCACTTAAACACTATCAAAAGTTATGAAATATTTAAATGAGCTCCCTTGAGGTCAGATTACATATGCTATATGCTAATGACGGGTAAAGGCTAACTCTCTTAAAAAGCGTTAGGTGAAAGTTCCTGGGAATAAAGTGAGATGGATTTTATTAAAGTTGATCGTTAATAAAGAATGATGTTCCCAAAATATTCAGGGTTTGTCTTAATCAGCCTCCTCCTAATCTCCCGGCATATACAGATTGCACGCAGACGTCAGATCTTTTTGTGTTTGTCGCGCTTTTTATCTTGTAATAAATAACGTCTTGCTTAAAATGCCAAATGTGTTTTTTAATGGCGCTCATTAACAAATACTATGTTATATTTTAGGCATGGTGCACCAAATTAGGGAAAAAACCCTTCTCTGGAAAATCTTACATGTTAAGGATTTTGGATAATAGATCCCATACTCCACAAATGATTTACTGCTGTTTAACGAAGTCTCTGCAGATTGTATTTTTGGCTTGCGTTTATTGTACCTAATTGTATTCATATTTAGGTGTTACGCCATCACCGATTACACATTCTCCAGCTACACACGTTAGTAAGAATTTTATACATACAGGTGAGTATGCCCAGAGGCACCAACAGGCCGGCCGGGCCCCACTAAAATAAAGGGGGTGTGGCCACCAGGATGGGCATGGCCACACCACATGGAAGAAAACAAAAAAACCTTGTAATTTGTGCGGGGTGGTGGGAAGGTGCCTCCACTCACAGACTAGGGCCAAATGTATCAAGCTTTAAAAAGTGATAAAAGGGAGAGTGATAAACAACCAGCCAATCAGCTTCTACCTGTCATGCTACAGGCTGGCTTTTAAAAATGACAGGTAGGAGCTAATTGGCTGGTTGTTTATCACTCTTCACTTTATCACTTTTTGAAGCTTGATACATCAGGCCAAGAGGGAGAGAGGACAGGCTGCTACTGCAGCTCAGGGTTGCCTACCCTCCCGGAATGGCCGGGAGGGTCCCGGAAATCGGGTCCCCCTCCCGGTCCCCCGGAAAGGGTGGCAATCCTCCTGCATATCCCCCCCAGCTCCCGCGATGTGTCCCTTGGTGGGGGGTCCGCAGGTAAAATGCCGCGATCGCGGCATTTTAGCCCCGCCCCCCGCAGTGCAATGACTAAAATACCGGCATTGCATGGCGGGGGGCGGGGCTAAAATGCCGTGACGCTGTAGACATGCCCCCAACAGGGCATCATCTGTGTGGCCACGCCCCGGACCGCCTCTTTTTCCAGTCCTGGAAATGGCCCCTCCCCCCTGCCTGACAGAGCTGGCTGCCCTCTCCCGGAGAGGGCAGCTAAAAAAGTCGGCAACTATGCTGCAGCTGTTCCTCTCCCCAGCACAGCACACGGCATTGAGCAGTTTCTGCTGAGCTGGGGAGATAGGCTGGGCTGCGGCGGCAGCCTGTTATCTCTCTATCCAGCCTCCCAGCAGGCCCAGGCCTGGGTCAGAAGTCTTATCCCACATCTGGCAGACAATTGGAACCTCACCGCCTATCACATCAGGGTATGTGAGCATATAAGAAGTAAATTTTCAGCCCTCATCTTGTGTGTGTGTGTATATATATATATATAAAAATTCTGTACCATATAAGTGCTGCTACAAAAGACCACAGTGACGTGCAATCTCTGGCCTCACACCCCATGATAGTCTTTTTGGCTCCTTCCTGCAGCTCTCTGGGTCCTGCATGTGATAAATCGCATGCGATTTATCACATGCAAAATTTGCATGTTCCAAATCGTGTTTGACACTCCCCGGGGAGCTGTCAGGACTAATGTATGGGGGCCTTAACATCCTGATGTATGTCATTGCAGATGCAGGGACAGGGGCTCAGAAATTAGCGCGCCCCGCGCCGACCGCACTGCCCCACCAGCAGTGCAGTCTGTAGTCCATATGCTACATTGGGCTACCGTCATCTCAAAATGGCGGTAGCCGTGGAACCCGATATTGAGCCATTGGGCAGCATCGCATCCCCCATAATTAGGAACCTGCGGGGGATATTTAATATTTGTGGCTAACCCCCGAAAAAGGGTGTTTTGGGGGAATAAGCCGCAAATATTATATGATAAATGGGCCTACATGACAGACATATAAGCTAGTGTTTGTGTGGATCCCGTACACACACTCGCGCATGAAGCACACAACCTGTCACAATCTTAGAGGTCGTATTGGAATATAAACGCCTGAGGTTCCTGAGATTGTGGCTCTTACTTGCTATACAGGTGCACAATCCTGGTTATTTGGCAGCACCTGTGTAGATTACTATAGAAAATTCCATTTGAAACAATGCAAGAAGCTGGTATGCGGAAAAACTGAACACAACAACACACAAAAGCTACTGTGAGTGTGAAGTATGTGTATGTGTGCGTGTGTGTGTGTGTGTGTGTGTGCGCTGTGCTGATGTATTGCCCAGGACGGTCTCCTTTCATGTTGCACATGAATAATGGGTCTAGAATTTTATGTCAGAATTTTTCAGCCTCCTCATAAATAAATCCAGTCACCCCCCCCCCCCCCCCCCCCCCAGCCTACACCAAGAGGTCAGCCATTGTGTAACCTCTGCTTGCATGCCAAATTAAGACTGTGCTCAGAGTCAAGGTTAAAGGTACAGTAAGCAGTATTCTCTTTCAAAAGGCGCATGTCAGTCCCCGTACTGCATAAGATAAATAACGTTTCGAATGAACTATCAATTCGCAGAGCACTTCGAGTACCGCAGCGTAGGACCGACTCCAATAAAATTAGCTTTGATTAAAATGAGAGAGAACCGAGTAACCGTTTTCATTTTTTTTATAAAGCATTCATTTAGTGCAGTAAGCAGAATTAATGATGGATATTAAAAATTACATCCGGCATGCAGAACAACATACATGAGCTCCTGTGTGGTGTTCGTTCTATACACGATATGAAGGCTGAGCGAAATAAATGTAATGTCTGTACATGCAGAAAACTGAGGGTTAAATTGACTAAGATGGGAGATGTTTTTATGGGCAAACCAATCAGAACCAATGTCTTATTTATTTTGCACATTCTAGAAGATAATACATAGAAGCTGATTGGTTGCCCATGGCAACATTTCATCTGAAATAGAATTCTTAGACAATTTCTCCCTGTGACGAAAGCTTCTGCCACCAGTACAGAACAGGGAAAGTGAGACTGTGCAGGCAGGGCCAGATTAAGGGTCAGATGCACTAAGCTTCAAAAGTGATAAAATGGAGAGTGATAAACAGCCAGCCAATAAACCAGCTCCTGTCTGCCAAACACAGTCTGTGACATGGCAGGTAGAAGCTGATTGGCTGGCTGTTTATCCCTCTCCATTTTAATACTTTTGAAGCTGAGTGTATCAGGCCCTAAGCCTTAGGTGGAAGGGACATATACTCTGCTTGGATTTCATTCTTAATATATGATTGGCATCACCTCAGCACACCTCCCAAATAGAGTTTGGGTATCCCCTATCCGGATATCCCAAAACCACTGCAGACAGGCTGCATTGGCCGCTGCTGATTCAGTAGTAGTAGGCATCAGATGGATGGGTGGTGGTGAGGATTATCTCCCAAACACGGGACTCCTGTCTTCTGGGAGCAATACAAATAGTACTCACATTAACGTTCCGCTTGCAGTGAGGAAGATGAATGTGTCATTATTTCCCCATTGAATTAATTGTTCGGTTAAAAATCATTATCCCACATGAAGCTAATGGCTCTACACTGTGTTTTTTCAGATCTAGCCCTAAGCCACAATTAGGGTTAGATGTAAAATTAGCCATGATAGGGATGAGCCCATGTGCCGCAGAGGCTGGGCGTGATTCCTGTTTGGCATAGTATATACCAAAGACTAAGGACCTTATTCACGCCCATTCACTTCCCTGCGCGTTCGCACGGGGGAGCGAAGTTTAGAAACTGTGCATGTGCATAATCATTTATTTAGCATTTAGCGGCTTTGAGTGTGAACCTGAATAATCTCTAGTTATTTGTTTCTGTCATTGGAATATGCTGAGTAGTCTCTGTCAAAGTTATAGAATGTTCCGTGTACAAGAGGACAGACAGGGGTCTGAGGTGCCAGACTTTCTAATTTCATTAAGGACATTTACGATGTAATGTAGCCAGGGCCATCTTAATGTAAAGACAGACTGGTAGCCCAGGGCACCACAATTGTAGGGGCCTTCGAGCTGGGGTGGGTGGTGGTCACACTATCAGAGTGGCCAGGCAGCATTCTCAAACTGCTTCCTAGCCCGCAGCCAGACAGTGAATGGAGCCATCCACCAATCAAAGTGCCACCTCTTGCTTCCTTAATAACTGTCTGCTGTGAGGCGGCGGCCATTTTGCAAGGGACATATTTCATTGCATCAGGAGGAGTGCCGACAGGAAGACCTGCTGATCCCAGTATATACAGTATATTCTCTTTATTTCTTACAGTCACTTTTTCCACCATATTTTGTGGGATCTGTACACAGTTTTTCACATTTTTTTTAAGTGGCAAGAGAAATATTGTTTTTTTTATTTTTTTTTAAATAAAAAAGATTTGTGGATTTTCTAGTTTGCTTAGTAGTAAGGTGCCTTCATTTGAGATAATGCAATGAGTGAGAAAATCAAGAAACCTAAGGCTTTGCGTAGTGACCTGTTCTGTGTTACAGTCGTCATAAGCAAACGACATGGAAGGAATGACATCTGTTTTGGCTTTGTTCGCAAGGTAACGGGGCCGAGGTTGTTCTTAGTGGTCAAAGGCCAAGCTGCATGTCATATTTCATTATCCTCAATAATTACATCAGAGGGATGCAATCTGCAGGGGAAGAAAATGGTTGGCTGCATTCATATGTCCCATCGTTGTTTGGTTTTTGTTACTTGTCTGTTTCTCAAAGCAGTAATATTATTATGCATTAATGAATTTTGGCTCCATCATATAGGAGGGTTAGATGCGCTACTGTTTTGATCCTTGGAATCTCCCCATGTGATGGTTCGACATCTGGCAATGGTTAACTTGAGTGCTTGTCTAAGACATGAAGGGAAAGTGTAGTGTTTGGCATTAACGGCATATCCCCTTAAGCTTTTGTTATTTTTGTGTGTTTCTTTTTCCACCAGGAATTTATTTAGTGTGGAGTTTGGTTTGTTTATGGCATATGTCGCGATAGCTAAGAGATGTATGGTCCTACTGAACCATGTGGCGTCCAATCACAGCACTGCTCTTATTCCTCCCACTATATGGCCGGTCTTTGTTCTCTTCAATGAGCGATTGTAGCAGGAAGTGCACAGTGACATATATCACTGTGTGCTTCCTCCTGTACTGTGGACCATATTGACTGACAGGATAAGGGGAGGAGCTACTGAGGATGGATAGAGAGTAACCCCTCCCCTGTACATTAATAAGTGCCAACTCCAGTATTATGTCACCTGAGGTTCTTACTAAATAAAGCTGCTCATTATAAACTCTGCATTTACTAATGGAAGTGGTGGATCCAGGGGGGGGGGGGGGTGGCAGTCAAGGTGTAACACACACCTTTTAAGAATTTGCACTTATGATGACCTCCCTCCTCTCCTCGTTGCCTCACCTCAACACTAGGGCTGAGTTCTCAGTAATAGTCAGTGAGGGAGGAGGCGGAGCCAGCTGTGAGCTTAGCCCCAGGAATGGCTACACAATGTATACTTGGATACTAGAGATGTGCGGCGACCACTTTTTTTGGGTTTTGGTTTTTGTTTTGGATCTGGATCTCCCTTCGTGTTTTGGATCTGGATTGGTTTTAGCAAAACCACCCTTGCGGGTTTTGGTTTTGGATCTGGATTTTTATGAAAAAAATGCAAAAAATGGCTAGAATAACAGAATCTGAGCCTGTTTTTGCCCCTAAAGTATTATTAACCTCAATAACATTAGTTTCCACTCATTTCTAGTCAATTTTGATCACTTCACAGCTCACAAAAGTGTTTTCATTTACTGTAGTTGGGCAAAAAGATTATACCGAGGTAGCTGGATGACTGAGCTAAGCGACAGCAGGGGGCATCACATACATGTGGACCTTACACTTCCAACCTGGCACATCTTGGAAGCAGAGAGGCACTGCAGGGGCAGACAGGGTTGCAGTTTAATAATGTGTTTTTATTTTATTTATTACTTTTATTTATTTCTCTTACTTTACACTGGACACACTGGATATAGCCCATCACACTGGACACTAGATATATATGCCCTCACACTGGACACTAGATATATATGCCCTCACACTGGACACTAGATATATATGCCCTCACACTAGACACTAGATATATGCCATCACACTGGACAATTGATATATGCCGTCACACTGGACACTGGATATATGCCCTCACACTGGACACAGCCCGTTACACTGGACACTGGATACAGCCTGTTACACTGGACACTGGATACAACCTGTCACCCTGGACAATGGACACAGCCCCTGGACAATGGACACAGCCCCTGGGCAATGGACACAGCCCCTGGACAATGGACACAGCCCCTGGACAGTGGACACAGCCCCTGGACAGTGGACACAGCCCCTGGACACTGGACACAGATCCTGTACACTGGACACAGCCCCTGTACACTGGACACAGCCCCTGTACACAGCCCCTGTACACTGGGCACAGCCCCTGATACACTGGACATAGCCCCTTGTATTATGGACACTGCGTGTACAATCAGCAGCACTGCAGCCCCTGCGTGTGAGCACTGCCGTACCTAGTTTACAACAAAATAAAAAATCAGTCACTAAATAAATCACAGCACAGGGCACATGGCACAGGGCACGGAGCACAGAGCACATAGCACAGATCCCAACCACCCTCTTCCCTCTCTCATAATGGAGTGAAGATGGCGGGGCTCGCGTGTGTCTTATATAGAATCCAGATCCCGTGAGAATCCGACAGCGCGATGATGACGTTTTGCCTCGTTTTCGGTCCAGAATTCAGGCGGGAACTACCGAGCCGGCTCGGATCCTGACTCGGATCACCATATTCGAATCTGCCGGATCCCGGAGATCCGGGCCCGCTCATCTCTATTGGATACCGGTGTTAGTAGTAAAACTGCCATCATCCCTTCCGCCGGTCAATTTTATTGTAACCCAATGTACTGCAGGAGGACAGGCTCTGTATGCTGACCCACATATTCTTATTGATGATCCTTGGACAATTGGACCATCACCATCCCCTACTATCAAATAAAACTATATAGCAAGATGGGAGGCAGAGGAGGAAACTACTTTATACTTAATCCCTGATCTCCATCCATAGAGGATCAACAGAAGGATTATGTCTTCTCTTCCAAAGCTATACTTGACCACTGTCAGCAGGAGAGATTCCCTGATCCTTCTATCTATGAATATTTAAGCAGGCAAATGGCAAGTGGTTCTACTTTATCAGCTGTGTGCTCTACCTCCTGCATAGTACATTCTAGAGAAATACAAAACCGTTACAGAGTGAAGTTAGATGAAAGTTACAAGGTGGGACAAGGATTGTCCCCACACCAAGGATGGGGCTATTATGAAGACCTTCAGTTCTACAATTACATATTTAGCAAATTTTGTTCACATTCTGCTGTAAATTTTTTGTGTATTTTTGGATATTCCTATAATACAGATGGAGCTGGCTTTATCTTTGCAGTGGATGGCATTTCTACCGCCATCCACCGCCAGTGGCCGGTTCCCGCCAGAGGAGTGCGCGTACGAGACGCTCGCATGCCCCGTGGCAATGGAGCTTGGCGGGGGGGCCCCGATGCCTCCCCCGCTGTCGCCACCGGTCCCCCTCGCCGCCCAAACCCCCCCCCCCCCTCCCGAACTGGGCAGCGTTTCCCTGAAGCGGAGACGGGCAGAGAGACGCTGCCCAGCCGCCGTGATACTGGGACGCGCGTACGCGTGAGACACACGCGCGTCCCAGTCTCTATCGCCGGCGCTCGCCAGTGAAAAGCATTTGGCAAGCGCCGGCCAAAGATAAGGCCCGCTCCATCAGTCTGTAGAGATAATGGCAGAGTTTGTTTTATTTTAGGTTTGCCTATATTTATGCAATGTTTTGCTCTTTCAATAATTGTAACCTTGTTGTTGTTCTTCCTAGTGATGTATTATGTGAAAATAAAGACACTTTATTCCTGTTGTTTGGATTTTGAGTGGAAATAACTGAGATTCCACGAACGCTTCCATAGGAAATGGGATCTTAAGATTTATTAAGTTAGATTTGTAGTTGAAAAGTAAAGGAAAACATTTCCTTTGTGAGCAGGGCTGCTATGTACAGTAATAGCACTGATATGCTTAATAAAACACATAGTAAAATATCGAGGCATGGCACTGATTAGCCAACGTTGTTTCAGACGATAAATATCTAAATGAAAGTGTAAGGCGATCCCTGCCAGGGGAGAATTCGTACCCGCATCCATCTTACTTAAGCTTTTCAAATATTATTTTACATTGGATTTTTCTTCTTTACTACAACAGAGAACTAATAAAGTCATTCACACTTTTTAGAAGATGATTAAAGGGGGTATTAGTATTTTGCAGAGGTTCCTTTGCTCTTACACTTCTATTCATGCAATGGGATTTCATTTGCTAAAAATAAACAGCGCTTAGGAGGAATAACATTGGTTTTTATTTTACAAGACATTTTTTAATTTGTTTAATTTGATGCAAATCAAGTGGCACACGCTGGAAGCGGAGGGGTCTATTTGAGGCAGCGATGTAAAGGCAATATTGCAGCGGAAAGGGATTAATCTGTGATCCCAGAGCAATCTCTTCGTGTTTGACTAGGAACCACTTGTTTCATTTCCCTTCCTTGGACATTACAGATTAGGCTTTCTGTGCTGTACATTCATCCTGCCTGTCTTATAGAAACAAATAAATGACTTTGTATCGGGAGAATTTTGTCTTCAGTCATCAATGAGCCCTTTTATGTAGTAACTAGAGATGAGCCGGTCCGATTTTACTCGGATTTACTCGGTTTTTCTGTAGTAGTAAAACACCTAAATACAAGTGGATTGGAGAACCCTGATCACATCTAACCCCAATTTGGCACTACTAATCTGGTGGTGTGCCAGGGATCTGTAATTGGACCAGTGCTTTCTAATATCTTTATTGGGGATATTGAAAATGGAATTGAGGGTAAAATGTGCCCTTTTGCAGATGAAACAAAGGAATGCAACAGGGTAGACACACCAGGAGGGGTAAAACAAATGATTGATTATCTAGGTAGATTAGAGGAATGGTCAAGAAGCATGGCAACTACAGTTTAATGCCCAAAAATGCAAAATCATGCACTTGGGTCTCAGAAATCCAAAGACTCAATGTAGTATAAATGGCACTATAATGGAAACTACTGAGGAAGAGAGGGATCTAGGTGTCACTATTTCAGGGGACTTAAAGGCAGGTAGGCAATGTAACAAAGCAATGAAGAAGGCAAGTCAGATGCTTGGTTGCATAGGGAGAGGTATCAGCAGTAGAAAGAAAGAAGTAATAATGCCACTGTATAGGTCATTGGTACGACCTCACCTAGAGTATTGTGTTCAGTTCTGGAGGCCATATCTCCAGAAGGATATAGATACATTAGAGACTGTACAAAGAAGAGCAACTAAAATGGTGCATGGCCTACATCACAAAACGTACCAGGAAAGACTAAAAGATCTTAATATGTATACTTTAGAGCAGAGAAGGGAAAGGGGGGACATGATAGAAACTTTCAAATATATCAAGGGTTTTAACAGGTACAGGTGGAAGACATTCTTCACAGGAAGAGGAGCAACAGAACACGAGGACATGCACTGACACTAGAGGGAGGAAGATTCAGGGGAAATGTGAGGAAGAATTACTTCACAAAAAGAGTAGTAGATAAGTGGAACAGCCTCCCATCAGAGGTGGTAGAGGCAAATACAGTAGTAAAATTTAAACATGCTTGGGGTAGGCATATTGATATCCTTACAAAAAAAATAAGGATCAAATATGGTTTGAGGTAACATGTTTACAAAAGGGGCAGACTAGATGGGCCAAGTGGTTCTTATCTGCCCACAAATTCTATGTTTCTATGTGCAGAGTCTAAAGTCCACATGCAATATATCGCATGTGTCCCTCTTGCATGCTATATATCCCATGCGATCCAGAACCAAAAGAGAACTGGAGACACCAAGACAACACCAACCAGTGCATCCACAGAGGAAGAGAAGATGTTCTTCCAATGAATTCCAGCACTGGAGTGTTTAAATAGGGTACCCACAGCCAATGACTACAAAGATTGGCTGCAACCAGTCATGTGACTGAAGTTGGAAGGGCAATGGTTGGCTCAGCTTCCTGAATTTTCAGGAAATATGGCTGCCTGCATGCATTGATCCTTGTGCAAGAGCATGATACCACAAGCAAGACAATTGGGATCAAGTACTATGATGTTCTAGAGCAAAAGTTCACTCCCCAGCTGGACCACCAAGGGAGCCATAATGCCACGCAGGACCCAGTATGTGGCACCCCTAACCTGGTGTGGTACAGTATGACACAAAGTAACTGATGCAGAGAGAAGCATACAATCAGAGCCAGCAAAATGGGCACCTATGCAGATTTGTGTGATTGTGGCCATTTTGCCTTAGTTTGGTTGGAAAGGCAGAGCAGTAATAGGTAGGGGCTTTCTGATAGAGTAAAGCTGTGTTTGTGCAATCACAGACACATTGAGAGTGGTAAAGAGGTGTGACCTCACAGGAAATCCTGATTATACCCCGAAGTGATGCAATCAGGACTTCCTATGACCTCGGTCGTCAGGACCCCACACAGTGCACATTTTCCAGGTCTCCTCACAGAATCACACGTGAAATAATTAGCTCCACCTGTGATATGTTACAATGTGTCAGGGAGTAATGAGTGCACCTGTGCATCTGCTGGGTGACCTGGAAAACATGCACTGTGTGGGGATCATGAGGAACGAGGTTGAGAACCACTATCCCAGGAGGTCACACACCTCTCTTCAGAGGCTCGTGTGGCTGCAGCCTGCTTGTGGCATAAAGAATGCACACTGGGTGTCACCAGACCCGTTGATGCCTCTGCTGTGGCACATGTTTACCTCAGAAAGCAGTTGTATTATTTGCAAATAGTCAGGGGCAGGATAAATTAGCTGCTGCTGATGATGACAGTTACCAGCCCTCTATAAACGTTTGTGGGTGGCAACGTGCATACCTTCCAACATTTTGAGAGATAAGGGGCATGACTTTGCGGCAATGCCTCAGCCCGTTAGCCATGGCCCCAGTTGCCATCACTGTGCAGACATGGCCAGCCCTCTATGAGCTGCTGGCATGCCCCCAGCTCCTCTGTCTTCACTAAATAGACGCTGTGCCCACAGCGCATATCACCGCTGACTCTCAACTGACCCCCCACCACCACGGAGCACTGCTGCCCACAGGTGGTCATAAAATAACAGGACTGTTTCGAGCTGTAAATGTTGCTGAGGAATAGATGATGTTTTTGTGAGTGTGTTTAAGTAATTGTCCTTTTTGTTTTTCCTTCCAAGGTGGGGAGATTTTCCTGATGTATTAGGGAAGTATTTCCAGTGTCCTTTATGCCAAATAGTGAAAGCAGGCTACTTAACTACAGACAGCTCTGCCACTGCCCCAAAGTTGTTGTTTTTTGTTGTTGTTGTTTTTTTTGGGGGGAGGGGGGGGTTTATTAAACATCTTAGCACCTTATGTGTGTACCTCTAGCATGTTCAACCTTAAACATTACTTAACTTACTTAAATAAACCTGAAATAAAGACTCGGAGACATAGGCAGAAATTGTTAGCTGATTTATTATTCAAATTTTAAGCTAGTTTGATTTCTTTAAACTAATTTAAATAAATGGTGGCCAAGAAAGAACGGCTACTTAACTAAAACTCCACCCCCACTCATAGCATACGTAATCAAAACTACCCTACCAAGCGGTATCCACTCAACCTCAAAGTCAATGAATAGGCGAGCGCACCAAAAAACAATCTATATACGTTGCATAACTAGATATGAAAGCTAAAACTATTAACCTGCCGTTCTTTCCCGCCTATCAGCCAATGCGATTAAACACCCACACCGCCTAATTTTAACCGAGGGAAGGGAGGGTGTGAAAATCCAGCAGGAAAGAGAGGAAGACTCCTCCCTTTCCTGCACTAATATCACAGCTAACTCTGCCATTCCCTTTAACCCTATTGGATCCTCGAGTCTCATGCTTCCCAAGGGTCACACACACAGCATTGGATGTTTAACTCACTCCACGCCTATTGCTGGCATTACGTTAACCAAATATTTTTTATTTGTTTAAATTATTATTACTTGTTTCTAGTTGTAATGAGTTACACCATTGTGAAAACACAGTTTTATAGTGTGCTCTTGCTTCCACCTAGAAGAACCGCATTAGGGTACAGATCCATCTTGCGGTGTCATTTAGCCCAGCATATAAAGATAAATGGTCATGTCATTTATTGCATCCATCTTAATTCTCTTTAATTGTAGTATTTTCTGGTAGCCTGTTGTATTTAACCCCGTCTTCTATTGAAATCTGAGTTTTAACCCACAGCATAAATGTATAATTTGCTGTGGTATATCTTTCTTTTGTAAAGAACTCACAACACAGGGAACCATTGTGTTACTGTTACCAAGCATTAAGGCTTCAGCATGCTGCGGGGAACTCACGGCAACTGCCATAAAGCAGGTGCTGGATCATACAGGTACATCTGCTTACATGAGCTTTATTGTGTGAACCCAGAATAAGGGCTGATGCTGCATTGGCCACTGGGCTTTGGAGGGGAGGGGCTAAAGATGCAAATCGTGACATTTAGCCCCACCCCCAAATTGCAGGATTTGCCTACTGGGGCCACTGACAGTCTCCTTTCCGTGCTTCTCCCGGAGAGGAGACCTTAAAAGTAGGCATCCCTGGTCTAGGTCGAAACCTAAAAAGGGTTGACATATCTTAGGTCAACACTGCCAAAAGATCAACGCAAACTTATGGTCGACAAAGGTGACATGAGTTTTTTTTTTAAAGGTGTATTTTTATACTTTACTATCCAAGTGAGCATAGAGTAGGAATATAACAGTGTGCCGAGCACAGTGAGCCATGTGAGGGGACCCGGTAGATATATACGTGTCCATGTCGAGGTACGATTAGATACCAAAAAATCATGAAAAAAATAATTTCAACCTTAAACTGTATTTTTACAGTAGTTGACCAACTGCCCGCTGCGAGCCCTCTAAGTCAGCAGAAACGTTAGTAATAGCGTTTTGCCAATCCGCCTAATAACTAGAAGGATTCAGTTTATGCTGACGTTTTACATTGTATCTACTAAATGTAGCCTTGAAGTAGCCAATAAGGGAGTAGAAAGCATTGAAATGAAGTTCCAGGCATTCCAATATACCATTACAGTAAGTACATTAACTAACCAACACCAAATAATACCAGGGAGGTAGCGGCAGCTGGACCAGTCCACTGGTCACATGATCTGTGATAACACCGCTGTGTCTCATAATGGCGCTGCTAGGTATACTGTACCTTCCAGGTGGCAGGAGGGTTACATGGATTTGTAATTATGTAAGCGCCATCACTAAAGGATTCCACAACAGACCACTAAGAGTCTAGTGTCGACCTGTCGACCGAAAGTCATGTTGACTGTACAATCTATATGTCATCTGTACAATCTATATGTCGGTATTTTGACCTTGTCGGGATTTTAAATGTTGGGATTTTGACCTTGTCGGGATTTTGACCCAGTCGGGATTTTGACCCTGTCGGGATTTTGACCCAGTCGGGATTTTTTACTGCATCCCTGTCAGGCGACTGTGGACACTTTCTATGGCTGCTCGGTGCAGTGTTTAGTGAGTGTATGACTGTATTATGACTGGAACTGGGCATTTATATTTCATAAGGAGCAAATAAACTTTGGGTTCCTGTGGATACTATATGCTAAGCGAAGAAACGACAGGATGCCGCTGCCTTTACTGTATGTCACTTTTAAAGTAACTATTTAATTCATGTTTCCATATAATGGCCCTCATTCCGATTTGATCGCAGTTCAAATTTGTTCTCAAAATGGGCAAAACCATGTGCACTGCAGGTGGGGCAGATGTAACATGTATAGAGAGAGTTAGATTTGTGTGAGTTAGTTTGTTTCTGTGCAGAGTAAATACTGGCTGCTTTATTTTTACACTGCAATTTAGATTTCAGTTTCAAGACACCCCACGCAAATTTCACTCTCTCTGCACTTGTTACATCTGCCCCACCTGCATTTTACATGGTTTTGCCCATTTTGAGAACAAATTTGTACTGCGATCAGATCTGAATAAGGGCCAATATCCATGTTAAGCTCATTGCATATGTAAAATTGGTATGAGCACTATATTTTGTCTTTTCATTCTGTGTCGTGTAAGAGTAAATTACCAGCCCTGCAGATATATCATAGATATCCATGTGTTTTGAGAAACACCAGTGTGAAAGGTTACAATGATAATTTATTACCTGTATCCAGGGTGGTGTATGTGTGGATGCATATTATGAAGTCATCCCTGGAGATTTCCTGATGTGACAATCCATCTATCTTGTGCAACTGTAATCCTTTGAAATCACATTGGATTTACAGCATAATAAACCTTTGTTAAAGATTAGCTGTGTGCTGTTCTTATTGAGGAAGCCTTGTTCTGCTAAAACATGTCGGTGGAATGTAACAGATTTCATAGAGTTTATAACGGCATCGCCATATTGACCCCTGTAATAAAGCCGGACATAACAAAGTTGTTCTTTAATCAAACCGCTTTCGTTTTTTTCCCTTTCCTTATTTTGCTACGGCAGGTGTGAGAGTGAATCGGTTACACCTATTGTATGGGGCAGTCATTTATCTTTTTGACTTTTTTGCGTGGTTCTGTAAGTTGGTTACAAATGGATGATAAATTGTCCCAACATTATTTACTTGATCACTTTAGTAGAAAATTGGGTGATTTCAAACTTCAACCTCAAATTCAGCAACATAGCCATTAACCGGTGCTCCTCCTGCCTCAAACTTCCCCCTAACCTTGACCAGTCAACGCAGAATAACTGTAACTGAAACCTTCCTAAACTATTTGACATACCAAAACCCTTAGAACTTCTCTAGCTATAAAAAAAAGGTTTAGCCTGGTTGGCCATCCCTGAAGTTTCAATGAGCATGGTTTACCTTCTATGACACTTCAGTGAGCATGGTTTCCCATTTTTGAAGTTTCAATGAGCATGGTTGTCCTTCTCTGAAGCACCAATGAGTGTGATTGCCCATCTCTGAAGTTTCAATGAGCATTGTTGCCCTTCTCTGAAGCTTTAATGAGTGTATTTCTGAAATTTCAATAAGTGTGGTTGCCCTTTCTTTGAAGCTTCATTTAGCGTGGTTGCCCATTTCTGAAAGTTTTAATGAGTGTGGTTGCCCTTCTCTGAAGCTTCAATGAGCATGGTCGCCCATTTCCCAAGTTACGATGAGCATGGTTGCCCTACTCTGAAGCATTAAAGAACATGCTTGCCCATTTCTAAAGTCTCAATAAGTGCGGTTGCCATATCTTTAAAGCTTCAATGAGCGTGGTTGACCATTTCTGAATTTTAAGAGCGTGGTTGCCCATTTCTGAAGCTTCAATGAGCGTGGTTGCCCATTTCTATAGTTTCAATGAGCGTGGTTGCCCATTTCTGTAGTTTTAATGAGTGTGGTATATCTACATTTTCAGAAACTACATTTTATAGCATAGCTGTGATACTAATGATTTTCTGTTCATCTGGCTGGGGCCTTAAAATTGAGGCTGCTGTGGGCATTTAATGTGTTTATGAGGATTCCATTAATTAGAATTTCACCATGTAACTTTATATTTATTTTTGGCTCTCACAGCGTTATGATTCCACTCTAGGAACATAAATATAACAGTTTTACAGAAATAACTGTCCTTTTAGAAGAATTCGGCTGCCGTTTTATGTGTATAATACACCTGACCACTGAATCTACAGTACTTTGGAACCATTATCTGAGGACCCATTTTTTAAATAATTTTTTTTTTTAAAAAGGGGAAGGCAGAGAATGTAAGATTATCTGTGAAATAGGTTAGTGAGCTGGAATAGACACAAAAGCCTATCTGAAGAGTTCTGTACTTGAGATTTCAAGGAATTACTAGCTGAACAATCCCTTCCACTGAAGTCCGTTATAAGAATACTTAAGACATGAAAACGAACCTACACATAACAGTGTGAAAATGTATAAAACGTTACGCCACAAAATAGCTTGGACTAGTTAGTTTTCACCGCTACTTACTTTTGTAAATGATCGCCAGCGGTAAATTCTATAGTCTGTATTCGGTTTTACCATATTCTTGGGGACCTGTTCATCATCCCTTATTTTCTACAAATGTACTCTAGGTGAAAATTATAAGTTTTACCTACTTTTGAAAAAATTAAGTTTCAGGGCCGTTTATTATAAAGGTAACACCGGAGATACTGTAGGCTGCGCAGCGGCACTGCCAAGTCAGACATACAGTACTGCGATTAAATAACAGTGAAAGGAATTTCCAGATCAGCCGTCTTCACACTGGAGCAATGTTAAACTACTCCAACAATTTTGAATCCACCGCTGATACTTACTGCGAGTTGGATAATTAACATGATGAATAGGCCCCTTAGTAAGGTGTAAGCTTCATTGCTCTATTTGTGAGAACATTTTAAAAAAGGAACATTGTACACAACCTCTATATCATACCTCCCAACTTTTGGAGATGCCGGGGAGGGACAGGGTGTGCGCCAGAGGCGTGCAGAGATTTTCCCAGGGTGTGGCCTATCGGAAAGGGGCGAGGTCTATAATCGCGGCGCTGCCGCGAGGCCACGCCCCATTTTTCACCGCTGTGGGGGCATGCCCAGCCCCTCTGCCTGCAAGAATAGACGCTATTCACGGACGACAGGGGGGACTCACAACTGCCCCCACCGCGGGACACTGCCGGCGGCGGGAGGGACGTGGGAATGTCCCAAAATACCGGGACATTCCATCGATAAGCGGGACAGTTGGGAGGTATGCTATATGATAAGTGGCGGCAGGAGTGGATACAAGTGAGTTTGGCATTTCCAACAAACCCATTGCTTAAAATTGCAACTACAGGTCGGGTCTCCCTTATCCGTGTATTCCAAAAACCAAAATATTCCCAAAAAAACGCATTTTTTCTGAATATTTAGTTGTTGCCCCTTTTTTTCATACTTACCTTGTCCCCTGATGTCCACGGCAGCCTCCGGGATCCTCTTCAGCTGCATCTCCGGTCCCAGTGGTGCATTGTGCGAGTGCGCGGGATCGCTGGTGAGGTCACCGGCTCACACACGCACTCACACAATGCACCCTGGGACCGGAGAAGCTACTGAAGAGGATCCTGAAGGCTGCCGGTGACACCGTGGACGTCGGGGACCATCGGGGCACCACCAGGGGACCAGGTAAGTATGGAAAAAAATATATTCCAAAATCCTCAACTTGTACTGCATTTATTTATATTGCGCACACATATTCCGCAGCGCTCTATAGAGAATATTAGAACAGTCACATCAGTCCCTGCCCCAGTGGAGCTTACAATCTATATTCCCTACCACATGTACACGCACACAAACATTCTAGGGTTAATTTTGTTGGGAGCCAATTAGCCTACCAGTATATTTTTTGATTGTGGGAGGAAACTGGAGTACCTGGAGGAAACCCACAGAAGCACAGGGAGAATATACAAACTCTGCACAGTTAGAGCCATGGTGGGAATCCAACCCATGACCTCAGTGCTGTGAGGCAGGTATGCTAACCATTACACTAACGGTGCTGCCCCATACTGTACATCTCGGCAATGACAACTGGAATTCATGGGGTTCAGTTACTGCAGCTAATGATATCAGTGCACAAAACCACACTCGTTATGATCAGACCATTTCCCTCTTCAGCCATGAAAGAACAAATGTAATCAATGCTGCCAATATTGATTATTGGAGGCCCATTAACACAGTGATGTTGACTATTATCGTATAACAATAATAAAGCTCAGCTAGATTTACATGCACCTAGGAGAAGTCAGTAAGTTTTTGTTGTTGCTTTTGTAGAGCAAGTGCTGTATAAACACAATCACATCTAATATATCAGAAACATATATATTAAAAAAAATAGGGACATGGCAGAATTTTGACATAGTAGACGCTGTTGAGTAACTTTTTGAAGTGATATGGTTCAATCAGATGGCAGATCACAATGTTAATTTGAGGGGGCACAGTTGAAAAGGTAGGCAAGAGGGAAAAAGGTAACAAGGGCAGGCAAGAGACAAGATGGGACACAGGTGACAAGGGCAGGTAAGAGAAGACACAAGTAACAAGTGCAAGCAAAAGGTGATACAGGTTACAAGGGCAGGCAAGAGACAAGACGGAGCACAGGTGGCAAGGATAAGCAAGAGACAATAGGGGATACCGGTAACAAGGCCATGCAAGAGACAAGAGGGGACGCAGGTAACAAGGGCATGCAAGAGACAAGAGGGGACACAGGTAATAAGGGCAAGCAAGAGACAAGAGGGGACACAGGTAATAAGGCCATGCAAGAGACAAGAGGGGACGCGGGTAACAAGGGCATGCAAGAGACAAGATGGGACACAGGTAACAAGGGCAGGCAAGAGACAAGATAGGACATCAGTAACAAGGCATGCAAGAGACAAGATGGGACACCAGTAACAAGTGCAAGCAAGAGACAAGAGGGGACACAGGTAACAAGGGCAAGCAAGAGACAAGAGGGTACACAGGTGACATGGGCAGGCAAGAGACAAGATGGGACACAGGTGACAAGGTCAGGCAAGAGACAAGATAGGACATCAGTAACAAGGCATGCAAGAGACAAGATGGGACACCAGTAACAAGTGCAAGCAAGAGACAAGATGGGACACCAGTAACAAGTGCAAGCAAGAGACAAGAGGGGACACAGGTAACAAGGGCAAGCAAGAGACAAGAGGGTACACAGGTGACATGGGCAGGCAAGAGACAAGATGGGACACAGGTGACAAGGTCAGGCAAGAGACAAGATGGGACACAGGTGACAAGGGCAGGCAAGAGACAAGATGGGACACAGGTAACAAGGGCAGGCAAGAGACAAGATGGAACACTGATTATTAGGGCAGGCAAGAGACAAAAGACACAGGTGAGCAAAAGACACAACAGGACACAGTTGACAAGGGCAGGCAAGAGACAAGAAGGGGCAGTGTTGACAATGGCAGGCAAGAAACAAGGCAGAATGTTTCTAGAAAGCACCTTGAGAGGTGGACATTTCACCTTTGGGTTAGTTACCAGGTGTGTACAATGTCAGAGTGGTATTATTAGTGGTATGGATATTCATGAGATGTCTGGTAGCAAGTGTTTGGTCATCCTTTGCAGAACCTGGCATGCTACAAAGTGTAAGCCGTGCATTTTATGTCTGTCATTTTGCAGTTACCGTTCCTTTACCATGGCCCTCTTTGGGTTTTACGCTCATGTTGTTTACGTGTTTTCGGCTATGTAAGTGTTTTATTGCTTTGGAATTTTAGACGCTTGCTGTTATTTGTATATTAATGAATGTCTGGTTAGTTTTGCTGATCCTCTCCTGTAAACCTCTGCAGAGCTGAAAGCTTATCCACCAGGGCCCTGTGTAATATTATTTTCCAAAGAACGCTCATGGCTTTGCTTCCTGAAATGACAGCTGGAACACCTTAAAAGGAAGGTTCTAGAAACCATGGTGAAGCCGGGGAAAGTGGCAGCCTGAACGGACCTGACCTTTATTTGCAATCATAGCTGAGATTTACAGTTTATTACTGATAGCTTTTATAAAGAGCCATTCAGTTCAGAGGTGAGAGGTTTGTCATCTGGAAATGCAATTAACTTTCGTTTATCCCAATCCTTGCAATCTTAGTGCGAGAGAAGCTCTTCGCACAGCAAGGTTTCCAGTTGCGTTAGCTACATTTGATATCCCCTCAATTAATAAGTAATTCATGCATGGAGTTGCTGATGTTTGGCGAGGGTGGAGAGTAAGGCAAATATAATATAAAACCAATGTATAAATCACATACCATGACCATTTCTGCCTAAGCTGTATAAAGACCCCACACCTGTCGCAGCACTGGCTCGCAACAGTAGGGACAGCAATTGAAAAAAACAATTGGCACTCTACTGGACATTGGACTTTCTAGGTTTTTCTAGGACAGGGTTTTATGTATATTACAGTGGCGCTATAGTTGTATAATGGTCCGGATTCAGGTTTACTTGGAATTTGCTGTGGGGATCGATGTTTCGGGTCTGCACATGCGTATCGGCGATCCGTATGCCGGATCGGACAGTCGCACGGTGGGGGGCGGGCGTTCGCTCGCCCAGAGGCGTTTAACCCGCTTGCTAAGCCACGAAAGAATGCTGCTTAGCGAGCGGGCCTGAATTGGGACCAATATCTGTACAGTAAGCAACTATAGAGTATCTGTAATTTTGGGTTATGGTATAGATGATAGACAATGTCTAGGTCCACAATCATTAGGTCGACCACTAATGGTTGACAGTGAGTAGGTCGACACCTAAGATGGGTGGTGGTATTGGACTGTGACGTGATTAAGCCTGTGGCAAAATGCAGCGGTTCGCAGCTCCATGGGGAAGAGGTGGGGCCAATTGAAACAAGCTTGCATTATTTGACCCCACCCCTTTACTTTGACTGCAATTTCTGGAATTGTCTCCCTATTCTGTCCGCTTCACTAGGAAGCGGGTGGAATGTGGGAAGAGCACCGACTCTTCCAGGTGTGCTGGAGACTACTTGACAAATTGTGAGCCTCCCGCAACTGCCAGGAGAGTAGGTTTGATTTAGGACCACTACATTACGTTATAGTGAATATGTGGTTCGTGCAATAAGTGCTCTTAGTTTAGGCTCGCGCATGTGCACAACAATTTGTATGCATGCGCAGTCATTCAATAATTGACAGGAATTTGTATTTGCACAATAGCGATCAGGTCTGAATAACCGCCTTTGGTCAGTGTACAGCTGTAGGTGGAAATATATTAGCCCATGAGACATGGCCGGACTGGCCATCTAGCGCTTCTGGCAAATGCCAGAAGGGCCGATGGCCAGGTGGGCCGAATTTGTCCTGCTCGAGCAGGCACTTAATTTGTCTGTCAGCGTGTGGAAGACGTAGCCTTGCTGTATCCCGGCGGCTCCTTGCTGTTTCGTGCACCGGACTCTCGTGGTGTGGCAGTACTTCGGGGAGCCCTGCCACTGCTCCACCTGTGCTGTTACCACACATGGGACCTGTTGGATGGTATCGGTGAACCGGGCGGCCAAGCTTCACAGTCAGACTCTTCCTGGGAAAACGCGTTTCTCCGCTCACAGGGCGGCTTTCTCAATTCCAGAGTGTGTGTATACATGTGTTCTATTTGTATGTGGCTGTGTCCTGGTATACGTGTGTGTGTTTCCATGAGACCACGCCCCCTTTTTGCATCGAAATGGGTCCTGCCTACTTCCTACTTCCTGCCTGCCCCTACCGCCGCTCCCCCCACCACCTCCCCTAACCCTGTCTGTCTCCCTGAAACAGAGACGGACAGGGTTCCCGTCGCCCCACCACCCGGAAACTGAGACGCGCGTGCACGTGAGACGCACTCGCGTCTCAGTCAGATGGACGCCTGGCTGCTGGCGGATCGCCAGTGGAGACAGTCTGGTGATTCGCCAGCAAGAGGGAGCCCAGCTCCATCTGTACATGCCAAAACCAGGTTGGCTGCTTTAAAAAAAAAAAAAAGTACAACTTGCACAAAGTCCCGTACGTCTGGCTTCATGCAAATTGTTACATTCCTCGGTAGACTTAAATATTCTGTCCACCAGTAAATTCAATTATAAGTCCACCTTATGCTGGGTATACACGATGCGATTCAGTGTCATTTTCTATTCGGTTTGGACTATATAGTCCAAATCGAATCAAAAGTGACCCTGAATCACACAGTGCATGCGATCTTGATTCGATCCTGATGCGCGGCTCCGCGGCATCGGGATTAAAAGTATAAATAGACTTGGCAGGCAAGTTTATTTCTGCTTTAATCTGCCAGATCTGCAGCATCCCCCCTTCCCTCTCCTGTGCTCTGTCCTACCATCGTCCCTCCCTCCTGACCGATGCCGGAAACCTGCCGTGTCCCAGCGGCCGTCGATAGCGAATCGGTATCATTGGCTGCTGAGTCGGCCTGTGTGTACACCCCATAAGTGTCCAAATATTTGTAATTATTTGAAGCTATATAAAGCTGCACATATTTTATGTTTAACATACACAAGATGTTTGTAATCGTGAGATAATATATTACATTTTGTGTTATTTTTGTTACATGGAACATGTTATGGAACACAATCAGGGCATAATTCAAATATAGGCAGAAGCTAACCTGGGCATAGGGAAGCTCACTGCTATCATATCATTTCTGTCCAACATATATAATTGCTGAAACATCGGTACAATCGCAGCAAATCGGGTCATGACGCATAGAGCGCCTCTGTAGACGCAGACGGTTTTCCAGTAGCAAGTAATGGTGACCACAGACACTACAATTGTACTGTGCTATGCGTTTTTGACTTTACAATTGTTCTATACAATTTTCTTTTAGCATGCGATGCGATTTGCACTTAGCACGTACGATGTACGTGCGATGCGATGCGATTTGATCTTAGTTTTGTAATGTTAATTTCCTGCAGCCTCTTCAGCCCCAGCAATACCCCCTACCCACAGCAAAATTACCCTGTGGGGGGGGGGGGGGGGTCCGGGCGGCCGTGCAGCGTCTACCTGGCTGCGGGGGGGTGCTGGCGTTCCTGCGCTGAGTGTGCGGGGGCTGCGGGCGGGATTGAAGCGGGCGGGCGGCCAATATTATAGCTACGCCTCTGCTCCTATGTAATTTTGCGGGCACCTGTAAAAAAAAAACCTTACCTGATAGCCGCCTTGTCTTGCCGCTCCGCTCCGACCTGTGCTGCCGCCTGTACTGCCTCCACGTGACAGCCCTCTTCGCGACGCAGCAGATGACTGACAGCGGAGGGGGCGTGTTTAAAAAAAAAAAAAGCACGGACAGCATACTAATCGTATGCCACTACACAGCAGGCCCGATGCTGTGCGATAATGTCCAAAAAAGTATGTGCTGCACATACTTTTTTGGACATACAATATCGGGGTGCCGGGGACGCGCATCGCGTCGCAGAGGCACTTAAACTGCACCCGATCATTGTACAGAGGATGCGTTTTGTACTTAAAAAGTACAAAACGCATTCGATTATTGTAGTGTCTGTGGGCACCATAAGATCGCAACTGCTAATATATGCTAAAATGCCATCTGAATGTGTCTCCACCATATCACCTTACCGCCATACACAGGAACAAAGCCGGGTACACACTAGATTGATGTGTACCCGGATGATTTTGCGGCCACCGGGACAACTTATAGCGTCCACAATGGATATCAGAATGATGTATTGAAGTACGTAACGATGCCTTCTTCTGTCCTTCATTAAACTGCAAGGTGCCACATGCAACAACCTGGTTGCATGGTCGATGGGAAGATATCACTATTGACCCTGGGAACAGGCAGATTGGGCATACACGTTGACCGATCCAACTGATTTGTCATTCTGATTCAATCAGAATTGCCATATTGGCCAAGAACGCTCTAGTGTGTACCCGGCTTAAGATCACCGGATGGCCCATATTTGCCTACCCTCCCAGAAAGGCCAGGAGGCTCACAAATTCGGATGGCCCTCCCGCATGTCCCCGGCACGCAACCCCCGCTTCCCCCTAATCCATCGGTCAAATACCAGTAATGGCGTTTTTTGGGGAGGGGGTGTAAAATTATGCAAATTGTGTAATTTTTCATCATTTAGCCCTGCCCTTTTCTCATAGATCCATGAATGGAGAAGCTGTAATGGGGAGGGGCTTGACGACCAGGTGATCCATCCCCGCCCCTGAAGTGCATTATGCAAGTATTGGATGGCCCCTGTAGTCATCAGGTTGGAGAACAGACCGCCCTGGGTCCTAGTTTCCACCATGTATGCACAGCGGGGAGAGCAGGAACCTACTGCTTGTTCCTTCTAATTACAGATTATGTTCCTTAATCTAGTTCATTACGCTACATCACAAGTCTATGTGAGTGCCGATATATCGGGGACCCTTTGTTAGCGCATTAAATAGCCGTGATACATTAATGCTTTCATTACTGTTGCCGGTATTACTATTACTGCAAGTAGCGCGGAAACCAGGCTCCACATGATTTTCCGAATATAACCGCTTAATAAATAACCCCCTTGGAGTTTGTTATAAAAGGTGCTGTGCAATATTTTTCCATATAATTAAAAATAATCGAGAAATATTAAGCAGATAAAAATGATTTTCTTTATTACTGACTGGTGCAGTAAATGATTATATGGGGCTGGGGGGGTTGGGGGGGAGAAGGCGACATTGGTGTTTGCTAGCCTGAAAGACATAGAACTGTGCTGCTGATTAGATAGAACAGTAAAAAGAGAAGGTCACAGACTTGGGAATATGTAATGACTAATTATTCCTTTAGATGTAATACGGGGCTTTAAATGTTACAAAAGAATACGCAAGAAATGTTTTCTTTAGCACAGTCTTCACGGTACTCTGTATGATTCTTTTGTCTCTACTTGCAGACGGGATGGTTAAACATGGCTTTTGTACAAATTACACTTTATTATACCTTGCAAAATCAAAAGGCTACATTCTCTTTCCCAGCTTTATCCTCTACTGCATGAAAATCAGAAGAAAACAAAAGAACAAGAGGGTTTTGTCTCTCTCATTCAACAATGCAACAATAAATTAATGGGGTAATTCGCAAGCTAAATGAAATAAGGACTCAGGACTGATTTAGTTAACCACTCGGATTAAACACTGTTTTCTATTGCCATTAGGGCTTTCAGATTTCACTGTTTATTTTTTTTGGGCTGAAAATCCGTTTTTTTTTTATTTGTGTATTTTTTTATGCACATACATGTAGTTGATTTTCTGTCTGTAAGGTGGTATAGATGCGGACTCCCTGTCACCTATGTCTTTATATTTGCTTACTTTCCCCTAGGATCTAGGGGGTTATTCAGAACTGATCATTTGCAGAGCCCTACGATCGGGTAGTGGCCACCCAGGCAGAGTGAGATCCTGGCATGGGATTGATGTGCATGGCATGCGGAAGTGACACCGATTGGTGATAAACTGCAAATCCATTTGCAAGCTGCACATCATCAAAAGATACAGTCTGTGCGTAGCCAGGGACTTACTTGGTGGCTGAGATAGCAACAGGGTGATTGGGGAGGGAACTTCCCTTACCCGGCAGCTGAGATAGAAACAGGGTGATTAGGGTGGAAACTTCCCTTACTCAGCAGCTGAGATAGAAACAGGGTGATTGAGGTGGGAACTTCCCTTACCCGGCAGCTGAGATAGAAACAGGGTGATTGGGGCGGGAACTTCCCTTACCCGGCAGCTGAGATAGAAACAGGGTGATTAGGGTGGAAACTTCCCTTACTCAGCAGCTGAGATAGAAACAGGGTGATTGAGGTGGGAACTTCCCTTACCCGGCAGCTGAGATAGCAACAGGGTGATTGGGGCGGGAACTTCCCTTACCCGGCTGCTGAGATAGAAACAGGGTGATTGAGGTGGGAACTTCCCTTACCCGGCTGCTGAGATAGAAACAGGGTGATTGGGGCGGGAACTTCCCTTACTCGGTGGCTGAGATAGAAACAGGGTGATTGAGTTGGGAACTTCCTTCAAATGCCTGGGCACACTTGCATTTTCCGGACACTACTAGAAAAAGAGCTGTTACCACGCACAAAAGCCGGTTTACTGTCAATCAACTTGTGTACGGCCAGTGATAAACAAAAGCAGCAGGATTTCATTGCAGGATGGCCTCATATATGTGTACTATGAGCCATACGCATGTGCAGTCATTTCAATGACCTGTTGCAAATTTGCATCAGGTCTGAATAACCCGCTAGCACAGTGCCCATGCGCGAGCCATCTGCCTGAAGGCAACGAGCAAAGGCTAGCCTTCGCTCGCTGCTCACAGGGTGACTGACACCCTACGGGCGTTTGGGGGCATGCCACTGGTGGTTTCTGGGAGTGCGCCGGAAAATGCAAGTATTTCCCGGCCTTTGGGAGGGAGGGAGGACCGCTGACGTCATCAGTGGCCTCCTTCTCCCCACAGCCTTCACAGCGCTGGGTGAGTCCTTGCTCACTCATTGCTGCAAGCAGGGCAAAAATCATTAGATGGTGATTTCCCCCCTGTATGCACAGCTGTGTACGCGTTCGCAGCATGCAGGTCTGAATCAGACCCAAAGTACAATGCACAGGACTGCACATTGGATCTAAAACGTAAGTAAATGACATACAATCGGACACTTTTCACGTGATTTATCGGCCCGAAGCGTCACGTTGAAAAAAGGCCAAATCGCACTAGTGTATATAGGGCCACTTACTGGCTTCATATATCAATGGGAGAAGAAGCTGTTCTCTGCAGAGATAGGACTTCTCCCTTTATAGCAAGCCCCCACAATGACAGACCATACCCAAGCAAGGGGGAATCCTGACTGGTTGACTTAGATAATCCTCAGATTTGACACTGGGGTACTTCCTGTTTCATTTCACCCCCAGTAGGCTGGGAAGTCTGCTCACACAACTGCCAGGATACCCCCCCCTGATCAGCCTTTCACATTCCTAGTACTCTATAACAAGACTGGCTGACATCGCCTCGCTTGGCTGTATCTTGTCATCACAACTCCCACTTCTAGCTCTGAGTTCTCTACCGTGACTGGGTCCCTGAGGGTCTCCCAGAGCTCAGGCAGACAAAGACTTGACATTTGGTTCCCCAGTGTTAGACTGAGAGGCATACAGTATGTAGAGTGAGGGCGGTTTAAAGGATCTACTCACTGGATGCACCTTACCCTTTCTTTTGTTAGGAGACAATATGCAAAAACTCCGGTTCTGTCCTCATACTCTACTCTTGGACCAGAAGTGATTTCCACTGCTCGTTCAGCAGCATGTTCTTCAAGCTGAGTTCTGTGTAAGCACTAACTGTACTACAGATACGTTATGGGCAGAAGAGGGAGACATATAGATTCAGGAGCACATAAGAAACAAGAGAGGGAAGAACGTAATTTAAAGGAACATGGCCTGTTCAAAGAAGAGGAGATAAAGAATAATAAACCAAGCAGAGAAGTTGCTGAGAAGTCTACGACTTGGGTGTAAGAGTCTGAACTATTGGGAAATAAACACAGCCGGTAGAAAGACTGGCAGGTAAATCACAATGTAGGAGTCTCATATAATGCCAGAATGACAGGGACTATTGGCCTGAGCTGTGCTGCACAAAGCAGCAGTCAACAGAGGGAAAGACATCGGGAGGTCCAAACCATGGGCCACAGCCATATTACCACCATCTACAGATGGAGCTGGCCTTATTATTGCTGGCGGAGCGCCAGGACCGTGTCCCTGGCGATCCGCCAGCAATCTGGCGCTCTGGCTGAATGAGACGCTCGTGCGTCTCCCACGCACGAGCGTCTCAATAGCCGGGCGGCGAGGCGGCGCGGCGGGTGCAGTCCTGCCCGTCTCCAGCTTCAGGGAGACGGGCAGGGCTGCGGGGGGCTGCGGGGTGGCGGTGTGGACCGGCGGGGACCCGGGGAAGCCGGCGGGGACCCGGGGAAAGGCACCGTCGGAACGGGACGCGCGTGCACCTCGTGCACGCGCGTCCCCTTCCGACATACAGATGGCGAGGGGCGGGGGATGGCGGGTGGCGAGTCCTCCGCCATCCCCAGCAACGACAAGCCCGGCGCTATCTGTAGCTGGGGAAAGCTCCGAAACTGAGCAGCAGCCATCATCATTGGTGATAATGCTCAGTGGGGCAGACGTATTAAGCGTGGTAAAGTGATAAAGTTGTCATAAAGAGGTGATAAAGTGGAAGGTGATAATGCACCAGCCAATCACGGCATTTGAAAAATTACAGTTAGGAGATGATTGGTTGGTGCATTATCACCTTCCACTTTATCGCCTCTTTATCACTTTGGGCCTTATTTTGGTTCATTCTTTCTGACAAAATCCTTCTTAGATGGGCAAAACCATTTGCATTGCAGGTGGGGCAGATGTAACATGTGCAGAGAGAATTAGATTTGGGTGGGGTTTTACTTCAAAGTGAGATCTATATTGCAGTGTAAAAATAAAGCAGTCAGTATTTTCCCTGCACAGAAACAAAAGTACTCACCCAAATCTAATTCTCTCTGCACATGTTACATCTGCCCCCCCTGCAGTGCACATGGTTTTGTCCATCTAAGAAGGATTTTGTCAGAAAGAATGAACCAAAATAAGGCCCTTTATCAGGCCAAATATATCGTCTGCCCCACTGTTCTCCCAGCAAAATCCAGTGTGTAACTGCCCTAGTTCTGAACAGGGGCTTTTAAGTGTTTTCAACCATAAGCCAGCAGATTGCTAAATATCTCACTGCCGGATGGGTTATCTGACTGCTTTAATACCTTACGTAGAATATAATGTATTTCAGGTACAAGGTGTAGTCTAGTCGCTCTAGTAATACAGAGACTTTATAGTGACAGTACAAGATATCCACGCAACAAGGCCGCCACTGTAACAACAGGAAAACCGACTCACAGTGTAGAGGCTAATTTGTCATACACCTTCCCCATTCTTCTCATCCTTTCCTCCCTACCCATTGTCACACCAGGGGACTCAGTCGACAAGACTGAGACCTCTGGTGGGGACCTGGACCGGTACCTGAACCGGGGAGGTTGGAGAGGACCCCTGCGCATGAACTGCGCGACAGTGCACCCAGAGCCAATAAGCAGTCAGAGGTAAAAGTACAACCAGATTTATTATGCAGAGGGTTGTAATAATACAGGCAGTAAAGTATGCAGGAGAAATGACAGTTCATACGGATTGCAATACTTTACAGGGATGATGATTGGAGTATCGATGGTGGAACATCGGATGGATATCGGGTATGGAGACTGTAGGTCCGGAATGACGGACGGCAGGAAGGAGCTTGACTGTGGGTCCGGAGTGTCGGACTATCGATGGTGAAACATCGGAGACGGATGATGGAGACTGTGGGTCCGGAATGACGGACGGAAGATAGGAGCTTGACTGTGGGTCCGGAATGACGGACGGAAGCTTGACTGTGGGTCCGGAGTATCGGACTAACGATGGTGGAACATCGGAGATGGATGATGCAGGAGCATCGGAGGACCAGAGTCCTGGAGCTAGGCTGGACCGCTGGGCTGACGAGGCAGGCTCACAGGTGATGGAATAACCTGGATGTCGACAGGAGATGGAATAACCTGGAACGCTCTGCAGAATGGGAGACAACACCAACGGAGAAGTACACTTGCACGGAGACAAGGACAGCTGACCATATACAGGAGACAACTGAAGCACTAGCATTGATCTGAGAGCTCCCAGCATACTTATACCCACTGGGTGGCCAGGATTGGCCGGGCAGGTATGACTGGGAGATCAGATCACACAGGATTGGACGGGAATGACATGTGACTGGGAAAACATGGCAGCCCCCATGTCAGGCTATGGCGGGAAAGTATGTTTGTGCACACCATGCTGGATACTGGGAGCAATGGCGGCGGACAGGTGGATTGCCGTGCACTGAGTACTGTCACTGGGGACAAGGAGAGCGGTGCGCCGCGCAGCCGCGGACTCAGCAGCGCTGAGCAGACTGGAGGATGGCAGCGGTGATGGCGCACGGCAGACAGGACGCCGGCAGGGATGACGTCTGGACCGCAAGCTGAACCTGCGGAGGCACTTAGCCGGTAAGAAAGTCTGTCTGAGAGCTCGGATCGTGACACCCATCCATCTCTCGATGGGAGCAAAAAAGTAACTCCCAAATTAATGAGATTGGGAATCCAGAGACGCCAAGTACAAATAAGGTGTTACAGCACTTACTTTACTTCCCTTCTTAATGGCACTAGGTCATGAAAAGGGTCGTAGGATCCCCACTTATGATTAATCAGAATAAGACTCGTTCGTACAATACGTAACTGCAAGAGACCTGATAAATATGTAGCTTGTAACCACTAACGGCCATGAATGCGCTTGCATCAAGTGCTCTACATGATAATATCTTACACAATTTATAAAGATTATAATGAAGCGTCTCACGGTAGATGGGAGATGCGGAAGAGCTCCGACAACTCTACAGCTCTCAACAAAATAACCCCTCGAATCTTTTTCAGCAGCAAATTTCAGCGTTACTAATTAAAAAGTTATTGGTAGCCTCTTAACATGTGACGCACACACCTCTCAGATTATATAGTAAGGAGAAAGTGGATGTCCTTTCTGATCTTGATGAACCCTGGAAAGCAGTAGCTGCAAATACCCAGAGAAAGCCGTATTTAATACTAGCCAACCTTTGTGATAGAACCACAGCCCATGAAGTCTGTTATCATCTCAGACAATCAGCGCACCACGTGACCGTCTCCCGTACGTGAGTGGCAGCAAGATCCGCCAACTAGTCTAGAAAAAAAAACCTTATTATATATTGTCTTTTTTTTTTTTTTTTTAAAGCAAGTTTGATTTTTTTTTTTGTTCCAACCACAATAACATTTCACAGGTTATTATTACAGTAGAAAATCCTTTTGTTTTGTGTTTTTTATTTTTTTTTTCCCCTTCAAGTCAGCAGCTATTTTGAATAGTAATCTTGTTCTCATTTTACAAAGAACGTTCTGTCCTACCACCACTCCCCTGGAATAAAGGCGGCTTTGACACCGTCTGACAGGACCCTCAGAATTTTTTTTCTCTCCCATTCTTTGCATACACAGTGCTTTTGACTTTTCTTTAAGAAATCTGTTGACTTCATTGAAAAGTGACAGGGCAATATTTAACCTGAATAGAGGCATGTTGACTCCTCTTATTAAAAGTGACAGTTAAGGACATCTCCCGCTTTATTCCCTCTGATACAGGCAGACAACTCTTTCAGTACTTTCTAGTATACAAAATCAAAAACAAAAACTACTTGAAGGGGGGATGAGTACCTCATAAACGATGTATGAGTGACATTCATAAGTTTAATCTAGCAAAGAAACCTTTTTTTTACCCATCCACAAAATTAAAGGCCTTTCAAATGAGTTTGATATTCTGAGACAGGTTGGCAACGTTCCGACAGCATTGTCACACCTCTCTCACACTTGCTGCCATCCGTCATTTTCTCAAGCGCTTGACTGGAGCTTGAGAACATTACATACTCCGTAATGTTGTGTCAATGAGTTCATGGTGGCATCTTCTGTGGAGGGATGGGGAAAGTGCCATATTGGGTTCAAGATTAGTCCACTGCTGTGATTTCCATTGACTAATGGTTCCGGACATGGGTGTCAACATTTCAAAATGATTGGGTGGAGGGAATTGGAGAATAGCAGTACAAATATTGGGATGCTCAAGCAATCACAACATCAGCACCCTCAGAGCTATAGTTCACCCTAAGCTGCAAGGTCCTAAGGCAGTGTTTCCCAACTCAGGGACCCTAACAGTGCATGTTTTCCTGATTTCCCAGTTTGTGCCCAGGTACTGGTTGACACCTATTTAAAAAAAAAAACACAGGTGGAGCTCCCTCAGCATCCGCTGATTTATTTTGAATGTGAGTTTTGGAAGTGGAGGGCAGCCATGAGATCTCAAAACTCACTTTCAAATGAGTGGGCGGCAGCTGGTGGGCTTAGAGAGAATTCTCAGCCCATCAGCAGCTGCCCATTCCTTTTAATGGAAGTTTTGAAATCTTATAGCCGCCCTCCACTACCGCAGAGAAGCCTGTTCCCCAGATAATGCAGAGCAGGGAGAGCGCCTCTCCTTCCTGGCACTCTCCCTGCTCTGCAGACTAGAGGTGTGCGCCAGTGGCACACACCTGATTGGATGCGATACAGCTCAGGTGCTAAAAAAGCACCTGCAATGTACCATGGATGGGTTCCCATTATGACCGATCTTACGCTCTGCTCCACATTCGTCCTCCGGCTCAGACTGGATGCGCACGGGACCGCCCATCCGATTGGATGTCAAATACATCCGGTTTGTGCCGATTTAACCCGAATTCTCAGCCTGATCCATCGGAATCGGATGAATTCGGCCCAAATCGGACAAGTGCATATGGTGGCCTTAAGAGATGTGGGGAACACAATACAGAAATTAGTGGGATAACAAGTATATATCACTTTACCACTCTCATATCTGTGTGACCTTGGTGGGAAAACACAACCTTATGCAGTTAACTATACGCTTGAAATTTAAGGAGATACTGAAGAAAGCTAAACAAACGGTTGGTTGTTGGGATACAGCACAGAGTGTTCCCGGAGCGGCAAATGACACTTCACCCGTGTGCCTTCATCTCTGCCGCACTTTTCCACACATAATAACCTCTTCTCCACAGTTATCACTACATAAAGATTATCTGAGTACTCTCAGTAAGTTTTTTTTTTACTTGCTTGTGAGAAGATTCAACAGCAGAAATTTGTTCCATATCAGTTTGCTTCAGTAGAACATCAGTCGTCTAGGAGTAGAAATCCCGTCACATTCCCTTCCCAGTACGGCGGCTTCATACTGAGACTGCCGCAGTGTCTTTTTTAAATGTTAAAACTTAAATATAGACTTTAAACATATAAATTGCTAAGTACTACCGGCTATATGGCGGAGGAATGTGCAGCAGAATCTGTCAGGATAATACATCATATTTGGTTTATTTCCAGGTCACCATCGTTCCTTTTATGTCTGTGATTTTATCACCACTCATTAATGTAGGTATGAAACAGCTATAACATATCCAGCCAAGAACATATGGGGATAATACAGAGGGAGTGTGGTGTAGTGAAGCATACACCTGTATATGATACATGTCGATATTCAGGCTGCCTCCTCTGGGAACAGGGGTGTGTGGTGAGGCATACTGGGGGTGCGGCGAAGGATAGTGATATTGGGTAGGAGCGGAGCGTGCGCGTGGGGGGGCTGCACAAATCACATCATCACAGGCCCACGCCACTACACAATTGTAACACAGTGGGTGGGGCAATGATTACAACATTCATGTCAACCGCTACATCGCCCAATCAAGCGCAGTTGAAGTCCAGAATGGAGGTCATGGCGATGGCGCTGATAGTTAATGCTGAAATTGGTGGTAACCACTACAACCCTTTGAGGAGAGCATCGCCAGGGAGGGACCCAAGCAGCCTCCCCTGCCTTGTATGCTGATTTCATTCTGCATTGTCACAGCCTATTGTGCACCCATGTGCAGGGTGAAATAACTGCTGCAAAGTGACAGCGCTTTACTGCAGAACCTGCGCCCTGAGGCTCTTCGTAAAATTTGCCACTTTGAGAAATTATAGTTTAAGTTACTGCCTCACAGCACTGAGGTCATGGGTTCAAATCCCGTCATGGTCCTAACTGTGCGGAGTTTGTATATTCTCCCCGTACTTGCGTGGGTTTCCTATGGGTACTCCGGTTTCCTCCCACAATCCAAACAAATACTGGTGGCTTAATTGGCTCCCAACAAAATTACCCCTGGTGTGTGCGTGGGGAATATACTGTAGATTGTAAGCTCCACTGGGGCAGGGACTGATGTGAATGTTCAAATAATCTCTGTACAGCGCTGCGGAATATGTGTGCGCTATATAAGAAACTGGCAATAATAATAATTTAAGGTGTGTGGAAAGTAGTTTCCCGGGTGCATTTTCTACTATAAACTGTACTCTGTTCTATTATTTCCTTCAGTCATGAAATGTTACAAAATAGCGATGTGAGTTTCTGCCCGTCGTGTTCAGAAGCGGTGTCCGTTGAAAATAATGTCAAGCAAACACGACAACACAAATTTTTATTTTCCTTTGTTTTTTTTCCTATCAGATTTTTTATTTTTTTTGACTGAACGCTGTATTTACTTTTTCACTGTGAAGCAAGCAAGCATTTATTAAAAGGGGTGTGCTGTAAATTTGATTGACCATATGTTTTGTCAGGTTTAATATATGTTACAGAAGTCACTGCCGCCTGCGCCTTAAGAAAACTAGTTTCAACCAACGAGAAAACAGAACAGAGACAATTTAATAAGCGTTCGCCTCACACCTTGCCAGATGCCGGAATTTCATTACCTCAGTAATAGCTCACATGTACAATGGGTGCCCACCCCCCCCCCCCCCCCCCCGCCTTATCCCCCCCACAAAGATTTCATATTTCTGTAATTCATCTCATTGTGCTTTAAAATTCCGCACCCTATTGTCATTTCGTGGGTGTAATTGAAACACTATTTTTTTTAAATGTATTTATTTGTTTATAAAATATCGACCTGGCAAGAATCTGGACAGTATAATGTAATATAATTGTATTACCCACAGCTAAATGAAATGAGATCTAATATTGGCCTATAAATATTTATTCATTTTTGTAAATTTTAGTTTCTGTTTATTTACATTTTTATTTTTTACTAACAACTGACCGATGGCAGGTAGGGATTGGGACATTTTGTTAATGAGTAAAGGAAAGTGCCATTCACTATGGCAATGTATCGCACACAGCCTTGTATGCGATACCTCTGCGGCTGGATCCCATACGATATATCATATGCAGTCTTTTTGCCTACGATGTATCGAAGTACCATGCCCCCCGTCGTGATGTAAAATGTTGGGTGTGGCCTGCAATCGCGGCATACCTATGAGGCCACTCCCCCTATTACATTGGCCACACCCCATTTTCAGACGCCCGTGGCGTAGTCATGCAACCGTCCAGATTTCCAAATTTAAATTGTTGGGTGGTGTGATATCTTTCTAGTGTATGGGACCTTTAATTTAGCAATGTCTTTGCACAAAAAATAGAATAGAAAGATAGAAAAATAAAAGATTATTATTTTTGTATTATATGTTTATGTTCATAGCTTCCCAGCGATCCTGATTTAAGCAGAACATTGCTGATTTGAAAGATCGGTCCAATGGTTCTGGACATGGATATCTTTGTCCCTCCATCTGGAAAGTTGTTAGTTATGTCATATGCATTGGCTGCTCTGCCACGCGCACTTATGAGAATGGGGGTTTGGGTAGAATAAAAGGGGAGGGTTAGCGATGAGCCATGATGACAATGCCCCGCCCTATTTAAAAGTCTTGCCAATTCAAACAACTGCAAAGTTGGGAGATACAGATGGTGCAGTGCTAAAACATATTGCCGGACAGCAAGGCAGTAATTACAAATCCCAGATTTTTATAGGCAGGAATAGAGATAAAAGGCCACATGACATACTTTATGCTTCTCACTGTTTTGGAGGTAGATGTCTAATCTTTAAACATGTATGTTTAAAGATTAGCCCTTTATGTATGACCCGGTATTACTAATTAGTCTGCCATTTAGATCCTGGCAGCAGTGATCTGAGCTGGAATCTATTTCCTTCCCATTTAACGTTATGGATCTGTTCTATGTGTGACAGTATCGGGAACTGTAGTTACCACCAAGTTCATCCCCAGTGGTGATCCGCAGGCTTCTCTCTGCAGCGCACTTGTCCTGCTTGGATTCTGCAGCCAATAGCGAATCCAACATTGAAGTTGTAATACCAGGAAAATATGTATGTCCCATACACTACTGCGACTTGCCTGAGGGGAGAAGTCACAGCCGATCCCCTTGACCCGCCCGACAGCTTCCCGGATGGCAGGACCTATGCGATTTGCCCGACTTCACTGGATTCTGACGCATCTACTGTACCTAGGAGAAATTGGGTGAAAAGTGGCAATTTGTATGTGTTTTAGATCTGATCCGATGTCCCGTGTGCATCAGATCAGAGCCTCTAGATCGCTGGTGCTGCGCTATTGATAGACATGTGTAAGCAAGGCCGTCGATAGAGGGGGGAGTGGGTACTTTTACCTGGGCCCGGGTGCTTAGCAAGGGAGAGAAACAGCTGCAGCATCAGCCTGTCTTCTCTCTCCCAGAGCGTGTGTTGCAATCACCGGACGCAGTCGCCGGTCGCTGGCCCGCACCCCTGATATTTTTCCAAGGTGTTGTCACAGCCCTCCAGTTGGCCACACCCCCTCCAGTTGGTCACACCCCTTTGTTACCAGGGGCGCAGCAGTGCTACGTGTGATTCAGTGCTGCGTCCACGTGTGATCCAGTGCTACGCCCACGTGTAATACATTGTTGCGTCCATGTGTGATTCAGTGCTGCGTCCACATGTGATCCCGTGTTGCGTCCATGTGTGATCCTGTGCAGTGTCCACTTGGGATCCAGTGCTGCTTCTATGCATGATCCAGTGCTGCGTCCATGTGTGATTCAGTGCTGCGTCCACGTGTGATCCTGTGTTGTGTCCATGTGTGATCTCGTGCTGCCCCCATGTGTGATCTCGTGCTGCACCCATGTGTGATCCTGTGCTGTATCCATGTGTGATCCAGTGCTGCGTCCAAGTGTGATCCAGCGCAGTGTCCACTTGGGTGATCCAGTGCTGTGTCCATGTGTGATCCAGTGCTGTGTCCATGCATGATCCAGTGCTGCGTCCATGCGTGATCCAGTGCTGCGTCCATGCGTGATCCAGTGCTGTGTCCATGCATGATCCAGTGCTGCGTCCATGCATGATCCAGTGCTGCGTCCATGCGTGATCCAGTGCTGCATCCATGCGTGATCCAGTGCTGTGTCCATGCATGATCCAGTGCTGCGTCCATGCATGATCCAGTGCTGCGTCCATGCGTGATCCAGTGCTGCATCCATGCATGATCCAGTGCTGCGTCCATGCATGATCCACTGCTGCGTCCATGCGTGATCCAGTGCTGCGTCCATGCGTGATCCAGTGCTGTGTCCATGCATGATCCAGTGCTGCTTCTATGCATGATCCAGTGCTGCGTCCATGTGTGATTCAGTGCTGCGTCCACGTGTGATCCTGTGTTGTGTCCATGTGTGATCTCGTGCTGCCCCCATGTGTGATCTCGTGCTGCACCCATGTGTGATCCTGTGCTGTATCCATGTGTGATCCAGTGCTGCGTCCAAGTGTGATCCAGTGCAGTGTCCACTTGGGATTCAGTGTTGCTTCTTGTGTGATTCAGTGCTGCATCCATGTGTGATCTCGTGCTGCGTCCATGTGTGATCCTGTGCTGCGTCTAAGTGTAATCCAGTGTAGCATCCACTTGGGATCCAGTGCTGCTTCTATGTGTGATCCAGTGCTGCACCCATGCGTGAACCAGTGCTGCACTTATGCTGGTATCGCACTGTGGGCCTTATACTGGTTCACTCTCAGATTCCTTCTCAAATGGACAAAACCATGTGCACTGCAGGGGGGGCAGATGTAACATTTGCAGAGAAAATTTGATTTGGGTGACTTATTTTGTTTCTGTGCAGGGAAAATACTGACTGCTTTATTTTTACACTGCAATAAAGATCTCACTTTGAAGTAAAACCCCACCCAAATCTAATTATATCTGCACAAGTAACATCTGCCCCACCTGCAGTGCAGCATGGTTTTGTCCATTTGAGAAGGAATTTGCCTCTGAGAGTGAACCAGAATAAGGCCCTGTGTGTGAGGGGTATATCATGGGGGTGGTGTATACTGTGTGTGCAGCAGTTAGATAATGGGGATGGTGTATAGTGTGTGTGTGTGTGTGTGTGTGTGTGTGTGTGTGTGTGTGTGTGTGTGTGTGGTATATAATGGGGATGGTGTATATTGTGTGCGTGTATACAGCATTACAGTGGGGGCATAAACTTTTTTGTCATGGGGGAGCAAAATTTATAGTTATGCCCAGGACTGCAACTAGGAATTTTGGGGCCCGGGACTGATTTCCAGTCTGATTCCCCACTTTCCCACCTCCCCCCCCCCCCACCCCTCCCTTCACTTACCGCCTGACTCCTGCTGTAGGTCCCAAAGCATGCCAATTAAAATGTAGCACCGGCTGGTGAGCCAATCTGAGCTCCTGTACCGGCAGTCGCTCCGATTGGCTAACAGTACACAATATCTGATTGGCTCAAAAGTCGGTGCAGCATTTTAATTGGCCGCCGACGTCCTGCATTGAAGAAGCAGTCAGCACAGCGGAGGCAAATGGAAGGGGGGTTTGCAGTGGGTATTATGAGCTGCCCGAGCCCTTCCAGTGGCCGGGGCCCGGGACAGCTGTACCCACAGCATCCCCCTGCCGGCAGCCCTGGTTACACCACTGGTTAGATTCCATTGTTGTCTTCCCCATGTGTACAGCCCAATTCTCCAGTCTATAGCTTAGCTTTTGGAGCAGTGTTACGTCCCATTATTTCTGTTCTAAGTAGAGAACTGGCTCTAGTCATTTGGACAGTTTAAAACCTATCGCACATTTATGATTCATCTTTATTCAAAGGCTGTAACGGCATCTGCCACATCACCCAATTTTGCCCAATAATGATAAGTTTAAAAGTTGAGCACAGTGAGCTTTGTGAGATCCACCGCGGCCATAAAGATTTCTTGCTAACAAATTTAGCGAGATAACACGCAGGAAAAGCTATATTCCTTACTACTAATGGATGATGAAACTGGTTCTTTTCAGGAAAGTGACAGCAAGAAAAGTGGAAATATGAGATTTAGATTTATCAAAGGGCCATTATTTGGAGCACTTACGTTTACATGAACAGAAGATAAGTGCTAAGCCTTTTGCGCCTTTGATAAATCAGGGCTCATGCTGCAGAGGCCGCTGGTCAGAAATCTTGACTAAGCAGCAAATCATCATGTGTTCTGGCTCTCTGGGGCCTTCAGACAGAAAATGCACATTTGTGTGTTCCGCACCAGGATCCTGTATAGCTGCTTCCTGAAATGGGCAGTGTGACTGGCGGCAGATAGGGAGGAATTTAATGGCTGTTCGGGGTGATTCAGCAAGGTTCAGCAAGCAGCGCAAATGAACTCCTTACCGAGGAGTTAAATGCCGCCCACTAGATGAGCGAACCCCCGCCCCCTCTTCTCAGCCGCCCGAATGGCCGCATTTGCATGGGAATGGATGTGTACGCTGTCGCTTCCATTCGGATGCGGTTGTATGGGTGAAAAATCCTGCGTTGGTCGCCTCCCATTGAAGGATTTTTCACCCAATCGTATAAGTCTGCTCTGACTTTTATGTGGGCCGTAGATGGCCGAACATCATGTGACGTCAGCTTCCCGACGCACGCGTTGAAATGGTAACACCCAGCTTTTTTCTGAGCGCACCTACCATTTTTGTGGGCATGCCCAGGAAACACTGGGCGCCCCGATGCGCCATCCCCCTGTCTGCCCACTGCTCACTCCCCCTGTGCTAACGCTTCGGTGACTATACATGCGCATAATCAATCGCCCATACGCATGCGTAAAGCCGCACCATCGATCCTCGGCATGAATACGCTGGAGACTGAGTAATGCTGAATCACCCCCTTCATCTGTAAACAAGTCTGGTAACATATTAGCTGCGTGTTTCATTTCCTTTATTCTCCGTGTCCAGGGGCAAATGCAGGATTTTTTTCTGGGGGGTTCCCAAAAAACCACCAAACGTACAATATTATTAATCCCCGAACCCTCGTGTCAGTATACCACGAGTTTATCGGGAGGGGCTAAAATGACACAATTCTAATGGAATCTCATCATATTGGCTCCGCCCCCTCCGCAATGAGCCACAAATTATGGCAAATTGGCTTTGTAATATCATACTTGCTTTCTCTCTTCTGTCAGGGGGGGGGGGTCTGGGTACTCAGAAGCCCCCCTTGTGTGCGCTATTTCTGTCTCTCCCCCTTACTAGCTTTTGCCATGCAGTAAGGAAGGCGATTGTAGCCCTTAAATCTGTTTCCTCATGGGTATGGAAGAAAGCCACTGGAGTCTATGCAGCCCGGCTTATAAACTAATTCAACATATGTGCACCACACTCCCCACCCCAATGTTCCTGCTATTCCACTATATTATTTTACAAATTGTGTTTGATATATTTTAAATATTTTCTTTGATGTATTATATTTTTCCTTTTGATTCTGCCATAAAACAGCAGCATTGTAATTTCACTCCTTTTTTTTTCCATACAGTAAAGGTCTGTGTTAGTCAGAGTCTGGTCACCAGCTGTAGGCATGGGGACTTAAGCGGAGAAGCTGAAAAGAGTGGTTTTCATAAGGAAAGTAACCTTTTGGTGCTAAAAAGTTAATGAAAATAAATTATTCCATCTGACTTTCACAGAATGCCAACGGCAAGGCAGCACTGTATTTCTGTCGGGGGAAATGTGTAGGATGTTTTCTGATTCTCTAAACTGCTGCATGAGGAAATCATAGGGCTAGGTGCATGGATAGGACGTGTGTAGTGTTGTAAAACACATGGCTGTATTGTTACTGCTAAGGTGGCCAACCAGTGCTGTCTTTCCCATTGGGCTCAATGGACAGTTGCCCAGGGGCCTGAGGATTCTAGGGGCCTGCCCCAATGGTTAAGATGGCACTGCTCCATCGAGCTACATTATTTTCTGGGCGGCGGGGTGGGAAGGAAGCACTGCTAATTTTGAAAAGACTGGCCAGATGCTGATTGGGCACATTGAGAGTTCAGCCAATCAGCATACGGCCAGTCTTTCCAAAATCAGCAGTGCTTCCCACCCGCTGCCCAGCAATTAGCGCTACAAGCTCCCAGCCGCCGCTGCCCAGATCCCCACTGCCTGGATGCCACTGCCCGGACCCCGCATCCAGGCCAGCTGTTCCCACACTTGGTGCGGTTCTGCAGAGCACGACGTGGTCAGAGGTCACGCTATGCAGGCCGCACCTGTCAGCACTGACCCCACCCGCCCGTTCGGTCCCGGCGGCGCTGGGCCGCCCATGTAAGTAAATGTGTGGGACGGCCGGTGTGAGGGGGCAGCAGTAGCGCACGCAGGGGGGGTTTCTGAGTACCCAGAAACCCCCCCAGGAGTCTAAGGGCCTTAGGCTGAAAGCTGAGGGTCCCCTCTTTCCATGGGTACAAGAATTTAAAAAATCGGCCCTAGGGAACCGGAGATATCGGACTTCAAAGCAGTGGTCCCCATCCAAGCCTGTTAATTGCTCTTCCCAGTCAGATATTTCAGGTTTTGTCTGACGTAGAGTTCTTATGAGGGTATATTCCAAAAGCTGGGACTCTCCCCCTTTGAAGAACACTAGTAGCTTGTCTCTACTGTTTCCAGAACCAGAGATATCAGCCTTCCAGCAGCTGGTTACTGCTCCAGCTCCACACACCTGGTATGTAGTATTATATTCTCGTGGGCAGATTGCTCTGCCTCCTGAACTCTGATCCCCTAGTCCCCAATACCATTTGGTAGGTGGGATTCTCTAGTTTTTAATTCCATTAAAATCTAAGAAATCTATTTCCGGGAACTGGAGATATCTGCAGTCAAGCAAGCTGTCCTCCCACCAAAATTATGAATAATAAGCCAACTACACTATACACCCCTGCTCTGCATATTAAACATCCTCTACCACCCTGGAAATTTTGTATCAGGGCCCCTTCATTTAGCCCAATACCCCCTTCTCCCACCCCATCTCCCACCATCTGTACAGTAAAGGGGTAATTAGTGGAAATTACTGATCCAGGCCCTACATGCTGAGTGGTTGATACACTACCCCCTACCACCTGGGGGACATCAAAGCTTCCCCCACCCCTACAGCTGGAGGATCGGTAGGTGCCCCAATACATTGCTATGCCCAGGGGTCTACACTGCTGTTGACACCCATGTATGTATGTATGTATATTATTATTATTATTATTTATATACATTTGGTCTATCTATAATACTTTAACTGACCCGGCATATACTGGGTCACCTAAATGTCTATCTCTGTGCTTTTCTCCGCCCCTCTAGAAACCCCCTTCTGAAAATCCTGCGTTTGCCACTGGGCAGGGGTATTTTTTTATTAGGGAGGCTAATCACACTAATGTAATCATATGCAAACTATATTGTATTTGCTTTCTACACATCTAAAAGTACACTGGGGCCCATTTATCAACGAGTGATTAAAAAAAACCAGTGTGAATGATAAAACTTGTTGCGAATGATAAGTCGTGCTACATCCAATCAGATTCTGTTATGGTTTTAAAGATAGAGATGGGACAGACTTGGCACTGCAGAAGAGAAGGACTAGGTTAAGTAGGTGGAATACAAGATGGGCGGAGCAACACATGAAACTGGGGCGGAGCAGCACAAAGTGGAGGTGACATAGGGAAGGGCTGATGTAAGGCTTTTTGACACCCTAGGCAAAACTTAAAAAAACTGCCCCCCCCCCCCCAACCCCACACTGCCTCTAATACCTACTTTCCAGCCCCTCAAGAGAAAGTATGGATGCGGTATCTTAGAAGTTCTACATAGATATCCTTATTTTTGTGAGGCAGACTCAGCGGTGTTCCCTCCAGATCCTGGCGCCCTAGGTAGCTGCCTAATGGGAGAGCCAGCCATGGAAGGTGTGTGAGAGGACATGAATACTTATGCGACGAGCACTAGTTATAAGTCCAGCATGGCCACATCTGCCCCACCGCATCATTGCACGGAATTGAGATCGTTCACCACAGTGTCTACAGTAAAGTTTGCGAACCATTCTTCACCGCCACTATGTCATCTTTATACCATGTCAGAGGCCAGCTGCCATATTTATAATACTGTTACGCATAAACGTGTAAGGAACATCGGCAAAAAGTAAGGAGGAAATAAATAAAGAGTGGAATTAGCGCCATCACCCCCAGTGAAGACACCTGGATTGTGCAACCACAGGCAAGGGGATCAAAAGAACCCTAAAAGCTTAGCAAGATGTTCCGAAAGAGAACAATAAATTGAAAAAAGGAGCTTTCAGGCATACGGACCTCATGAAATCTTAACCAGAATTCTATAAAATCACCCTCAATTAAAACATCCTCTCCTTTGCAGCGCTGCACATAAATTTTGTAGCAGTCAGGGATTTATACACAGCTGCTTTTCTCTTTTAATCATATTTCACCTAGTGAAACGGCCGCAGAATCCCAGTTGCTATCATAAAATGCTAGTGTTCCGCTGGAGCAGAGTCCTCACTCAAACAGATGGAATTGTTACTAGATAAAGTGCACATTAAACGTCACCTTTGCAGCAGCGTTCCACGCACAGGAGTCAGATGTCCCAGGAATACTGAGGCAGGGCGAGAGAAACCGTACAGCAGGGCTCACTCCTGGCAGAATATGTTCTTTTCTTTGTTTTCTTCAGATAGCAAATGATAGAAGTCTTGTTACCTGCAGATGGTGGAGGCAGCCATTGTGTGGTTTAGGAGACGCCAGTATGTCAAATCACTAAGCTATCAATGAGGTAGGAACTTGGAAGCAGCAAGGCCTTAACTAGGACTGGATGCGTTAGTTGGGTGGACAGTAAATAGGTTGAGGTACAGTGTATAAGCACTGTGCCCAAAGCATGCCGAGCAAAAGCAGTACACTTATACGGTGTCCATGACGACGAATGTTAACATAGACCCTAAAAACCACGAAAAACTTATGTTGACCTTTTTCATGTTGACCTTTTCCATGCTGATTTATTGCTTGAGTCAACCTTTTGACCCTGTCTACCTTTTTAATATGTTGACCTATTGCTTATTGACCAATAGTGACTATTGACCTTTTTATAATCGACCCTATGATGACCCATGCTTGGCTTCTTTCTCAGTGGCAAACATAGATTTCTAGAGGTGGGTTTCCAAATTCAGCCCACAGTCTCCCACCTCATGGTAAGGCTCCTGTCATTTCTTCCCGGTAGCTGCTCTCTGGTCCAGTACATCGATGGAAAACTCAGATCCACACGCATAACAAATTTGGTAGGAGAAGTTTACAAGGCCCTGCCCCTTTGTGGCAATTTGTTGCTTCACTAGTCAATGGGGCGGGGGCAGAGCCAATATGACAAGATCCATTATATATACCATTACTAGGTAACAGGACCACTTTGGGGCTGTTTCACTGAGTCATGAGGGTCCATAGGGGGAGGGGGAGTAAGGCCAGGCATGTCCAAACTATGGCTCTCCAGCTGTTGTGAAACTACAAGTCCCATCGTGCCTTGCCACAGTTTTGCTATTAGGAAATGCTAAAACTATGGCAAGGCATGCTGGGATGTGTAGTTTCACAACAGCTGGAGGGCTGCAGTTTGGACATGCCTGCTCTAGGCATAGCAATGCACTGGGTCTCCTACCTACTTATTCATATCAATTAATAAATAAAAATCACAACTTACCCCTCCAGCAGTCCAATGCCATGTCTCTGCATGCTTCCATACAGTGTATGACTCTCAGCACTCTGATTGGTGCATAGCCATCCACCAACCATCATGCTAGTAGCCATTCACTGTGATGCTGCAAGCTGGGAGTCAGGTGGGCAATGCTTCACACTGCTCATATCTGCTTTGTGGAGTTTGCAACTACTGTAATTGAATCTTCCCCTTAAGTATAAGTAGGGTCAGTAAGGAGCGCAGCATAAGGCAAGATTAGCATGTCTACTAAATCATTCAGGAGCCTCAGTGCAATAATCCAGTAATAGTTCATGGGTTTACTATTCTTAATGACTTGCTTAACCAGCATCATGTGTCCTTGCCTCTGACAAAATACAATATCATATTTGGCCACTTTCACCGTAGTATCCAGAAAAACAATCTTTTTTTTAAATGTATTTATCATTATTTGCTTAGTTTTAATTCTTTACAGTCCCTGACATTCATAAAACAGGATCCAGTACAACAGGCATGGCCAAACTTTTGCTCTGCAGCTGTTTCGAAACTACACATCCCATCATGCCTTGCCATAGTTTTAGCATTACCTAATAGCAAAACTGTGGCAAGGCATGCTGGGACTTCACAACAGCTGGAGGACCATAGTTTGGGCCATGTCTGTGGTAGAGTGTTGCCTCAGTATTCCATCATACAGTACAACACTTTACACAGAAACATTGGGCCTTATTCTAGTTCACTCTTAGAGCATACTTGCCTACTTTTGAAAACTAGTTTCAGGGAGATTATAGTTGGTAGTAGAATTTTGCACAGCGCCCCATTGAGGGGGCTTGTCATGATCCATCCAAAGGGCGTGTCTAGTTCCATATATAAAGAGATTGTGAAAAGAGATTCTGAACGTGGCACCTAGAAGTGTGGGTGTGTACCGCTACATCTGAGAGGAATTACTTATATCCAAATGTAGATGAGTCCCAAAGCAGTTAATAAGAGTTACTGTACTTGGTATAGTACTGGGAAATGGTGCAGATGATTCAATGTAAATGTATCTGTCTCTCATTCCTTTTTTTCCAAAAAAATGTAACAGTGTAATGTGGGCTAGGTGAAATGAGGGAGATTACTAGACTAATAAGGGAGAGAGGGAGATTGCTGCTATTTCAGGGAGTCTCCTGCAGAATGCAGGAGGGTAGGCAACTATGCTCTTAGAGGCAAATTCCTTCTGAAATGGACAAAACCATGTGCACTGCAGGTGGGGCAGATATAACATGTGCAGAGAGAGTTAGATTTGGGTGTGTTATTTTGTTTCTGTGCAGGATAAATACTGGCTGCTTTATTTTTACACTGCAATATAGATGTCAGATTGAAGTACAAACCCAACCCAAATCTAACTCTCTGTGCACATGAGATGTCAGACTCATTTTGCATTTGGAGAGTTAAAGATGCACTCCATGACATTTCCCTAATTCATTTGGGTGGGGGTTTTCTTCAATGTGAGATCAAAGTGAGATCTACAGTATATTGCAGTGTAAAAAAAAAGCAGCCAGTATTTTCCCTGCACAGAAACAAAATAACTCACCCAAATATAATTCAATCGGCATCTGTTACAACTGCCCCCCTGCAGTGCACATGGTTTTGTCCATCTAGGAAGGATTTTGTCAGAAAGAGTGAACCAAAATAACCCCCATTGTCACTGTTCAAGTAAATATGTCATGTTTGAAAAAACGAAAAAATTATTGAAAACATATGTATATTTTAATGCCCTACTCTTTATCTCTATCTGCTGTTGTTAAGCAGGGCCTAGAAATTATGTCTCAGCATAAACTTTGAAATTAAGCTAGCAAAAGAAAATCAGGATGGACTATCCTCATTGGATGATCAAGTGTGGAGCCGAGTCTCCATCTGGGCCCCCTCCTCTCTAGCTGCTGTGCCAGACTCTACTCTGCTTGTGCAGGTCTTCAAGAAAATTGCACGGCGGCCATTTTTTTGATGATTTTTCTACTGTGTACAGTAGGTCCAAACCAACGGAAAATGGCTGCTGTGCAATTTTCTGAGTGATTTGTGCAGCACTGCAGGACTCCTGAGAGGTGAGTATCGAAAACCATAGGTGCATGCATTATAGATTCACACTAGCACCTGCAGTATATGCAGAAGCAAAATCTTAATTTTGAATTTCCCACAAAAAAAAAAAGGTCTTCTTTTCCACAATTCTACAGTGATAGTAGTTTCACGATGTAAAGTAACGTTAAGACTAACCGGTTGGAGCCAATGCTGCATCATGGAATACAGTAGCTCTGTTATGTCTTCACGCGACTACACAAGCAGAGCCGGCCCTAGCCTAAATGACGCCCTGGGCAAGATTTTGGCTGGTGCCCCCTAGCACCGCCACTAGTTCCGCCTCTGACCCTGCTCCCCTTTCCCAGCACCATCAACCCTCATCATAGCAGTCATCATTTTGGTGCTCCTACCCGCAATATTTTAAATATAAACAGTGCACACATTCGGTGCGCAGCCCAAACAGGGGTGTGTTCTTGCTGGGAAGGGGCATGGCCACACAATAGTACCCCAAATTCAAATTATGCCACACAGTAGTGCAACTTTATTCACATTATATCATGCGATGGTAACCCTTATTCACGTTACATCACACAGTAGTACCACTTTACCTTATATACATTACTCCTCACATTATTCACATTATACCCTTATCAAAAAATCCTGAGAAAATATTGTATTTTAAGCACCTCCATGGCCACACTGCAACCTAGCACAAAGCAGTATGAGCTGGGCAGAGGAGAAGAGCTGCTGCTGTCACTTAAGGGGAAGGGGCCTGGGGCCCCCACTGGGCCCTTTCCTCAGACTTTGGTCTGGGTAATTTGTACCCCCTTGCTCTTTCTCTCGGCACCCCTGATAATACCACACAGTAATGCCCCTTACACATGACACACATTAGTAATGTCCTTATAAACATAATGCCCCTTAAACATTATGCCAACCTTTATTAGTGCCCTTCATACACATAATGACACACATAATGCCGATTACACATATGTTGCACATTATTAATGCCCTTATACACATGACACACATAATGCCTGTTACACATATGTCGCACATTATTTATGCATTTATACATGATACACATAATGCCCCTTACACATATGCCGAACACTATTGCACAACCAACCCACCCGCAGAGAGCACTCGCACAGCCGCTAACACTGTGACCTCTGCCTCTGCTTGGATACAGATGTTTCCTCATACATCTTGCCTCAATAGTCCATGCAGCTCCTGGCCAGTTCTGCTAACATTGGGTGCCTTTTTTGCTGAAAATTCATCTTATTTGCATTGTTATGTGACCAGGACACACAAGGAGCTTCCGATGATTAAAATGATATGTGGCATGAATATATTCTGTGTGCGACTGTGGCTGTACCTGCATACAGAATGCTATGTTACAGTGATTTCCATGAGTACACTATTTCATATGAAGATACAGCCTCACTCACACACAGAATATAGGCATGCTGCATATCATTTTAATCAGCGGAAGCTGGCGGTGCTCCTAGGCATGCCAAACGCCCTAGGCATTTGCCTAGTTTGCCTATGCCTAGGGCCGGCTCTGTACACAAGACACCGATGTAATTATCCATTACATACTGTATGTATCCATAATTACATTACATATGTATCATGGAATGCGTTCTACATTATCATGTATACATAGAAATGCGATAGTACATAGAAAATCACATGATGTCACCATTTTACAGATTGTGTTGCTTTAAGGAAGACAACATGGCTTCTCTGTAACTCTCTGGGGCTGCAATATAAATGTCCTTCTTGTAAGTGAATGCTAATGTCACACACTAATTAGTAATCGATAATTCATTGGTATTGACAGCCAAATCAGCATTTCTCTGCAGCCTTGCACTAATGGCAGGTAATGAGTTAATTGCTGGCAATGTCCCTTCCGATGATCTGACAGGTTATTACTGGATAGACGTACTACAGCCTCTGATCTCAGTCTTTAGGGATAATGAGGTAATATTTAAGACTCTTTTAGAAGTGTCTTAGGAGAATTCTTGGCCAGACATTATCACTGGCCATGTAAATATTTGCAAAGTACAACTCCTTAAGGCCTGCTGATCTCTGTTGTAATGAATATATAATGCGCATGTAACTTAATAAAAGGGACTGTAATGTAAAACATGATGTTATAATGGATTCGGTATGAAATCCCGACGGTCAAAATCCCGACAGGGTCAAAATCCCGAATGGGTCAAAATACCGGCAAGGACAAAATCCTGACATGGACAAAATCCCGACATTTAAAATCCCTACCTGTTCAAAATCCCGACAGGGTCAAAATCCCGACATATAGAATGTACAGGTGAAACAGTCTACATGACTTTTCGTCGACAGGTGCGAGGTCGACATGGGTTTTTTCACTGTTTTTTTAACCGAATGTCGACACAGTCGACATGGACACAGTTGGAAGTGAACCGCAGCCCCTCGCATAGCTCGCTTTGCTCGCAATGCTTCGGGCACGGTGCCTCGCTGCGCTCGGCACACTATTTTATTCTCCTACCACACCCTAATGGATGGTAGGGCCTGAAATACCGCCTGTCGGCACATGTCGGCTCAAAAAACAGTGAAAAAAACGATGTCGACTTCGCACCTGTTGACGGAAAGTCATGTAGACGTTTTCACCTGCACAATCTATATGTCGGGATTTTGACCCTGTCAGGATTTTAAATGTCGAGATTTGGACCTGTCGGGATTTTAAATGTTGGGATTTTGTCCATGTCGGGATTTTGTCCTTGTCGGTATTTTGACCCTGTCGGGATTTTAACCCTCGGGATTTTGACTGCATCCCGTTATAATCACCCTATCCTACATATAAGTGCGCCGACTATTACAGCATATTTGTCAGACTCCGCTTAAACTGCCCAGCCGACTGCGGCTTCATGTGTGTATATTACAATTATCTCCGGACGGCTGGGCCAATAGGAAGGCAGACTGGCCCAGTCTGCTCATCATGCATGGAGTTCCATGATGCTACATTCTTTACTACGAATGTGCCCTTCAGGTTTTCTTTTGGCTTGGCCAGCCCCAGAAAATTAAATATGTATTTCCAGGCGTCAGGGAACCATCAGGGAAAGCAAAGCGATCATTGGCTGCCGCTTTGGACAATAAGCGCGGTACCTAGTAATGTTCCAGTTCAGCATTTGTGCGGGAACTTGGACGGTTTTTTTTTAAAGGGGCAATCATTTACCAGGCAAAACCATGCCATTTAAATTATTGACTCTTTAAAAAAATGGCCGCCAACCCTCACGGCACATAACTTGAACGCTATTATATCCAGCCCCCAGTAACTATGCATTGTGTCTATTCATCAATTTCACAGTTGTACTTAATTGCCTACTCCGCCAGAAGTTGTGGGAGGCTAATGATTTTTGGGGTAGCCCCCTACACCTCTGCAAGAGCAGACAGATCACACACACACACACACACACACATATATATATTCTGTTCCCACAGTATAGACAGCAGTTTAAAATAATTTCTATTCTGGCAACTGTGTTTACCTCAGGAAAAAAAATAAAACATGGCTGCCCCCATTCAGATTGCAGATGCATCAATTTAACGGTGTCTCTTTAATAACAAATACTTTATCTTTTTGTGTACACATTTAGTTCACCATAAATGAGCTGTAAAAAAAATAAATTCTTCATAGAATCTTAAGACAGGTTACCAAAGAGACATGAGATAAATGTAGGGAAGGGATGTCGTTAATGACCTATGTGTCGTAGAACTGCATATGCACTGTTCCATGAGTCAAGATGCAATGTGCCAATTGTGCACAGTCTGTAGGACATCTCGGCCCTTATTATAGTGAAAATCGATAATGCTTTCTGTAAATTGCTCCTCCCAAAGGAGCCGAACAAATGCTGAGGAAAGAGATGCCTGGCCCTGAGAAATCTGGACCACTGCAATTAGGAAGCAGTTTGATTTTAGCACTATGCCCGAGAATAAATGCCATGCCTCCATTTTATTTTCTCTCTCTTTTTTTTTTTTTATATGAACCAAAGTCTCGGCTAAACTCCTCACTTTTTCTAAGTATGGAAGACTGAACAAAAGTTTCTCGGGAATTTGAGTATGGTTGAAAAGAGACGATATCTTAATGAACGGAGAAGTGATTTTTGTGTAATTGTTTATGACAACTGTGAGCTCTGCCCATTAACGCAGCATTAAAGACCGCGAGGCAATGGTTCGCAGACACCGAAAATCTCACAATTATCTGCAAAAAAAAAAAAATGAAACCGAGGTTTAATTAACTGGAAGAATTCTGATTAAAAGAAAAAGAACAATTTGTTAGAGCCACTAATCGCTTTTTTTTTTTCCCTTTCTGAAAATATATTTTAATTGCGCCTAAAAAATCCCATCTAGAAAATTCCCCAAACCTGATATAAAAAAAAATCCTAATTGATACGAAATGTACGTTTTCTCTCAGTAATTAAAATAGGAAGTGTAAAAAAAAAAAAAAACTAGAGCGCGAGAGGGAAACAGCTGAGAAGCTTATTATGCGTCGGGCGGACCCTGCACAGAGAGTGACGGGTCAGTCAGGGGTGTAGAGGAAGTGTTTGGCCATCAGGCATGTGTCTCGCAGGGGGGAAGACGTCCAGTACTTAGTCTAGAGCAACAAGAAAGCGTTCTAAGCAGGGCTGTGAATTGGTTTTCATGCTTGCATTGACAGATTGGGAAAGCAGTTTGTTCTACCAAATTTAACAATGATATATCATTATCACAACTTTGGGGGAAATCTATAAAATCAATAAGTTTTGCAGCCTGAACGGGATTTATATGGCTGGCTTGCTGTGCTGGTCTCAAAGCGTAAGCATATGGATTGAGTCGCAGCCTGAGATCAATGGAATTTGTGGACAGTGAGCTCCATAACAAACCCCTCTGAAAAGAAATAGATGTAAAAACCAAATTTACTAGAGGATAAAAAGCTCCTCTTTTCCATGAGGCTGTAAAGTGCTGCTTGACTGCCGTTGTGAAAGCCGCTCGGAATATGTGCTGGTAATGCAGAGTCTCTGCTACTGACTACTTCCATGCGTGTGCATGTGGGTACTCCAATTTGTGATGCTTGTACTAGGAAGCTAGCCAAGATGGGAGCGAGAGGGGGGGAGAAATGAACCCTTTATATTGTAAGCTGAATAAAGAATAAAACCAGTCAATGTGTCTGCTGGGGAAAGACCATGGTGGCTTTATTTACTTTGTGCTGGCAGGACCTGCTAATGGAGAAAAATAAAGAGGCATAATTAAATAGTTTGATGAATTTGCAGCCCTTTTGTTTGAGTGGAGCAGGGAATGTGCGTGTTCCGTGGGGCCTCACAAAAAGCCCGGCTGGTAGTGAGTTAAATCTAGGAAATCAGTTCTTTGAAGACATTTTTATACTTCATTATCCCAGCATGTAAAATGACTTGTACTAAATGACTGAGGATTTTTTTTCCCCCTCTCTGCACCCTTCTTCTTTTCTTTTACGTTCCCCAAACAAAGAGAAGCATCAGGCGGCTGTGGGGTAATTCTTTGTGGTACCCTGGAGCTTGTCTGTTAGTATGTCAGCCAGGTGGCCAGTCAGCGCTTACACTCACACAGCCAATGGCTGAGGCCGGGGGGGGGGGGGGGGGGAGCATCACTTCCATAAACATAATGATTCATTCCTCCCTGTCTACTGAGCTGCGCATTCATTCTCCTACGGCATTGCTGCAGCCGCTCAGCAGATAACAGTTGGAGGGTATTTACTAACACATTGAAATAGGCAGTTATCCAAAGCAGGAATCAGTGGTGCACCCCCACCATTACTCATGGGCACTACACGGGTGACTGCGCTGTTCAAGCGCCATGTCACGCAACCGGATGGCAATGGCTTATAAGAGTGGTGATGACTCAAATTAGAACGGGTGGCAAAGAAAGCGTTAAAACGTTTACCTGTTAATTTTGTATTATACCTCGTAAATTCCTATCCGAGTCGATGAAACGTTGATTGGGTACAATACACCCACACACTGGATATTTGGATGAAGTGACTAACCACAAATGCAGCTTGTGGGGCACCTTAACTTTAAGATGAAAACATTAACATACATTATTGAGCATAAGGAACCTTATTATTAAAAATAATAATAATAATAATAAACTATAACTTCCACATTAATATCTCCAACATGGCGAGACCTTATAGTCTGCAGTGTGCAAGTCCAACCAGCAGGGGCACTGTCTGACAGGGAATAAGGGGCCTGATAGTTGGAGCTTCTATCACATATATCTGCATACCGTATATGAAAACAGCATCTATGGCACTAATATGGTAATTCAGCAGGGGGCATCACGCCTCTTGCTTCAATTAGTGATGCAAGCTGTATTCTAGGACGTAGCATCTGATCATCTGCAATACCATTGGGTGACTACGTGACCCATAGATACCTAGCGGACAGAGATCTTTACCTCTTCACTCCCCCACAACGGTGGTGGCACGCCTCCATTTTGGGAAGAGGATGCTTTTTTATCCAGTGATTTGGGATTGAAAAATGTGCAATCCCTGAATACCCTGGGTACCCGGGATTGAGCTTATTATCTGTGCCCCCCCCCCCCCCCTCCCCTCCACCAGCTGCCATGTAGTATTACTTACACAGGGTTGGTCGGTGGAGACAGGCAACAGCAGCAGGACCCAGCAGGTGGGAGGAGATCGTTGCGGTGAGAGGGAAGCACGTAGTGCCCAGAAATGGTGCGGCTGGTGGGCTGCTTAGCATGACCTCTGACCATGTCCCGCTGCGCAAGGCCGCACAGCTGGGGGCAGGAGCAGCCAGGCGGTGTCTGAGCTGCCTGGCATTAGATTGTTCATGCGCAGACCAATCCAGACTTTTGTGCATGAAGATCCCAGGAGACCAGAAGTTTAACAGATACTCAAACCACCCCAGGTGCCAACAACAATCATTCCCTGGTTAAATATACAAATACCTTCCATTGACCCTATTTTAGTGGGACACTGTGCCCCACAGGGGATTTGGGTGGGTAATTCACCGCTGCTCTGCATACCACTGCAGCGGCAATTGGAAGAGGAAGCTGTTTAGTGGTAGGAGATCCTGGGGGCAGCATCTGCTGGAGTCCTGGGCTTGCCCCCAGTGTGACAAGAATCTGGCTTGACCAGGTGTTATACCCCCAAATGTCTCACACCAGAGTATGAGGCCTGGTGTGCTCACAGCCAAGCCACCTTTCATGCACGTGAGCATAGAAGTACCTCCATGGCATATTGGAATTTTCTGAGTTATAGCACACATAAAGCAGCACCAATATAGTGTATTAAAAATTGTACAAAGTGAGAATAACCCAAATTTACTTTTTTATGTTTGATTTGAAGCTGATTATCCTTCAAATAGCTCATGAAGTATCTCATTGTCTGAGTTTAACATGTGTTTATGTACAATTTGGAAGCTTCCCAGGCCAGCAAATACCAGAGAATGACGGGTCTATGGGTGTGGTATGAGCTACCGATTCTTGAACAGGATTCTGATGTCGAAATCCCAACTCCCAAGACTCAGACAGGGTGGTGAGTGCTATGAAGCCCCTTGTGGGCTCGGTGGATCACTGTGCTCGCCACAAGTTCTCTTCTCTTAGACCCTCCACAAGGGAGAATAGCCCCTGTAAGTAGGGATCCTGACTTTTGGGCTTTTAACAGTCGGGATTCCAACTTCAGTCTACTGTCCATCCGGCACACCCACTGTCCTTTAAAATTGGAGAGTGCCCCCACTGGCCTCTTATGCCACATGTGATCATTGGCCAGTAGCGTCTTCCCGCCTTCCAATTGAATTGTAAAATGCAAACAACGATACGAATTTGCATAGAGGGAAGATCGTTTGGATGGGTTGGTGGTCTTCATGACAAGAGGAACAATGATATGCAAATTAACCCTTAAATACCCTCTCACCGATGAACTAATCCAACCAACTAAAAACCCTGAACAAAACTTGACCTGTCTAGCAACCAATATACCGAGACTCCCCAATCACAAAAATCTAATTTTGCTGGAAGGAGCTAGGGGGGGAGGGGGGCACCGTATCTATCTTTTATTATGCCTCTGATATGTCTATTTCCTTTTTTATTTTGTTGGTAATAAAACATTAGCTGAGGATGACATTGGGCTGCATTACGTATACCGTTATTTTTGGGAAACGTTCAGATAATGCACCAAGTTCTGCTGCAGCTGTGCACAAAACAACCCTAAGGTAATGAAAGCAAAGAAGGGAACAGCGACTGCTTATCTGGCCATCTGCAGGGCTACTTAAGTTATGCATCCCTGTGAGAGAAGTCCCAGGTGTAGGAGGAAATTATACCATGTATTAAGAATAACTAATCTGGCTTCTCTACGTGGAAGGAGCTGATCAGAGGGTTCCCCTGAGGAATGATCTCTCCACTCTATCTCTACCTCATTGCAGAACAATTGAGAAATCCAAGTGACTGCCCTTATTGATCAGCGTGACTGGCGAAAGTTACACAACCACCTCTGATGCTGAAAGCGGGCAGGAAAGCCAGAATGGCCGGTAATACACTGTTTGAGGTTCTATAAAGAGATTCCCTGAGATAAGTTCTTACAGTGTTACATGTAAAGTTGTCAATTTAACATTGAACGTTAGCTTGCCACTTAAACAGACGCCATCATCAGAATGATGTGTGTTAAAGCAGAGCTTGCAAAAAAATCTATATTATTGTGCAATTCTTGGAATTAATGGCTCTGGTTCGTTGCACCGCCGCTGTTATACATGTAGCTTTTATCACCTATGTCTTAGCTTGTAGCTTCCCAATCCCAACGTGTGATCGGAATATCGCTAATTAGCTGACAGCTTGTTTTTTGCACCATTATGTTTCATTTACTTTCCCTGTGTTTGTGTCCATGGTACGGTATCCTATGGTATCATTTCCCTATAAAAATGAATTTACTGTAGATTCTCCCTCTAAGACAGTGGTGACCTTATAATCTTTTATCTTTTCTCAAATACCAGGCATCAATATTATTTATAAGTAGGGAAGCCATTTTTTCAATCCTATAAAAAAAAAAAACGCTCTGGCCGCCCCACATAATTACTTACATGGGCAAGTGCGGCCGTCGGGGTGGCCGTGCGGCCGGTGCAGCATGACCTCTGGCGCGTCACGCTGTGCAGAGCTGTACAGCTGGGAACGGGAGAAGCCAGGCGGCAGTCTAATCCCGAAAACCCGGATTAAATCGGAAACTCCAATCCTGGGATTAAAATCTCAGCATTTTGGGGCGATACCCTATATGGGCTTCTCTCCACAGCACCGTCAGAGGGATCTGTCACGGATCCCTCCCCGCATGCCCTGCGGCCGGCGCCATCGCTCTGCACACTTGCATAGATACTCCAGAAGTCCAGGGACGGCGCAGCATCACAAGGACACGTCTTATCGCAAGAGCTGTCCTTTGTGTTACTAATCGCAAGCAAGCCATGTGAGGGGACGCGGTATACTTATACTGTGATATGTGTCAACATAGACACCAGAAAAAACTCACGCCAACCTTGTCCACGTCGACCCATTGCTGGTGTCAACCTTTCCACCCTGTCGACCTAAGCCATGTCGACCATTTCAATGTGTCAACCTATGCCCTGTCAACCAATAGTGGTCGACTTTATGACTGTCGACCTTCTTATAGTCGACCCTGTGACCCATACCCAATCCAGATGGCTGTTTGCTTTTATTTATTGTTTTATCCTTCATCGTCAAAGAAAGGATTTTGGAAGCTCCTTCCTGTTGCCTCAGTGAAGAAGTTCCTTCATGCTGCCTCGGCTGAGCAGGTTGGAGTATAGATAGAACCCACTTCCTCTTGGGCTCTGTGGTCTAGGAGCGATAGCTTAATCAGAGACAGATTATAGGGTGGAGAGTGACTGGACGGACCACACTCCCCCGAGATTACTTACTGTATCAAAACGGCTGCCCTGGATTTTCAAGCGGCTGTACACGCTACCTAGGGGGGAATCTCAAGAAGCCGCCACAGAGGGAAAGCAGCCATTTCTCTCTCGCTGTCTCTCAGTGACAACTATTTTATCATTTATTATTATTATTTGTTTATTACCCGTTATTTCTATAGTGCTTTAAATAGAATATTTGACCATCCCCAGTCAATATTCCCTCCCACATACACATTCACACTAGGGTTCATTTTTGTTCATAGCCAATTAACCTAGTTGGAGTGTGGAGTAAACTCACGCAAACACATGGAGAGTATACAATCTCCACACAGATAGGGCCATAGTAGAAATCGAACTCATGACTGCAGTGCTGTGGGGCAGTAATGCTAACCATTACACCAGGGGTGGCCAAACCGGTCCTCGAGATCTACCAACATTCCACGTTTTCTAAATCTATACTATTATCCACAGGTTGCCTGTGACACAAGAACTGTTGGTAGATCTTGAGGACAGGTTTGGCCACCCCTGCATTACACCATCCGTGCTGCCCATTTTGTTAAAAAAAATCTGGCCAGAATTGTGGCTCTCCTGATAAGTAGTTCTGTAATACACGAACATTATTACAATTATTATGGAATGTATACAGTATAACCATTATAAGGTCTTTGAATAAGAGATCATATCATTCATTAAGGGTATGCTGGAATATTCTAAAAACATACAGCTGCACTTTATTTATTTGTATTTTTATCTTGTTGGGTTTCCTGTTGGTTTATTTCTCTGCGTATATTGTTGTTCGTCTTTCCCGAGACTATTATGGCATAAATGCATCTCAGATACCCAAGAGAGACTGTCTGACATTTGGAGGCAAAACCTTTTCTCTTTTGCTTTCGGTAAGGATAAGACCCATTAACCAAACATCACAGATCTTTAACTGGGATCAATTACTCAGGATTAATTACCGCAGTTAGCTGCGATTTCAATGAAATTAACGAGCCCTAAATTGATTTTAGCAGACATTTCACTTTGTCACAACAAAGAACACATCAGCTGTCTAGTTAACCTGAACTTGTGCCAATATGCATGAATGGGATCTTTTGGTAAGAGACTGGAGATGAACACAGTCTGTAAGGGAAAATCTGTGCATCCTAGTTTCCCAGAGCGGTTCCCGGTTCCACAGATTTCTCCATGAATATACGGTATCCCTATCTTGTGTTTTGACCATAAGTTCAATTTAATTTCCATTAAAACCTATTTTCTGTATACTTTATAAACAGATATTTATTAAAGAGGGGTATTTAAAATGCAAACGTGGACTAGTTGAGATCAGTAAACATGACCCGATAAAGTGGTTTAGTTCTTGCATAGTCCTCAAGATATCCAGCCTGATTCAACATGGATCACTAGTTAGAAAAAAAAGCAGTTGGCCAAGACAGAAAAAAATAAGGCACCTTGCAAAATACTGATGCATACTCCGATCTATTTGGCAAAAAAAAAAAAATAGAACAGTTTTTTCCATTTGAGCAAATTTAAGGACTCGACTGGAAGTGGTCATCGCTGACATCAGAGGCTCAGACAGAAAACGTCTGGACACTCCCAGAAAACATGTTTCCGACCCATAAATGCCGGCTTCCTGTCAATCAAACTGGGACTTTTCTGCAACTACAATGTATATGGATATTTATTGGCAATATGCATGCTCACTGTAAATGCTGTGCATATCGATAATAGCCCAGATTGTGAATTCTCTAATTAGAAATTCATGTCGAATTAGGCCAATCTTGTGCGACATGGCTTTCTGCTTAACCGTCCTGAATAGAATAATCTAATGATGGTATCTATGCAGTCAACAGGCAGCAAACTTTCACATTTATAATAGAAATTCATCAACGGTAAAAGTTGTCTGATTTCGTTGCTATGGGTAACTGCAGATTGCCACTGTTATACCCAGTTCAGAAATGTATCTTCACATCTTAATGGCTATTTGGTCTTCAGAACATACGGCCTAATGAAGGCATGATCACTGGGCTGCTACTTTTCGGAGCCCAGGGATCAGTTAGTTGCCGCCCCTCCAGATTGAAACTCCGCCTCTGTGCATGGCTGGGAATGGCATCTCTGCCATGTGACCACTAGTAAATCCTCTCGCCCCCCATCCCATGTGTGCAGTGGCTGAGTAGCCACAGACTTACTAGGTGCTACAATGGATCATGCATTATTCCTGCTCACCCCCAGGAAACAGCCATGTGCCACCCTCAAATGCCGGCCGCCTGTCACTCTCCCTGCATATGGCCAGCATTTAAAAGCTGATGACTTTTACCGCTGTGAGAGCTCGAGCATGCGCACTACAATCCATGCCCACGTGCAGTCCAGCATATGGGTCTGAATCAGCCAATTGACTAGGTGGGTACATTGAAGGGATCCACATCAATGCATTGGGCTAAAATACTTTTTCAAGAACATTTCTCCCTGGTGAGAAAGCTCTATCTCCAACACAGATCATGGGTCCTTCAGTTAGATCAGTGGTTCTAAACCTTGGTCCTCATGACCCCACACAGTTAATGTTTTTCAGAATTAAATAATTAGCTCCCCCTGTGGATCTTTAAAAATGTGTCAGTGAGTAATGAGTGCACCTGTGCACCTGCCGGGTGACCTGGAAAACGTGAACTGTTGGGGGTACTTGAGGACCGATGTTGAGACCCGCTAAGTTAGACAATGACACAAAACACACAGCTAAATGCACCCAAGACATGATAAGAAAAACATTGGACTATTCTTCAGTGGCCTTCTATGAGCCTTGATCTGAATCATATTGACACGTCTATGGAGGGAGCAGAAACATTGTACCTGGAAAAGCCACCCATCAAACCCAACAGCGGCAGGAAGAATGGGCCAAGCTATCTGGTGACTAGGTAGAAGTCTCCTTGAGAGCTCCAGAAATCATATAATTGCATTGGTTACCTGTGGAGATTATGCTGCAATGTATTCAGTTAAAGGTCCCATCATATTGTATACTGTATGTCCAACCAATTTAAATTGTTTTAATTATTTCAAATTTTATGGTTCATCAAATCTCAAATGCAAAGTCTGATTACTAATAAATATGAGATACTGTAAATGAAGATGAAGGATGTGAATCCGGGTTCGCACCATTTTCCCAGACTTGTTTCTGGGTTGACATCAGAACTGTACTTGTCCGTTTAAGATTGTTACAGCTGGAAAAATGTTCTTCTTACTGTGTGTTCTATGCAGTGGTGTAAATAAGTTTTGGGTGCCCCCCCGCCGTTAGGGGGGGGGCGCCCCCCCCCCCCCCCGCCGCCCCGCCAAGCACCCCCAATCCCCCGCCGCCCATGCAACCCCCCCCCCCCAATCCCCCGCCGCCCATGCAAACCCCCCCCCATCCCCTGCAGCCTTACCTATAGCGCTGGTCCCGGCGGCTCCGTTCTTCTTCTGCTTCAGAGAACTGTGTGCTATATGGGGGCTGCCATTTTGTGGTGGTCCTCAGCAGAAGAACGGTGCCGCCGGGACCAGCGAGATAGGTAAGTCTGCGGGGGATTGTGGGGGGGGGGTGCAACTATAGCACCGCAGCCCCCGGCGCCCCCACATGCACAGCGCCCCCCCCCCCCCCCCCCCCGCGGTGGCGGGGGCTGCGGTGCTATAGTTACGCCGCTGGTTCTATTGTACCCACATGGAAAATACATATGTTTGTTCATTTATTATTTATTAACAGTTTCTTATATAGCGCAGCCTATTCCATTGCGCTTTACAATAGGAGACAGTGATAAAATAAACTGGGTATATACTCACAAGCTTACAATCTATAGTAAAAGGTTCCCGGTGTGCTGTATGATACGGTGACCCAGCAGTTTGGCCAGGGGTCAGGAGGATGGAAAATGTGTAAAAGAAAGAGAGTGGATATGTGTGGACTGTACAGTGGCTATGTGATTAAATAGAGACTGTATATGATGGTTAAGTGGCTGTGTTTGGAATTTTATAGACTTGCCTAAAGAAATGAGTTTTCAGGGAACGTTTATAGGTAAGGAGACTGGAGGAGAGTCTTATTGTGCTTGGGAGGGCATTCCACAGAGTGTGTGCAGCCTGAAGAAAGTCCTGCAATCGGGAGTGGGAGCGAGTAATGAGTGTAGATGAGAGACGTTTTGACTTATATGTAACTTTCATGCTCAATAAAGAAACATTCGTTATAAAATATATGAATTAAGCAAAGATGGATTACAATGACTTTTTTCAGTTTGAAGTTATTTCAGAAACAAATATGGGTTCTTCTTTTTTTCATGGAGGGCTAACAACAACGATGTCCACCATTGTACATATTAATTATTGAGGATTCCATGATTCTAGTCAATGAGATAACAGGTAGATTCATGAAGCCACTCAGATGTATGAAATCCACCATAGTTCTTTCAATCAATATAACACATGTAACAGTGCCTTCATCAATTAGGCACAGTACAAGCCTTTGAAGAAGCGCATTGGGTTAGCAGATGGTCTTTGGACATCTGGTGAGTTGAACCTGTCTCATCTGTTTTTCAAATTAGCTCTTTGATGGTTTATTTATTGGCCAAAAAATTGTATTTTGTATATTTGTTAACCGACAATTCTTCTTCTGCTTCTTCTTTTTTGGGGGGTGAATTTATAGATGAAGAATGGATGTATCTCCTTGATCGGATTTTAAAGAAACTATTTTACATCAAAAAAGGCCTTTTCAAGATTGGTTCAAATAAGCATATCTTTTTTTTTTCGTTGTACTGATCCACACCTAATATAAATGACATCTGGATGTCACAGTGTTGCTTTTCACTTACATACTGTATTGCACTAGGAAGGGCCTTTTGAATATCTTACTTTAGTTCTTCATTTTGATACAGCAAGGATTCACAAGTTGTATTGATGATGTAAGGATTGGTGCTCATTTAATTGAACTTGTCCCAAGTGCCATAGGTTTATTATTTGCTGCATATATGATATATTGTCAGCTGGTCCAGTAATTATCTGATAAACATGACACTGGATAATCAGATAAGCTGATTATCAAGAGCTCGTTTGTGAGCGGTTTTATGTTGATTTGTGTAATAAATGCAATTTTTCTTACGTTATTGCCCTACTGTAGTTTGTCATTTAGCATTTTGGTGACCTCTTGGAAAAAGATCTGACATCTTGACAGTGTCATTGGAAGAATACTGTTTTTTTCTCAGATAAGCCTTAATTTTAATATCAAAAATGTAATATGGGTCTTTAATTAGTGCCTATATTTTATTTTTATTTTTTTCTTTGTTATGTTCTTATTTGTTATTAATGATATATGGTTCTATGAGCGCTCCCTTGGCTGGATGGAGCAATCACTGTCAATGTGGAGCTGCTATCAAAAAACATTTATTAGGACTGTTTTGAATTTGTTAGAGCATTCAAACGGTTAATATAATAGTAAATATAAATTTACGCGCAGCGTCTCTGGCGCACTCTCTTCCTCAATGTGTAAAAATTCATCAATATATCAATATCTCATTGCGATTGACAATCAATCGACCAAGCTCCACGCAGGACATCGTCTTTATCGCTGTCGACTTCAATACCAAAGTGGGGGTCGGAGAAGAACCACCAGTAGTAGGCAAACTTGGATTAGGAATGCGGAATGAGGCTGGGGATCGGCTGGTGCAATGTTGTCAGGAAAATAGGGAAAGCTAACCAATGGTTAGTATAGAGCGCTTGCCAAGAATTGTTTACCAAAAGCAGCTGCTTATGGGAGTAGTCAGCTCCCAAATGGTGAAAAAATGAATAAACAGACAGAAAAAGCAGCGCTAACAATGACCAATTAAATCAATAGATTATTTAATGACAATTAAACATATTAAAATACTTATACACTAAAAACAATATTAAGTTGATATGGACCCAATTTGTATAGTCACCAAAATTTAGGATGATTAGACTTGCACTGATCCAGATGGATAATTGGGATGGAGTCCCTATTAGCCACTTTATGGTATCCTGATGATGTTTGAATGGACTCAACCGATGGCATAGTTCGAATTAGCCAACTCGGGAGTCCTCACTGCTGCGAGTGGTCAGGTGTCCATAGTGAAACGGGCACTGGACTTCCAGGACTGGATGGGATCTGATCACGCAAATACGCAGGTGAGGCAAGTCCTTTGGTGTGGATAAGATAGATTCTTAAACCAGATAGTGTTACAACAGCATATGGAAATACAGATTGGTTTGAGATTGGGAAGGATGCATCCTGTCACCAGTCCGGTTCAATCTCTATGCCAAAATGATCATCCTTGGAGGACTATCTTTTGAATAAGCTGTTCAATCAGCTGTGAATCTAAACTTTGATGCAGTCCTTTTATATGTATGTAAATCAATGTCTTTAATGTTCTTTTTTATTAGATGTGTGTTTCTAGATGTGCTGTGTTTTTTGCTGTAATGTTTGGGGACATTTTTGTATTGATATGCACTTTGGCACTTTTTCTGCCTTTATTCAATGTAATAGACACAGTGTATCACCTGTTTAACACAGGTGTCTTAATGAAACCTTCACACCCTCTGACAAGGAGGAGCTTTGTTCACTAGGATGTGGCTATATATTGCATGTTTGTATGAGAAAATTTATCCTGATGACGAGCATTAAACTCGAAAGATCTTGATGAAAATTGCGTGGTCATAATTCTTGTGAAAGACGTCGGAGTGCCGCCTAAAACAACCCTATATATATATATAGAAAAAAAGAGGCACTCTCCAGTATATAAATGCAAGTAAAAGAGCTGTGTATTTTAGCAATTCAAAAAGATAGCAAAAATGTACTCAACGTTTCTGTCCCATAAGGACCTTCATCAGGAGTTCTGCAACCAGTCAATTAAAGCACAGCATGGGCCAAGCAGCAGGATCCTACATAAAATTATATATCTTTCTTTTTGACACTTATTGTATGAGTATGATGTTCATTCTAATGCATACTAGGAACAGAACAATTCCACTTGTTTAGCTTTTCATGCAGTTCCCCGTAGCTGTACTTATGTCTCCGCTGTGTACATAATATTTATTGAAGTGGAGTATTTAATATACATTTCACTTAATGTGTCATAATATTATTATTGCGTCCATGGCCAGGACATGCTGTGAGTACGTTACCTGCCCAGTTGGAAAGGGTTCTTAGAATTTATATTGTTGGCATCTGTAGAGGAGAGGTGGGAAGAACCTGTATGCATTTCTTTGTGTTATGTCAATGCTTCCCGGCTGCAACTTGGTGAGGACCAACCACCACAGTGGATGGAAAGGCGCCCGTCCAGCTAGTTAGGAAACTTTGGTTTTCCATTGTCATGGAAAGTTCAGCCCAATTTTATTTCTCTTTTATGAGTCAGCTGTTTTGTTTTGTTCACCATTTCCCTTACTTATATCTCAGCCACAAAATCTGGTTTCTTTTAAACAACAACCCTTAAGCAATTATTCCCAGCGTTTAAATGTGCTATAAATACTGTCAGATAATACTGTACATTGTGAAGGTTTTAACAGGTGGAGATCTACAGCATGGGTAATGTGTGGGATTTAGGATGAATTTGTTTAGTATATTATACGTGATGAAGGTCATTATGTTAGAGCTTGCCAACCGCAAACCCCACTTAATGTTTCTGGAGTTTTAGACAGCAAATATTACTCCCAGCACAAAACCTAAGCCGAAGGCAGGTTGGCGGGGGAATGGCGACCACCAGCGGCGCAGTTAGGTTTTTTATTATTTTCATTATTAAGTTATGTAGGAAACTGGAAAAAAGTAGAATATACTTTTGAGTCCTGTATAAATATAGATATTTTACACAATACTTACCTGTAAGGTAGATACCTATTACTGCTGCAGTCAGTAGCAGGCTGCCTGGCAGACACACATATTACAGAACTGCAGGGGTGTAACTCCCTGAGGCAATGGAGTCGCCTGCCTCCTGGCTCCAAGCTCTGATGGGGCACCTGCATGTACAGCAGCAACTGTGTGGTCCACAAGTCTGACCGCTGCTCATCCAATGGAGAACTGAGCCACACCCACTGCTATATATAGCTAATTGGCTCTATCCCAGGAGCCCTGCCAATACCTGCAAAGGGGACAGGATGGCTCTCACTTGGTACCGCTCAGCACTGCAGCAAGCAGAGGTGCAGTCGCCACTGATGCGGATGGTGAGATTGGACATATTGGTGAATACTAAGTCTACATGCTGCAGGCAGCTAAATCGGTTTGATTTGAATGTGGGATAAGTTTTTTTTTCCTTTTTTTTAAGCGGGCGCCAAAATCCAATTTACCACTAGGTAACCGGGATTCATTTACGGCTCCATGACACCACTAACTCTGCCCCTTTTATGTCAGTGTTCTTCACAGTGCTTCTGAACAGTTAGGGCAACGCCAATCTCACCCCATTTTCAGCACCACAGTCCCCCCCCCCCAAACGCTAAAAAAAATCAGCCACTCTGATTCCGAGCTGAGAAGGGGGGGATCAGCATTGCAGGTATGTAATAATAGTGGCAGGCTGTCCCTAGGCTCAACATTATCAGTCACCCCCAAGTAGTCAGGATGCCCCAAAATTTTTCTTTCATAGATAATCATCCTTTTACTGGATCCAAAATCAGAGGCTTTCCTTCTTAGGGCTAAGTATTTTTTTTAAAGCCTGAGGGGGGTTTTCAATCCAGGATTCCGACAGTCGGAATGTCCTTATAGTCGTAATCCCGGGATCATTTTTGGATAGTCCCACAGTAACTCTACAGCCAGAATTCAATGTTACGGCTGTCGAGAGTCGAAAAGTCCATGGATCAGCGGAAACAGCCGTGGATTGTCAAAAAACGGTCGTGAATTAGACAAAGGACGGCCATTTCCGACAAAACAGAGCCGACTTTTTTTTTAATGTTTTTTTGGAAACTGCCTTCAATGTTGTCCGTAATGGCAGCATTGAATAGGCGAGTAGCGCTATTTCTGACTGGCGGTAATAGCGGCCAGGACATTATGCAACACAGTGGGGAAAATTTACTAAAGCTTCTAAAAATGAGGTGATGTTACCTATGGCAACCAATAAGATTCTGTCTATCATTTCTCTATTGCAGTGGTAGCCAACTCCAGTGCTCGAGAGCTACCAACAGTTCACATTTTCCAGCTCACCTCACAGATACACAGGTGCACTCATTACTCACTGACACATTGTAAAAGATCCAGAGGTAGAGCTAAATACTTCACTTTTGATTCTGTGAGGAGAAATGGAAAACCTTAACTGTTGGTAGCTCTTGAGAACTGGAGTTGGCTACACCTGCTGTATTGCATCTTAGAAAATGACACAAGTTGGTTGCTAAGGGAAACACAATCTATTTTTATTTTTAGAAGCTTTAGTAAATTTACCCCAGTATCTCCAATTCACATTATGACATACAGTGTCCCCAGTTCATAGTATGCCACACTATAATGCCTCCATTTCATATTGTGCCATATTGCAGTGGCCCAGTTAATATTATACCACACTATTCTGCCTCCACTTCATATTGTCGTCCATTACAGTACCCAATGTATCATAATCATGCCATCCAGTTCATTTTATACAACATGACAAGGTTCAGGGGCATAACTAGCTATATTGTTGGCCCCAAAGGGCCCCTACTGTATGTAGCAACAGAGGGGCTGTCCCTAAGTTCTGTGGTGGGTAGGGTTACCACGCTACCACGCCACGCTCGCCACGCTTCGGGTTCGCGTTGATAGTGGGGGTGGTACAGCCTCAAAAATGACATTTGGGGGCCATTGAACATGTTTGATACTAATTTCAATGCATTTGGATGCTTTTCTGTTAAAAAACGCATGCGATCAAATCGCATGCGATGCGATCGCATGCGATTTTGTAAAAAAAATTGGTAAAAAACTGCAAAAATCGCATCCAATCGCATGCCATCGCATGCCACTATATATGGCATGCAATGGCATGCGATGGGAGCGTGATACTCCACAAGTACCGACATCCATGTTGTACATAATACAGGTAGAATTTAAGAATTCTCCTCCATACTTTCACTTGAGGGTCTGGAAAGGCGGTATTGGTGGCAGTGTGGGGTTTGTGGGATGGGGGGGCAATAGATTGAAGTTCTGCCTAGGGTGCTGAGAAGCCTTACACTGGCCCTAAATATAGGATTACCAAAAATATCAAAGGGTTATTACCAGTGGCAGCTCCAGAGGGGGATCTGCAGTACAGTTCAAAATTTAAATAGGGGAACCTCACCCACCGCCAGTGAGTCCTATACAACGATATAAGGCAGCGTTTAAAATGTCAGTTGGTGAGGTTCCCCTATTTGAATTTTTGACTGTGCTGCAGCCCCTCCCCTGGAACCGCCACTGGGGCTTACTGCTTCATGTACAATATGTATATGATCAATGGTGGCTCCAGAGGTGGGGTGGCAGCACAGTTCAAAATTCAAATAGTGGAGCCACACCCACCAACTGCCATTCCAATCTGACTCACTGGTGGTTGGTTTGGTTCCTCTATCTGTATTTTGAACTGTGCTGCACTCCTACTCTTTGAGGCGCCAGTGCATATGATAGATAGATAGATATCAAGAGAGATCATTTTACCTACATCACTGGCATTGTCATTCTGCGAATACTAATTGGCTCCTGTATATAAGTGGAATTCAGGCTTATATCCCTTTATATTTATTATAGGGAGCGGAATTATGACGGGCAATTTTTTAGAATTATGTAGGAGGGTAAGAGGTCCCGTGCAGCATTAGACGGAAAGGCATTTATAATTACATTGTAATTTAGGCTGGTGATTTATGGTTTACACAGCGAGAGAGAGATGGGCTGCTGCAGAGAGATCGGGGAGGAAGTTTAGTGAGATACAGCTTAATGAAATAATAACAAGAAAAATGGATTGCATTAAATTCCAGCTTCCCTCTACCCTCGCAGAAGGTCCCTGTTAAACCAGTGATGCAAGGTAGCAGCTGAATACCTGGAGAGAAAGAAAGAGAAACACAAAGAAAGTTCACAGCACATCTGGGGCGAATACTAATGCACATTTAAGGCTCTCGTTGATTTCTGGAAGCACAAGCACAGGACTACACCATATATGTCTACACCGTGATGCAATGCTGGACAGATTGTTGGTGGGGATTGTGGACTAATAATTGGCTAAGGAAAATAAACCTGCTGGATTCTATAATGATAAATCTGATTGGTTGCTCCAGGCATCAACATCACCTCTTTTCATTTTTAGAAATTTTAGTAAATTTGTCCATTCCCCTCTCCAAGGATTCATATATCTCCCCCATAGCCAACCAATGGGACTTACACTTAGGGGTTAAGCTTACAAAACAGATAATTGTATCTCGGCATTGTCTTAAATGGTGGCTGGACACTTAATCATCAGATGTCAGCCACAATCATGTCCTCATTCTTTCATCTGGCGAACATAGCAAGAATAGAGAAGATCTGCCTAAAGACCACCCATGCTTTTGTAGTCTTCTATCCTGGCGAAGCCCGCAGAGGAAACACTGCAAGCTACTCTGGGGGGCAGGGACAAACTCACCCATGATTGGCAGGTCTGCATTGATTGGCATAATTATAACACCATCCTGCCCATTTCACTAAGAAGCGAGCAAGATGTGGGAGATCCACCAACTCTTCCTGGGCTGCAGTGGAGGACACCCCAAAGATCGTAAGTTTCCCGCAGCTTCCAGGAGAGTTAGCAAGTATACCTCTACCTTGCCTCTCCCAGCAAAAGAATTGCACTGCTTACAGCTGGCAAAAACAGAATTGCCAGGCTTTAAAGCAACCAGCCCCCATTCCAGCCACATAACACTCATTACATTCCCTAATCTCTCTACTGGCTGCCTTTTAGGTGGTGAATCACTTTCAAGGTTAGCTTACTGACTTTCAATGCCTATCATGACCACTAGGGCCCAGGGCCGGTGCAAGCCCCCCCCCCCCCCGCCCACCCCAGGCAAAAAACCCTGTGCCGCCCGCCACCCGGGGGGGAGGGTGCGGACGATACTGCGGCATGGGGAGGGGTATACTGCGTTGCGGCACGGGGGGGTGTGTGGGCGATACTGCGGTGGACGATACTGCCGCGCCGAAATTCCCCCAGCGGGGAGCGGGCAGTGGGTGGTACGGGGGGGGGCCAGCATTGATTAACGGGCGGGATGGGGGTCGGGGAGGGGAGAGGGAGGAGGATTACAGACTCACCTGCTCCCCGCTCCCTGCTTTCTGGTACCTCTCTATGGTACCTCGGCGGCTCAGTACCGCCCTCCAGGCCCAAGGTACCTGAAACAGCTTCTGATTCCATACTGTCCTGCTTGATTAATGTGATCTCTAGAGGTAGAACTTTTAGCAGTACATAATTCATCTGAGGGTTGAGCTTATAGCCATGCGGCTATGACTCATTTCCCCTCACAGTTCGAGAGCGCCCCCCCCCCCCCACTCTAGACTCAAGACTTTCCTGTTTACTCAAGCATTTCTGTAATTCCCTTAAATATTGTTTATAAAAAGCTTTTCTGTACTTCATTCTTTCGGTGCTGTGTTATGTTTATTATATAAATACAATTCTTCTTCATCATTATTATTATTATTATTATTAATAGAAGAGCATGCTTGGATATGGAAGATATAGGGGAGGGAGTAGTATCTCATCTTCTCCATCTGCCAGCCACTATGAACCTTTTGCAGTAATCTAAGTAGAAGTGAACAGTAATTACCTGGTGGGTCACTATAGGATTGTTCATCAAGGGTTTAACCATCAAAGCTCTGTGGGGGGGGGTTACCAGTATTTACCATCCGTTGATGCCCAAATAAGATGCAGCCATACATATAGAAGACAGCAAAGCAATGGACCTTTTCCCCATCATGTTTCACCTATTCATGGTTAACCATCATTGGAGGTTGCTAACCACTGATGATCGATGGACACCATCAGTAGGGGAACTGGGTAATAAGTGGAAGCCGTTTAGAACTTTGTCCCAGATGCCTGTATTACGCTACTATCTGACATGAGGTTCTTATCTCCCCTTACTGTACAAAGGCTCTACAGCAAAAATAAACCCAAGATGATTGGTAGCAAAAACTATGCTTATATAAATCCGATTTTTCATTATTCTGCTGTTATCCACTTGGATGGTTGAAAAATCCAGGCATCAGCAGAGGTTGTTATCTAAAGAGAATCTTCTATAAATAATAAACACAAAGACTTCCTATTAGTTATGTTAACACTCAAATAGGTCAGGTGCATTGTTTTAAATGTCATCTCCACAATGAGCGGCATTCCCCAGGTGCGTCCTCTGATTTGAGTGTGCTGATTTTCTGGACATGCTATTACAAATAAAAGCAGCATTCTTGTTCTAGCACTTGCAAGATTTATATGTAGACCTCACCCTGGCGCTGTCTAGTGTGAATCTGTTCGGTCCACACCGCTTCTAGCAGCCAAACTTTACTAATTTGTCTTGACATTATAAAAACACACAAGCACACGGTTGCTTGCTGACCTTGACCTGTCATCGCCTTGTTTTCTGCACTTATCCCACATTCTGACATGATTCACCAAAACGTACAGTAGATGCACTTTATGCATGATAGATTCCGAATCTATACAGGAGACTCATCAGGAAAGTGTTTTAAATGCTGTAACTAAGAGTAAAAAACACCTAATACAGTATATATAAGCCTCCAAAAGTATTAAATTCACTATATATACTGTATATATTTCCCCCATCATTTTACAGGTCTAATATTGCCTGTAAAATTTAGCCTGCCCCGGTGCCAGCCACTGGAGGTTGTGGAGGACCTGCAATATAACAAAAAGAAAGTACGGTTACTCAGAGACTGCATGAAGGTGTAAAGTGTGGGACCAACTTTAATCCAACCTGGTCAACGTTTCGGGGTCGACGAGAGGGTGTGTCGACCCCGAAACGTTCACCAGGTTGGATTAAAGCTTAATTACTTAATGTCTAGTCCTTTGGCATGACCCTAACCTTCCCCTAGTGCCTAACTCTAACCTTCCAAACCAGTATCCTCACCCTAACCCTCCCCTAGTGCCTAACCTAAATGCTCCAATCCTATAGCCCCACCCTAACTGTCCCCCTTGTGCTCATCCATAACTTTCCCCTCCCATAGCCTCACCCTAACCCTCCCCTCCCGTAGCCTCACCCTAACCCTCCCCTCCCGTAGCCTAACTATAACCCTCTGCCAATAACATTTTTAGATGTTGACATAATGAACATGTTGATATTTTGCACATGCATACAAAACACTGGATTACAAAAAAATAATTTTTCAAAATTGTTTAAGGTTGTGGACCAGATGCAGAAGAGTTTTGCACCCCTGAATCCAAAAATTGCATCCGTTTTTCTTCATCAGGTTAGGTTTTTGTGCTAATTCAGTTTAAAAAGATTGTATCGATCTTTCAAACTAAGTTTATTGAATTTTCGTGACATGACCTGTGGATTTTGTTAATATTTCATCTCCAAATTTGGCCTTTCAGAGGAAAATATCTTATCATAACAAAGCACAATTACATTTTAAACAAAACAGTGTATATTGTATATCAGAGATTGGTAATTAGTTACTAAGTACATGTCAATTGCATGTTAAGCCATCATTGTTCAAAATTCAGGGCTTGATTTGACGTTTCCTGGAAAGCCTAGAATGCTCAGCAGCAGGGATATCTCTCATCAAAGTCCAACAGTAATCTGCCATCATGACTGCATCCTATCGTCCCTGATACCTGGTCTCCATCTCTTTCATCTCCTGATGGAATCTCTCACCCTGCTTGTCGCTCAATGATCCCAGATTCTCAGGAAACCGATCTATATGTGAGAATAAGTAATGCATTTTTATACTCATGTTGCATCCAAGGTTTCTGAAAGCAGTCAGCATAGTGATTACAAGTTCTACGTAGTTCGTTGCCTTCTTGTTGCCCAGAAAGTTTTTCACCACCAGAACAAAAGCCTTCCACGCTTCAAGTTCCACTTTTTTCATAGCATTTTCGAACTGTGGATCTCGGATGAGCTGACAGATTTGAGGACCATCGAAGATACCAGGTTTCAACTTCTCAATTGTCAATCCTGGAAAAGCCAGTCACAAGCAAGTGAAGCATTCACAATCCCTGTCCAGAGCTTTGGTGAATTGTTTTATCAAGCCAAGCTTGATGTGCAGCGGTGGGAAGAGTATCCTGTCTCTGTTCACCAGATGTTGTTGATGGCATTCATAGATCTTCCAGGCACCAATTCCTCCCGTACAGGCCATTCCTTCTTTTTGTAATGTTGAGATCTGTTCCTATTGTCCAACATGCACAGAAAGCATGGGAACTTGCTGAACCTCGACTGTTGCCCCAACAAAAAGTTCACCATCTTAAAAAATCATCAAAATAAATTTGTATTTGCTCAGGTTTCTGCAATACCTGTCATAATACACCAATAATGCTAAAAAAAAAAACACATACACATTAACGAAAACTCAATAACTCAAAAAAGTTGACCTGATTGACCAAAACCAATGTCATTTTTGAATTCAGTAAATGATAATTATACAAAATCAGTCAAAAATACATCGTCAATTCTTTCATTATTGCCAGGTGTAATCAATTTTGATATTTCAATGTCAATCATAACTCTTGACATTATTGTGTCGACATTATAACTTCTGTTCATCTCCTAAAATTCAACATTTCCAATCCATGAAGGACAAAATAAATCAGAGTCCTGCTCCAGCATTAATATCAGGTGCCAAAGGGATTTTTTGTTGCAGCTCTAATATACCCCTTTCTTAGGGGTATATTTACAGTCTGTTGATTTGTCGAAGCTGTCGACAAGCGGCGTCTTTGACCTATAGATATAAAGGCTGATTTAGCAATCATTTATGTTTAGACTCAGGTTTGGAGTTTTCTAATTATTTTCCAACATTCTCGCAACTGAAGATAATAATTCTACTATAACCTTAGGGTTTCATATAGACTATTAATTACAAGAATACATATTAACTTGATGTGCGTCAAATAAATACCGGTTCAACCTTCATGTTTTCTTTTTTTAAGAATGGGGAAAGTACTATAGACAATACTGTAAAATTCCTTATCATATTCAGCATACGGGGACTTGGTACTGTACAGGTGATCAGCAGGGCAGGAATTTTGGGGCCCGGGACTCATTTCGAGCCCGGGCCTTTGGGCCCCCCTCCCCTCACTTGACTTACCATAACCTGGCTCCTGCTCCCCTATCTCCTCTTCCGCTGAGCTGCAGCCCAGGCTTTTTCAACTCAGGATGCTGGCGACCAATCAAAATGCAACACCGGCTGGTGAGCCAATCACAGCTCATGTACCGGCAGCTGCTCTGATTGGCTGCCGGTGTGCAAACTCTAATTGGCTCAAAAGCGGATGTAGCATTTTAATTGGCCACCAGTGTCCTGAATTGAATAAGACTGCACTCCAGGACCTGCATTGTTCAGTGCACTGAGCGCAGCGCAGCGAAGGCAGTCGTAGGGGTTGCAGTGGGCAAAACGAGCTGCCCAGGCCCTTCCAGAGCCTGTACCCACAGAACTCCCCTATTTGCGGCTCTAGTGATCAGTTATATGTAATAAGGTCAGAGGACTGATGGTGGCATGCCAGGTGGGGCGGGAGGTCATAGCCAACTGGTCTAGACTCTGCTGCAAACCTTTTAAAATGAATGCTTGGCCATTTCCTAATTATTGGGTACAGAAGGATAAATACTTTGCTTATTAAAAGCATTTACTGTATTGCATAGATTTGTAGCTGATATTAAAACTAGGTGGACCTGCCCTGTAAGGGGTGAAAGGCATTGGAGGATATTAAGAAATTCTCCAATTATCCGCACAGCCGAATCTATGTTGGGTAGAATTATATTGGCGTTTAGATAACCCTAATCAGCAAGTAGAGATGATTTATAATATGTCGGGGAGTTTGTCCTGTCCTAATATTCTTCAGGAATATTCAACTACATATCAAGTCGTCCTGTTATAATGAGTATGTGACGATCAGGTTATATTCACAGAGTACTGTGATGTCAGCTGGAAGAGAAATTCTCACAGGACCAATTTGGTGGAATAATTTAAAAGGTTATCTATTAGTGAGATTAACAATTAACGATGGTGGGATGGTCATTATTTTAGGTGCACAGTGATAAGTCCTAGGTTTTTCCTGATAAACCAATGGAAAATGAACACTTTGATATTCATAACATCATTATGTGTGAGATAGCCTTTTTTTTAATGATCACAGGCAAGGAAGCGACTAGTGACTATTTCCAGCCCTGCCTTTATTGAGAAAAATATCAGCTGCTGCAATATTAATGATCTAACAGGATAAAATGGCTACTTACCCAGAATTCAGTGCAGCCTGGTTGCTGACCCCCCAAAAAAACATATACTTCATGCTGCGCTACAGCATGTATAAAATATTTTTTTATTTCAGTATTATTAAAATACATAATGTTGTTTGTACTATAATGGGAAGCTTCAAAACCCCCTGAATCCAGTTACCTCCCTCTCGTCTGCTTTACAAAACAAAGTCTGTACAACAATGTAGAGTGGAGGAACAGATAGAAGGGGCGTGGCGTTAGAGGTCCAATCAGCAGCTGCAATCATGGATATTGCGACTCCTGATCACCCACCTTTCTGCGATCATACAAAATTCATTAATGTATGCTAAAAAAATAAAATAAGTGAAGGTGGAGTGTTAAAGGATCAGTGACCTAAAACAAAGTCCATTGGTCCCATTGACACAACATCAACAAAAATAGAGCAGTTGAAGTCACAGAAGTGGACTTAGAGAAAACATATTTTAAGTAATATTAATAAATTCCAGACTAGCGGACCCCTAGTCATTGTGTAACTAGTTGTCTTCTGTATATGTGCAAAAAAGTGTGGAAAACACAAAAACATAAGTGGTTCTTCTGGCCCTGCTCAAAAGAGGAAATGGTCTTCTCTCCCCGACTGTATTATAAATGAGGTCCCTTTGGGGCAAAGTCTTGGCAAGGTCCCTTTATCTCTTCTATTCTCCAAGGCTTCTCCCAACATCAGGAATCTCCTGCCTCCTCCTCATTTGTGATTAAAGGAGGTGGTAACCTCTATAAAGACAGCCCAAGGCTTCTCCTGACATCAGGAATCTCCTGCCGCCTCCCCATTTGTGGTTAGAGGAGGTGGTAACTTCTATAAAGACAGCCCAAGGCTTCTCCTGACATCAGGAATCTCCTGCCGCCTCCCCATTTGTGGTTAGAGGAGGTGGGAACCTCTATAAAGACAGCTGCACCTGCCGTCCATGAAAAAAATGAAGAAGATCAGGCCATAACCTCCAATACGGAACTATGACCTTTTCAAAAATCCTAGCCAACGGTGTTTGCCAACCAGAGCTAAATGCCATTATAAAGATGGATAACATGGAGTGAAGTCCTCTAAAATACAAAAGTACATTCACTTGTGAGCTTGAAAGCTATTTGTAATAAGGGGAATGAAAGCCATCTGTCAACTGACTTTGCTAAGAGGTCACCGATTAAGTGGGTACTGTAATTACATTTTGGTGAAAGCATATGTTGTATGTATCCATATTTTATTGAATATTTAGGGAAAAATAAAGTGGCAACATTTGATTCAGAGTTGAACATTGTTGTGTGAATTTACAATCTGTTCAATTATCGAATGACTGCGCTTGTGTAAAGATCATAAAAATCATGCAAAAGCCAAAATAGCAACATAAATACCGTACAGATCTAATTAAAATTCTCACACAATATTACTCACAGGAAGTCAGAGTTTGGGGGTGGAAACTGGGCGTTTTCTGGGAGTGTCTGAAAAAATCAAGTCGTGCCCAGGCATTTTAAGGGAGGGTCTGTGATGTCAGTGCCGGCCTCGGTCAGCCCATATCGGTCGCAGACCTGTGGAAGGGTCAAGCTTAATCGCATTCGCACAGACTGGTAAAATCATTTGATGGTTCGGGAATTCTGAATGGATAATTATGCATGTAAAAAGCGAATAGCGATCCATTCGCAATTCACGCGCACATTTACACAGGCCGGGTTTTCTTTCTAACTGGGCATCGGCTAACTAAGCACGTTCATCTGTAACTTTGTAGATGAGTGCTCAGGTCTGAATCAGGCCGAAAAAGTTGAGAATTCAGTCATTTGAGCTATTGGCCCCTCCCCTGCTTATGTTTTACCCAACCCATGCAGTGCATTTCTGCAAAGCAAGGTTGTAAAACTGTCAGTCACTGGCTACTTGCCATGTCACAGGAGAACCTTTCTACAAACATCTGCAAAGGAGTAAAAATGCATGGTGGACGTTATTACTGTTATCTCATGTGTATTAGTTATTCAGCTCAGTATTTATTGCTATTTGTATATTATAATCTAATTCCAGCTATTCTTGCTCTCGGAGCCTCAGATGTCACCTTGGGAAGGGCCGACGATATAAAAATTCACCTGTGTAATTATTTTTAGCAGAACACAGATGAAATACTTGTGTACTTGTGTTAATATGAACAGGAAATTTGACAATGCGTGAAAACCCGGTAATATCATGTAAATAGGACAGGACCGCAAGCCCCCTCATCAGGAGCTGTAAAATATTTGCATTGGGCAGGTAGTGAAAATCTAATATTGCGCGAAATAGTGAATTTCTGTACGTGTGATTGTTTTCTGGCCAACTGGGAGAACAGCACACACCGACCCGCGTGTTAGCAAAACACTGTCTGGTGAGACACTAATCAGACGGCCTTTTTGGTGATGCAGGATGAGTGATGAAAGGGGGTGAAATGTGGACTGTCTGGGGAGGAGGAAAAAAGGAGTTAAAATGAGAGATAGAGGACCCTGCTGGGCTTTGGAGTATGTCTGCAGCAGCTTTTAGCAAATTATAGTCTCAGCAGTAGGTTTAGAATGAAAAAAAATATAAAACCCCTCTGCCTTAAAAATATATGTATTTATGTATGAAGGAAGGAATTGTCAGCAGCTCCCCGCCGCTGGTCTCCCTTAAAATCTTTTTTTATTTTCCCGTCTCCTTTCTTGCCTACCTTGTCTCACTGGTTCCCTTTGTATTGTCTTCTTTTTAATACCTGACCTCCTTCATATTATTAATCTTTCCTGTCTCCCTCCATCTTCCATCCGCTCTCATTCCTCCATAAAAACCATTTATTTTATACCTTAACATCCAACCCCCCCCCAGAAATTAGTGACTGCGCCCGTGTGCAGGAAATGAGTGTATAAAATTGTGCTAAAATGTTCCTGTGAAATTGCTTTTGAATTTTCGCCTTCAATTGCAGTGAAATGAAATTGTTTGCCTTTCAGAGCTGTTTTGTTTTTGACCCCTTTTTGTGAAATCTCAAAGGAAACAAACATATTCCCATCTTTTATAGTAATCAAATTTATCTGGCATCTCTCAGCCTCTTGAATTACTTATGCTACAGTTGGTCAGCTCCAGGAAGATTTTAGCTGTTATTAATTTATTGTTTCAAAGTGAGGGGTTTTGACACGGGGTCCCCATATATTCCGCGGGGAGACGGAACGAGAGAAAAAAGACGAAATTAGAAGCACTTTCTGCTGAAATTTTTGTGTTTTGTATGAATAAAACTTCGACATGCATTAAGAGGAAGTACAGAAGCTGTTTATATCTATATTGGCTGTATGGAATTTATATCCAGTACTGTAGGACTTCAGCTCTTCAGGTTGCAGAGTACCTGTAACACCTGGTGTATATCCAGGGCTGCCGAGAGGGGGGCCTGGAGCAGGTACTAATTACCCGGGCCCTGGCTTGCTGGAGGGGCCCGGCGGGGGGCCCCGGTCCGACCCCCCTCCCTTACCCCTCTGTCCCTCCCGGGCAGCACACACCTACAGCATGTACTGTGCTGACAGCAGGCTCAGCATGACAGCGTGAGAGCTCATGTTGAGCCTGCTGTCAGCACAGCACATGCTGTAGGGACTGTATGTGCTGCTGCTAGGGGGTGTGGCCTCATCAAGGGAGGTGGTCACGCCTTCCGTGATTAGGCCAAGCCCAATTTTCTTTACCAGGCCCGGCATACCTCTCGGCTGCCCTGTGTAAATCCACAACCTAACAAGCCATGTATACCCTTAACTATCCTGGTATTTCAAGACCAAGACAGGGTGGAGCTTCACATCAAAATGGGCGGTCTTGAGTTGATCTGTCTGGACAGATTAGGGCAAAAGAGAAGGAAGAGATCTGCACACAAATATGTAATGCCGCCAATTTATGGGCAATTTCCAACCGCCTTTATTTTAATATTGTGGCGGGTGTGCTGTCCTGGCCACTAAGGTACTAAATTCACACAAAGGAGGAAAAGGATAGCAGACTAGGGGACAGGGGTTTGGACAGATTAGGGGTAGGGGTTATTGAAGCAAAATAATACCCGTCGCAAGAAGAGCTGCTCAGGATCTGGTGGCTCGATCTCGTCAATCAGCTTGGTGTATTGAGGTTAGATGTATGAGGACACAATGTGTCACACATCTGCATTTTGGGTACTTGTTTAGTTTCATGGCCGTGTGTCTGAGTCCCCTTGCTGGGCTCGCTGCTCTTGCCTGCACTATAGGCTCGGTGGCTCGCCACACTATCTAAAATCAACTCCATGCCAACGTGGATAGTGGGGGTATGAACTATCCACGTTGGCATGGAGTTTATTTAGTGTATTTTACAAAGTTTCACGAGTGCCGAACCCAGAAGTAGCGCACGGCCATGCTACCGCCGTGAAACTAAAAAAGTGGCGCATTTTGTTTTTCACTACTCAATAAATGTGTCACAGGTAACACCCCATAGAGCCCTATTCAGACAGTGGTAAGCTGTGGACGTTACTTACATAATTGCCCTGAAAATATATTTCAAAAGTTGTATAGGATGATTCACTGTAAGCACTAGAACCACACATAAATAACTGAATACATAGATACATTCACCCTGCTGAGGGTCATATGTAGGCTTATGGTTGTTTCACATGCTCCGGCTGACACCGGGCGGCGAAACCCCGCACAGCCAAGAAGCCATGTCGTACACAGAAGTTAACAATGGACAGGGTTGTGTCCATTCATATGGGATGGTCACAATCCAGCCGCCTGGTTGCAGCCGGATATCACCACTGGAAAGGACGGCTGCCGGGCTGTGGCCATCCCGACCATTGTAAACTTCTGTGTATGGCACGGCTTCTTGGCCGGAGCCGGAGCATGTGAAACAGCCCTTACCATACTATCCATATGTCTGGCTAACTTCAAGTCTAAATGGTTTTAACCAGCCAAGAACCTGTGTAATTAGTGGCCAATATAACCTGTGGACTGCAGGACTCCAGAATACCCATAGTAGTCTCTCGCCCTGCATTCTGCAGGAGACTCCGCGAAATAGTAACAATCTCCCTATCTCCTAGAACCAAACCCATATTATGCATATTAAAACAAAAACGAAAAAATATAGAATTCAGATATATATATATATAATCATCATTGTCATTCCTGGATTCTTGCAGTTTTATTTTATTTTTTAAATCAGGACTTTGGTTAGTGCATGACCCCCTACTTTTGTGCATTATAAAGAGCAGATACAGGGATTTGTGAATGGCCAACACTATTCACCAATCAACGGCTAAAAAAAGTTACTCCCCCCCCCCCCCCCCCCCATCACTCTTGCCAGCATACCTCTAAAGTTGGCCAATCACGCGGCTGCACATAAGCATAAACATACACATAGCTAAACCTTAAGTTAATCATTACATGCAGCAAACATATACTGCATTATAATACTTTCAGCATATCTGTTATTGACCTGAAAGTCTGTGTTTGGTAATCTGTAATGACTGATAGGCTACGTTAACCTGCTCTGGAAAATCATTATCCGGATGTAGGCATTAGCAAGAATTGTGAAACCACTTAGACGTAGGGCAATATCTGGGGTCTTATTACTCTATTGGCAGCTGTATTGATCAGAGTGTAAATGTGCAATACAAACATTGTATTTATTGGAGAATGAAGTGTTTACATTGTGTCCCCGTGATGGCAGAATCAATTCAACTGGAATGGTTCAGGTTTATGTAACAGAGAGAAGGGGAAGGAGGTGACGCGGAGAAAAGGTTATTTATGCAAATGGATAAATACAAATGTCTCCTATAATAGTGTATAAAAAACAACGTTATGGGACATTCAGATAGGAGGAATGAGGAAGGATGTGTATAAAACCAGTGAGAGGTCGTGATGGAACCTGGATGGCTGCGGGCAATGATTGCTAGTATAATGCAATGCAAGTACAGTGAATGCTTCCTATGAGCTTTGCACTGTCTGAAGTGGTCTGGGATCCGTACTCCAAACTCTTGTGGGCAATAGATTGCCTGGGGCCCCAATGCAGCAGCTCACTTGTATCATTCCTGACTAGTACTAATACCCTTCCTTCTTTGTACCTCTCAGTAGGCATTCTGATAAAGAACCTGATTTATGTTTGTAAATAAAGCAAATTGTCAAGCACTGGGCCAAAACATGCTGCGCTGTAGGTGGGGCAGATGTAACATGTGCAGAGAGAGTTAGCTTTGGGGAGTTAAATTTTTTCTCTGCAGGGTAAATATTGTATGCTTTGCTTTTACACTGCAATTTACATTTCAGTGTGAAAACACCCCTTATACAAATCTAACTCTTTCTGCACATGTTCCATCTGCCCCACCTACAACGCAGCATGGTTTTGTTTAGTTGCTTGATAATCTGTTTTACTCACAAACATGAATCAGGTGCAGTGTTTTGAATTTGAGAGTTCACATCACTTAAGGCCCCCATACACTGCTTCCGATTTGTCCTAAGGACAAGTCGGACCAGTTTGCCCTTGAGAGCCCCCCGGCAGCTCCCCAGGAGGCTCACATGTGATCTGGCACTCGATGTGCCATTTTTACATGCAATAAATCGCATGCGATTTATTGCATGTAATACTCCCGGGGAGCTGCGGCGGCGGGAGGCGGGCAGCGGGGCCGGCCAGCTGGTGGTGGCGGCGTGGGATGGGCAGCTCGTAGTTGTGAACAGCGGGGTCCGTCCGAGCAGCGGAGGCGGCTGGGAGCTTGTAGCCGCATATAGCCGGGCAGCGGGGTGGGATGCGGCTGATGAATATTTTGAAATGACTGGTCGAACACTGATTGGCTGAGAGAATTCTCTCAGCCAATCAACGTCAGGCCAGTCATTTCAAAATATTCAGCAGCCGAATCTTGCCCACACCATGGTCCCCACTGCATGGGGAGGGATGTTCCAAGTCCGACCACCGGCTTAGGTCCGATGCACAAGGGACTGCGCATTGGACCTGAGGGTACATCAAACTGAGCCGATTTGGGCAGATTTCACGGACAGATTCGTCGGAATTGTCCCAAATCGGCTCAGTGTATGGGCACCTTTAAGGCTGAAACACACAGACAATATTGTAGAATAGTGGGCCATGTATGGGGGTGTGGCTTCATGATCAAGTCAACATAGCCACACCCCTGCTATACAATGATGAGATTACATGTATTGTAGAGTGTGGGTGAGGCTATAAATCCAGGAAACTTGCCTACTTTTCTGGGGATGCTGGGAGTGCAACATGATTTTTGGGAGTCTCCTGGAGGTTCCAGTAGAGTAGGCAAGCACCCCTTTCCAAACTTGCGGTTAGGTCTGAATAACCCCGTTTAGTAAGGAATAGGCCCCGCAGTGTTGTATGTATAGAGGTAGCAGAAAGGTAAGAGGGAGGTGGGACTAGACAACCTTGTACAGGACATAGGATCAGACGCCAAACATTCCAGACAGTTTGTTCCCCTGATTTTATGAGACCTGTTTCTCACATTTGTTCTTTAGGAAAATATGGGAATCATTTAAAAATGTTTCGTTTTTACTCAGTTTACTTAATCTAATAAACATGGTGTAACTGACATGGTAATCTTTTAGATATAAGTGCAGTATGTTTAATTTTGCTTAACGAAATGACAATTCCATTATCAAAGGAATATTTGCTCCTGTAGTCATTGTTTGTCATTTACATCCATATGTTTTATTTTTACATGTATACATCAGGGTTGCCTACCCTACCGAAAGTTGGGCAACCCTCCTGCATAGCCCTCCATCTCCCGCGAACCGCCCCAGAGAGGGGTCTGTGGGTCGAATGATGCAATCATTTTAGCGCCCCCCCCCCCCCGCAGTTCAATGCCCGAAATACCGGCATTGCATGGTGGTAGGCGTGGCTAAAATGATCACTCTAGCCATGCCCCCAAACAGGTCATTCCATCCGTTGCTCCACCCCAGAACTGCCCCTTTATGCTCCCGGCGATGGCCCGCCGCCTACCTCACTGAGCTCTCCCGGAGAGGGCAGCCAAAAAGTCGGCAACTATGGTAGACATAAACAAATAATGCCCGGTACACACAGTTTGATTTGGTCTATTTTTCTATTCGATTTTGATTATATACTGTAAGTAAAATCAAATCAACTTCGAATAGACTGTGCAGGCAAGACTATATAGTACAGATCTGTTCTATATAGTCCAAATCAAATGCATTTTGATTGCCAATCAATCCCGATTCGATCCCAATCTAATCGGAATCGAATCGCTAGCAAACTTCCACATCAAAATCCCATCCTTAACATCTGAAACTTGGTTAATTTTTCTCTTAAATTGTGTTCACACAGTGCAATTTTGCTTGTGATTTGATCCCGAGTCGATTGGGTTTGAATCGGGATCGAATCAAAGGGCAATTAAAATGCATCTGTAGCCTGCCTGAGAAATCGCCAGATCTCCTGAGCTGGCGCAGGCTGGCGGACAGGAGCTCCATTTCACACGCTCACACATCCCCATCAGCATGGCAGCGGGGAGCGGATTCCCTGCCCATCTCCGATGTCCATTCGATTTCAATTCAATTTTACTTATATAAGCAAAATCGAATAGAAAAATAGACCAAATCAAACCGTGTGTACCGGGCATTAGATAGACTGGGAGCACTTCCATTTGTGTTCCTCTCCTTGTAGAGAACTATGGCTGCTATTTATTTTTACAAATATTTATCTTAAAAATCTCTATATCCAATTCTGCCCACATATTTATCTGTCTACTAATATAATATTAATGTGTCATGCATAAAATATTAATGGATGCATTTATTTTTGTCATTAATTCCAGCTTAGTTCATCGGTTTAATGTTTCCGCAGAGCCATGTCTTCCGTCTTTGCGAGCTTACAGGTAACACACCACCTGGGTTCTAAATAGCCAATGACACAGAGAACCACAGATTGCCCCAAGGCATGACATAAGGCAGTGCAACATCCCAAATGTGTGTTATCCTGTGGTTAAAATGCTGACATTGTCTAATGGTTGCTAAGAAACCTATTCATAATACCAATCTTAGAACTTCATGACTGGTAGAACTGCCATCATTAGTATTGGCATTTGCACTAGCCCGATGCTAGGCATAAGAGAGTCGTCTGACACAGGCTTCCCTTTTTCGTATGCATGGCTCTAGGTACATGCCCATTTTGTCGCCCAGTTCCTACCTGGAAGTTCCTATTTCATGTAAAGCGAGATCCACCAAAGACTCGACCACAGGCATATCTATAATGGGTTCAATTTGTAAGGTACATGAGCCTTGAGTCCCACACCACACACCCTGCACCCATACCATTATACTTACTCTCCACAGTCCCGCGGTGGTAACAGACATAATTCACTAGGAAAATGGCTGCCAAACATTTTCCTGATGATTTGCCCATGGTACCGTATTCCTCAAGACTTATGTGTATGCAATGCCAGATGTCCTGATTCAGTACCACATGCTAAGCAGCGGTCGTTCGTTGCTTGTGAGCGGCTCAACGCCACCTGCTGGGTGAATGCCCACCCACCCGACTGACTTTTATTTGGCTCGGAAATGTCCAAGAACTGGGTGGGCGCTGACGTCATGTGACATGTGCAGGCTTCACCACACTTTGCATGGGGACACCCAGCGTTTTTCTGGATGCACCCACCGTTTTTCAGGGCATGCCCAGGAAATGCTAGGCATCCCCATGCGCCATCCCCCTGTCTGTCCCTGCCTGCCCCAATGTGTGGGAATGCCTCGGAAACTTTGAAAGACGCCAAAGGCGTTTACACAGGGGGGCTGCACATGCACATAATAGTGCATGTGCAGCCCCAAAACATTGCAATGGGGCTGAATTCAGCCAAAAAGCAATTAAACTGAATCACCCCGAGTCTGTTTGCTGCCACAGAGATGGAGGCTCGTCCGGAGCCTGAACATGGGCACTTTCTCTCTTAAATGGCCCCTGAATCTGTCCCTCTCAGAATCAGGCAGAGAGATAAATAAAAATGTCCTTTATGTATATATATATATGTATATATATATAGTTTGTAGGGTAGCCGGCACTCCACGGTTCAGTGCAGAAACAGCAGCACCAGGTGCCTTCCCTTGGAAGACAAACACGTCCCCAAAATATATTGTGGTGGTAGGGCGGCACTCCGGCGAGTTTCAAATAAAGGAGACAAACGCCTGCTTACATCAACGTTTCGAGAGTTTTTAATCTCTTCATTAGGATATATATATATATATATATATGAAAAGATGAGGGATTGTGACTTATTCCTGCGCTAGTTGGTGAGCAGCACTACTCTAAGACCCCGCTGCTAGTGGGAGTCTAATGAAGAAGATAGAGAAAAGGGTGTAGAGGTGCGCTCAGAAAGTTGTTCCCCAATCCACAATTGTAAAGGTAAATACAGAATATATTTATTCCACACAATTAAAACAATTTAAAAACATTTGTTTGGACACGTTTACAGAGATTTTTTCTGTGGATCATTGTTGTTCAGTGCAGAATTTCGACCATAGGTGTAAATTGATCATAAAAGAAACCCTACGCGTTTCGTCCCCTAGGGACTTCTTCAGGGGTAGTACACCAAAATCTGCAAGGTGGTGAAACAAAGCCGTAAATAGTAGGAAATTTAATAAAAATTATGAAAGAAGTTCAAGAATACTTTTAGGTGATGAAAACAGGAGGAAGGAACATATGAAAAGGACAAGAGGAGAGAGAGGGGAGTGTGGGAAATTTCGGACGTGGAGTCATAAAAGTAAGTGCCGGCCAAAATTTACAGAGTCTACCCAGTGTAAAAAAAGGGGGTGTATAGAAAATGGACATACCAATGAGCTTTTTACACCTTGATTAGGTATAGATACATTGAGAACACACTCTTGGGTGTGTACTTGGGTGAGATGGTCACCGTAGATGCTTTAACAGCACTGTGATGCTCCACTAAGTGGATCTGTACCACGATTTCTGAAAACCCAACATAATGCTAATGAGCCAATTAATCACACATATTGATGGTAACCAATACATAGATAACCAATATCACAATGGGCAAATGAATCACATATTCATATAGTAAAATACAATCCAATACAGTATTTCTGTATTCATATACAGTATGATGTAAAACTATACAAAATTTCTACTATCATGGGGCATTAGTTGCATTGTATATGGTATATTGGTGCACTGAATACGCATTGTATCTATATTAATTAATTGGCTCATTAGCATTATGTTGGGTTTTCAGAAATCGTGGTACAGATCCACTTAGTGGAGCATCACAGTGCTGTTAAAGCATCTACGGTGACCATCTCACCCAAGTACACACCCAAGAGTGTGTTCTCAATGTATCTATACCTAATCAAGGTGTAAAAAGTTCATTGGTATGTCCATTTTCTATACACCCCCTTTTTTTACACTGGGTGGACTCTGTAAATTTTGTCCGGCACTTACTTTTATGACTCCACGTCCGAAATTTCCCACACTCCCCTCTCTCTCCTCTTGTCCTCTTCATATGTTCCTTCCTCCTGTTTTCATCACCTAAAAGTATTCTTGAACTTCTTTCATAATTTTTATTACATTTCCTACTATTTACGGCTTTGTTTCACCACCTTGCAGATTTTGGTGTACTACCCCTGAAGAAGTCCCTAGGGGACGAAACGCGTAGGGTTTCTTTTATGATCAATTTACACCTATGGTCGAAATTCTGCACTGAACAACAATGATCCACAGAAAAAATCTCTGTAAACGTGTCCAAACAAATGTTTTTAAATTGTTTTAATTGTGTGGAATAAATATATTCTGTATTTACCTTTACAATTGTGGATTGGTGAACAACTTTCTGAGCGCACCTCTACACCCTTTTCTATATATATATATATATATGTATGTATGTATGAATTTTGATCAGGGTCATTTGGGTAGTTTCTGTTGTCATTATGATTTAAAAAGAGTAAACACCGTTGTTTGACAATAAATGGCTTCACCCAACCACTAACCATGAGTGAAAGAAAATGTGAGTTATCATTCATATTCTCTGACAAATGGCCAGAAAATCACAAATTCTGGTAGGGTATGTAAACTTATGAACATATATATATATATATATATATATATATATATACTAAAAATCGCTATTTGCATGCAAGATAAGAGAATCCAAATCAGCCCCATACTGCACTATAAAATGAAGCTGAGCCTATTATAATTACACCCTGATCTGTTCAATACTGGGTTTGTTTTAATGATTCTGGATGGAACTTTTTGGAACCAATTTGACAGCAGACAAAGGAGAACGCAGACTATCAGTTGTATCTCTCTTGCTAATAGCACATTTGATTACAGTCCTTAAAAGCTTTTATTGAATTAATTTCCTTTTCCCTTTTTTTTGTCCATGGAACTCACTCAGGGCTTTCTTGCCGGTGTTTCTACCTCCTTCCCTTCGCAGCCATAGTTTGTCCTGAATTCCTCCTCATGGGGATATGCTGCAACAATAGGTAAATGATCAATTTACATGCGGAATCTATATGCTGACATCCAAGGCTTTTATTACCAGGGTAGAAATCAAATCATTGTCACACAGCGCGCTAATTATGTCTGATTAACGTGTGATATCTACTCACGGTGTCACACTGATGGTTCCTCACATTATGGCAAATTATTGGCGAACCGTCATGTTTCTGATGAATATTATTGAATGTTTTCAGCCGTCAGATTCTTTGAGAACCCGACAAATCTTGTGCAAGTTTTTTGTCCACTAACTTTTAAAGTATTGGAGTCTGCAATCCGTCTGTATAAGAGCATGTATGTACGGAGAGTCAGCCATAGGGAGCGACTGGAACAAGAGAGATCTGGTTGCAGCAGAACTTTTAGAAAATAATGTGTTTATTGATAAGACAAGAGATTCATTTGGGTACTAGCTCCGGGTCATGACGCCATCATGGGTTCAAACCAGATGATATTCCATTCCTAAATAGGAAGAAGCCTTTATTCATATTACCTTTACCGCTAAGTGATATTTGGTACTGGCAGGATTATGCCTGTAAGCGGATACATGTTATTTGGATCCTGAGTATTCTGATTGGGAGATGCCATTATCATGAAATTAGAGCAATCTGACATCATGTGACTTTTCTGCATTAATTATTAAGTATGTAGTTTGAAGAACATTAACCCAACTGCTACAGTATGGATCTGCCTAGTACTGTTTATGATGGGCAAATAGGGATGCCAATCCCAGGCCATTTTTTCTAACCTCTGATTCGGGATGCTAGAGGAGGTCACCGCCTCCTCTAGCATCCTTAATAAACATCTGCTGTGTGGGGGCGGCCATTTTAAAAGTGACATTCTGACAGGAGGAAGATCTGCTGTCCCCGGCGGGCAGCAGTCACAGTGGACTTGTCGGCAGCGGCGAGGACTCGGAGGGGAGGAGAAGGAGCGGGAGTAGGTTGCCCGGCCAGCAGCACAATATTCTTCAGCGGCGGCGGCTGCGGACCCCCCGCATCAACCCCCAGCAATAGCTCCGCAGACCCCGCGGTGCCCAATCTTACCGAGCGCCTCCAATAGCGAGGAGCTATTGTTACGCCACTGCCCGGCAGTGTTTCTCCGCTGCCTGGCATTAACACTGCGCATGTGCCCTCCAATCTCGAAATACCGGGATTGAAGTGTCCAATCCTGGGATTGAAATCCCTCTCATTTTGGCCTAACATCCCGGGATCCCGCCAAATCCCAATCCTGGGATTGGTCACCCTATGGGCAAGGTCTCTATTACCTCTTAATGAATAAATATTGTACACAAAAAATAAGAACAGAAATTATGCCAGCCTTTCACTGCTAATCTTCAGTCTGAGTGCGACCTCGGCTAAAAGAGCCGTAGCTTCACATGGATGTGGGGTGGTGCGTGCAAGATGCAGTGAGTGGTGGCGTGGCTGTGAGATTGCGTCATTTCAACCAAGCACCCACTATTCAATTCATCAATTACTAGCATTGTACAGCGGAGGAGCGTGGCTATGATAATGCAATTCAGTGCAAATCGCGTCATCGACCACCTGTTCCACCCACTATAGTCTGTAAGTGGACAGCTGAGTTTGGTAAACTCTGGAAGACTTGCTTTCATTTCTGGAGGGCCAGGACTGCCACTTGGATTTGGGAGTTTCCCGGCATTCCAGGAGAGTAGGGGAGAGTAGGCAAGTGGACCTACAGTATGGTTTGACTTGGAGTACATCTGCTTTTGTTTCAATAGCCCGTTATGTGAGAGTCCCAGAGGTGGCAACCATATCCAAGGTGCGAGGTCATAATCCAAGAGAGTACCCCCAAATTCAGAAATGGGAAAATGGTCACCGCAAATGCGTAGTAGAGATTAGTCTCCTGAACATGGTGGGCGCCATGTTTGCGGAGACTTGCACATGCACAGTAAACTCTGCCAGAGTCCACACCTCAGATGAGAGGAGGCTGGCTCACCCTGAGTTCTTGACACAGGTCCCCTTCTCTGTTAAACCGCTCCTGACTAAAGGAACCACAGATGTGAGAGTCTACTAACACCCAACATCAGTTATCCCTGGCACGGGGACAAGAGTCTGATTTGTGCATTGTTCTCTTCCCGTTGCCAGTTATTCCATAGAGCACATACCGGGTGTGTCATTCATTACAACAGCCAGTAAGCACTGCTGACAATTAAAATCACATTACACAAGTTACATTGATTAATACCTTAAAATATGGTGCATGTCTGTGAACATAGGGTGTAATCATCTGCTGCTGTTGTTGTTGTGGTGCTGCTGACAGCAATCCATTCTTCTGTTTACTTTCCCTAAGCCAGAAACATTGCTTTTCCTCCGTTGTGTGTGTGTAATTTAAATCCTCTTTGGATTCGTGCTCCATCAGTCTATTAGAACAAGCTGTTGGCTGTGCGCATACCGCAGACAGCATTTCCACAATTCACAAATTCCTGAGACGGCTGGAAATGTTTTACACACACACTTGTTATCTGACCCGAAGGGTTAAACCGGGTCACCCGCGGGTTCTGGTGCTTGTTTATTTATTTATTTCCACAGAAAATAAATGTATCTGCAAATCCTTCCAGAATTCCATTGTTGCCCGGGTGCAATGCATGAAATATTTTTTCCAATCTCTTTCTCCTCCTGTCAGCAGTCCCAGGACTTGGAAGGTCAGCTATTAGATTGGGCTCTCGCTTTCTATCTCGGCCTGATTCCTGGTCTGTTGGTGATGGATGGCCCAGTTTGAATTCTGACATGCTGCCTTACTTGAATGACCTGCAGAAGCATATGTCAGGCACTTATTTCATGCCTGTTTGCTGTATGCTGGAAACACAGCGCTGGTTTTATCCATGCTGGGAGATGAGAAGGTGTGAGATAAAACAAAGGTGCATTATCATTTATTTCTTTATTTATTAACATTCATTTATATCAGGGTTGCCTACCTTTAAAGTCTCCTTCCCGGGAGAAGCCCGGAGAGGAGACTGTCAGCAGCACTTCGGGGGCGGGGCCTGATCTTCATCATACACTGCGCTTACCTTGTTATTCAGTGTGTTTCTAGGCGCTGCTGTACTTGTAAGGGTATCCCAGACCCATTTGGTTACAAATGCTAAATGGTTTGATAAGTACGTGCTGCCTATATTCAATTGGTTGAAAGGTATTTGTCAGGGGCAAACGCAGGATTTTCAGAAGGGGGTTTCCAGAAGGGCGGAGCAAAGCACGGAGATGGACACTTAGGTGACCCAGTATATGCCGGGTCAGTTAAAGTATTATAGATAGACCAAATATATATAAATAATAATAATAATTAAAAAAAAAATATTACATACAGGGGCGTCAACAGCCGTGTAGACCCCTGGGCATAGCAATGTATTGGGTCCCCTACCGATCCTACAGCGGTACGGGTGGGGGAAGCTTTGATGTCCCACGGGTGGTAGGGGGTATATCAACCACTCAGCATGTAGGGCCGGGATCAGTAATTTCCACTAATTACCCCTTTACTGAACAGATGGTGGGAGAAGGGGGCATTGGGCTGAATGAAGGGGCCCTGATACATAACTTCCAGGGTGGTAGAGGATATTTAATATGCAGAGGAGGGGTGTATAGTGGAGTGGGCTTATTATTCATAATTTTCTGGTGGGATAACAGCTTGCTTGACTGCAGGTATCTTCAGTTCCCGGAAATAGATTTCTTAGATTTTAATGGAAATAAAACTAGAGAGTCCCACCTACCAAATGCTATTGGGGACTAGAGGATCAGAGTTCAGGAGGCAGAGCAATCTGCCAATGAGGATATAAAACTACATACCAGGTGTGTGGAGCTGGAGCAGTAACCAGCTGCTGAAAGGCTGATATCTCTGGTTCTGGGAACAGTAGATACAAGCTACTAGTGTCCATCAAAGGATCATAGTCCCAGCTTTTGGAATATATCCTCAGAAAAACTCTTAGTCAGACAGAATCTGAAATATCTGACTGGGAAGAGCAATTAATAGGCTTGGATGGGGACCACTGATTTGAAGTCAGATATCTCCGGTTCCCAAGGGCCGATTTTTAAAATTCTTGTACCTATAGAAAGAGGGGACCCTCAGCTTTCACCATGCGTGTGCTACTGTTTGTAGTATATAATGAATGCAATTGGGTGGAATTGGTATCGTCAATTGATAGGTTTATTTCTCAAACGTGTGATAGGGTTAATACTTGTGATGAAGGTAAAAAGAGAAAAGTAAAAAGCAGGAATAAAAAGAAGTTAGTACTGTGTTTCGCTTCACAGGAGGAGGGGGGGTGGCGGGCCTTAAATGGTGTTTTGTTACACCTATATGGTGTCCCCAATTGCTGGGAAATTTTCCCTCAAGTGTCACTCTCAGAAGATTCCCTATTGGGGTTCAGGAAGGTCTTTTATGGACCCCTTTACACTACCGTAGGAGTCACCACAAATCACCCCGGAAGACCCTAGGCCTCTTAAAGAGACCTACGGGAGTGTAAAGGGGTCCCTAAAAGACCTTCCTGAACCCCAATAGGGAATCTCCTGCGAGTGACACTTGAGTGAAAATAACCCAGCTAATGGGGACCCCATATACAGTAGTTTATAGGTGTAACAAAACATAATTTAAGATCAATCAAGGCCATTCAGATTTTCACAAGCCCCCCCTCCCCCCCTCCTGTGAACCGAAACACAGTACTGACTTCTTTTTACCCCTACTTTTTTTACTTTTTACCTTCATCACAAGTATTAACCCTATCACACGTTTGAGAAATAAACCTATCAATTGATGGTACCAATTCCACCCTGGTGAATATAGGCAGCTCGTACTTATCAAACCATTTAGCAAGCTCCACGTTCTGCCCACTTCACTAGGAAGTTGGTAGAATGTTCGAGGGGTGGCCAAACTTACAAGGGTGCGGATGACGACCCAAAAAATGGTGAATCCCCTGCAGGATTCCATAGAGTAGGTAAGTATGCCCTTACATCATCTGTAAATGGATTGTTGTGTCACTGAGACACAAAATCACCAGCAGAAGTCATCAAAGGTGTAATTCACTAATTCCTGGTCATGGCATAGTCTGTTATGTGCAATATTCCTGGCAAATTGCTAAATGTGGTATATTGGTTAATTTCTCTTTATTTATTAACAGTTACTTATGATTCCATTTTGTGGTTCATCCCACAAAATGGCTGCCTTGGATTGGTAACTGCATGTTATTATATTTCTGTGTGGAGAGAGATATTTGTACATACAGTATTGCGGAATCTGTATCGAGGCCTTTATTGTGGTATGTAGCTCAACAACATGAACAAGTCTCACTAATATTCATTTGCCAGAAAAGGATGTTATTACTGATGGTAAAATATCTTGGCATGATTTCCGTACAGCTAATACTGCTCTTATGCAGTTGTACATTAGTGATGTATGCTGTAAACAAACAGGGAAATCAAATAAATGGGCCTGAACACCCCGCACAAGTGCGCCACTACCTTTTTGGTGTGTGGGAGGGGGCACGATATCATTTAAGGTGCCCATACACTATTAAGATTTATCTTCAGATCTGGCTGGTTGGAACAAAAACATGGTTATGGATGAGTGACAGTTGTCAGTTTTCCGGCATTTCCAAGCAAATGGTCAACTGTCATTTGCTCTCATCCATAAGCATGTTTTTGTTCCAACCGGACAGATCTGCAGATAAATCTGCATGTGTATGGCCACCTTTAGTTTTGGTGCTCCTAATTCGCTGATGTTGCCCTGGACTTACCATCCATGCCACCTCACTAATGGCAGAGATACCTATCTATCTATCTATCTATCTATCTATCTATCTATCTATCTATCTATCTATCTATCTATATTTCTATCTATCTATATTTCTATCTATCTATATTTCTATCTATATTTCTATATTTATATCTATATTTCTATCTATCTATCTATCTATCTATCTATCTATCTATCTATCTATCTATCTATATTTCTATCTATATTTCTATCTATCTATCTATATTTCTATCTATCTATATGTCTATCTATATTTCTATCTATCTATCTATCTATATTTCTATCTATCTATATTTCTATCTATATTTCTATCTATCTATATTTCTATCTATCTGTCTATCTATCTATATTTCTATCTATCTATCTATCTATCTATCTATCTATCTATCTATATTTATATCTATCTATATTTCTATCTATCTATCTATATTTCTATCTATCTATCTATCTATCTATCTATCTATATTTCTATCTATCTATCTATTGATGCGGCTGCCTTCGGCTTTCCGAATTTCCACGACCGCCATAATTGAATTGACCCTTTAATCTTTCTCTCCATGTACAGATAAGCCTTGTAGGACCATTCAGTGTGAGACCACTTTGCAAATAGGCTAAGATACAACTGCAAGAAGAAATACAGTAACCGTGTAACTGGCAGATGAATGGGCGCGCTAAATCTATCATTCTCTAATCCTCAGCCTTAGTTAAATGAAACTCTCTTCTGTATTAGTCTCTCCACTTCTCTTGCAATGTTATTCCAATTGTGTACCGGTAAAAAAACAAAACTATCCTTTAAAAATATATTATGGCTGGCTTGTCCATCTCTAAATTAGAACAATATGACTGAGTTGAGTCCGCAACATTTTTCTCTGTCACTGCGACAGTTACTCAGATACATGGCATAAGCTTCATGTGCGTGGATGTAATGGGATGTAGTGGAGCTACCTCCAATACAAATCAACTAACTGACCTCTGTATGGTATGAAGACCTCGTTGTCTGACCTTGGAGGTTGTTTTTAATGTCTATTACTCAGGATTTAGAGTCTGATCCCGTGTCCAAAGGATCTCTGTGCAGATGTAAATGGTGTTTTGGGATATAGCACAGGTGCAGACGTGACACATTTTTGCGTATGTCTGTCCTGTTCTGCTTTGGACGGAACTTGTCTGGATATGTTTTTTAATGAATACAGGGACTACCTACAGGTTGCAGAGAGTACAGTGTTGACAATGAAATAACATTTAATATACCAAAAACATACTTACTGTATATGATTAGGGATAAATTCACACAAGGTCAAATTGCATTTGGAATTTATTACATAGGGATCACAATTATCATGTTTATTGTGCTGAGTAAAAAAAAAAGCAATATTAAAATATTACAGCGTATATATAGTGACAGACAAGAAACCCCACTTTCACCCATTTGATATGAAGAGGCAAGACGGGCAGGGAGAGGTGTTATAATGGTGCAGCAAAGTCATGTTTGTATAATTGTGAATAGCTACAGACACACATACACCAATGCATATCTACAGTACCTGTCAGTGTCAGCGGGCTAGTGGAACTACACATTCATTATTATACCGATTGACCGATTACAGGGTCACCATTGCTCATGTATGCTTGTGATTAGCAAGATAGATTTTGCCTGCTGATTTATTTTTTAAATGTCATTGAAACTTAAAAGGAAATGTATATTTCACTATTATAGAGGTCTGATTAGGGTAGCCAATCCTGGGATTGTGATTGGCAGGAGCCTGGAATTTGGAACCAAAATCTCCAGGATTTGATCCCAAGATTGGGATTCCAGGATTAGCCTGCGGATGCGCAAATCTAATACTGGGCAGGGCTCAGCACCCGCTCTGCAGCTGTGTGCAGTGTGACCTGACGCCAGAGGTTACGCTGTGCAGCTGACCACCACAACTCTACATCCCTCTCCGTCAACCGCCATAACACACTGCAATTCTCCACCCGAAACAACACCGCTCCCGCTGGCCCCAGTTCTTTGGACAATGATGCTGCCGGCCAGCCCAGCGTAAGTAAAACTTCGGGCGGCCTGTTTGGGAAGGAACTCAATACCGGGTATGCCGGGAATCCCAGAATTTAGCATTTTTCAATCTTGTATCCTGGGACTGACAAAATGCTCTGAATTGACATCTCTAGGTCCTATGTATGCAATATGTTACAACAGGGCAGCCAAGAGCTAACAAGGGCCTGGGTACTGGGGGAAGGGGGGGGGCAGGGCCATAACTAGGACCTGCATATATTCAGGGAATATTGCAATTTTCTTTAGTCACTTTTATGTCTATAAGTTTGGACGCAGATGGGTTAGTTATTGTCCTACACAACATTCACTGGGCAGTATTCAGTGCTTTTTTTCGGCATTTGCAGCGAATCATGTGAAGGGAGCCCCTGCATTGGTCCTGTTCATGCATATATAATGAGCGGGACCAGTGTGCAATGAATATTTAATGAGCGGCTCCTCACCCCATGCTGGCAAATGTGTAAAAAAAAAATACACTCTCGGCGAATCCCAGTGAAAACCCCATTGGAATACACCAGCGAATTGCAGCGAGCATGAAACGGAGAACTGGCCGGCATTCACTGTTCGCTTTCGGCGAACAGTGAACATTGAATAGGGTGAATCAGATTTTCAGTGAAAAAGATTCACCGCAAGGAGTGGAAACAGCCCGATTCGCTGAAAAGAACGGTGAATCGGGAGCATTGAACACTGCCCACTGTATGATGCTCAGTGGTAAAACAATGTTATAAGAAGCAGCTAGATAGGTTTCATTGCTTCCTTCTACTTTCTATTGTGCCGACCTGCAAATTATAGTCCAAGTAGAACGTGGTCCTCTTCAGTCCTCCTACCCTCCCCGGCTCAGCCAGCCCGTGCACACGGAAGAAATGTCATTCTGACTGCAGACTTCATACCGCGACCCACTCCTAAATTGGATCATGCTCTTCCCATTCCGCAGTGATAGATGTAGGCCTTTCGTGACACGTGAAGGCAGTCGACTATTTATTTATTTTTTGCTGCAGTGGGGGCGAGAACGAGAACAAAGAGGAGCGCGTCTGGTTACTGTATACTACAGTGCAGAAAATATATTCATATCATGTCAATATACAATATTTTTACATCTTTGAACAAAGGTTTTTGTTTACATTTTACTATACTGTATATATTTCGCATTACTGCTATTAACACTCAACGAACTGATGTTTTCTTTATTTCGTGCTAAGCTTTTTATAGCACAAATTTATATGTAAATATATATATATATATATATATATAATGTGAAATAATAAATTCTGCTTTTTATTAGAAGGAATGCATTATATTTAGAACACTGTCTAGTTGGTTATGAAATAGGTAAGACAATATGGGGGAAATTTACTAAGAATACGAATACAAAAAATCGTATTCGTATTTTTAATACGAATGAATACGACTGAAAACAGCCGTATGCAAAGTCGTATTCCGGAGAGGAATTTACAAAGCAGTCAAATACGACTGCTGTGTAACCCTCCGATGGTGTAATGATTTGTATTAGCGGCCGTATATATGGCCGCTGATACGAATTCGTATAGCCAGTCTGCACAGATCAGTCAGATCTGTGCAGGCTGCGGCGTGTAAAAAAAAGTGGTAAAATAAATAAATACATTTTAAAAAAGGGTGTGGGGTCCCTCCCACAGCTGTAACCAGCACCAGGCTGAAAGAGCCGGGGCTGGTAATAACAAATCAGGAAACCCGACAAATAGGGGTTCCCCGATTTTTTTAAAACCAGCCCCAGGCTCCAGGTCCGGGGCTGGTTCCCAAAATACGGGGGACAAAATGAGTAGGGGTCCCTGTATTTTAAGAACCAGCCCCAGGCCAAACTAGCCAGCAGGGTAATGTCACAGCCGGGGGACACTTATTAGATAAGGTCCCGCAGCCAAAACATTAACCCTACTGACCAGTCAGCCTGGCCAGGGGCCCTGGGGGAGTGGGGACCCCCCCAATAAATGGGTCCCCCCCTCCAGGACTTACCTGACCAGGCTGAAGCCTGGTGCTGTCCCCAGTGACCCTGTGCGGTGGTCACCGAGTTGATCTTTGTGTAAAAATAAGAATAGACTATTGTTTAATACTGTGGAACTATGAGTCCCAGCAAGTTTCCCCCACAAGCTGGGACTTGGAGAACCACAAGTCCCAGCATGCGGGGCATTAAAGGGCCCGCTGGCACTTGTAGTTCCACAGTAGTAAAAATAGTCAAATAAACACACACTGACACACACGAAAAATAAAGCTTTATTACATCCAAAGCCCATACATACTGATACTTACCTATCTTGAGCCCGTAGGTAGGTCCCTGGGTCCGGGGCTCCATGGTCCAGGTGTCCGGCTCCAGGGTTCAGGGGTCCGGCTCCGGGGTCCAGAAATCCACTTATTTCCAAAGGGTTCACATACTTTTTCTTGCAACTGTATACTGCCATACTGAGCTTTGGGGGACCGAATAGGTTGCCGCATTTTACTTCGCATTCCGATACACACGGTACACAGGGAAGCTATCCTGTACGACTACAATGCTAATGTTGCAGGAAACGCATCCTATATAGCATCTGCTACGTCCGAGAGCAGCATCAGATAACCATCAGAACCAACGCAGAGCCTTGGCTCAGCACACCTACAAAATAGGTAGGTGACACCCTACCCCCTCCCCATTTTGTACAACGCTCCTGGACGCCACACCCTCAATTCTGCAACATGTCAATCTTGCTGCACATGCGTACATAAAATCCTATTTTCTCTCTATTAACTTATGTATTCAGCCTAAGGAAGAGTGCATAAAATAATAATAATTATTATTATTTATAATAATAGTTTTAAAATAAATACTGCTGGTCAAGATGTCATGTTCTGAATGTTACATTTTTACAGTTTGCAATTGGGCTACTTTGCAATGAACAAAAGACTGTGACTAATTAATTGTTACTTAATTGTAACAGGAAGTGCAGACAAATTTTTGTATTCATATAGTGCCATAAAACGAGACCCTGTAGGCAAGAGGGCCCTGATCACATACTGATACTGAAAGATACTGGATACCCCTGAATGGATCTCTATACTGAACATAATCAAAATGGGACTTCAGGTGCAATGCCTAGACCGACAAAGATCAAAGAATAAATGTAAGCATCCAATCTTGCCCCCAGCCCCCTAATCCACTTCCCCCTCCACTTAAGCCAGGTTCTCTGTTGCTGCTAGGCCTATTGCATTAAACAGAGAGATCTTGGGTCACATAAAAAGTTGTTCGAATTTTAACCTTAACGGAACCTGAAAATAGTAATTTTCAACTGTAAACAAATGAAAGTAAAATACGTGGATCTGTTTCAACCTGACTTGTATTGGAACAGTTCCTGATAAAGGTCAAATAAATGTATTTACTAAGTATTAATAACTTCACTGACTTTAACCCATGTATACGACATAACTATCCCCTAGTGCATTTTTCAAAGCCAGTTTTCGAAGTCATCGACTACTAAGTACAAGCACTAGAACTATTTCATGTGCTGTATCTTATTCGGATCATTAATACAGCCTTTAATGTTGTATTGATTAATATCTTCAATTACTCTTTAAAATTTAACGTAATTGCCTTGATCCTAAATTTTGCATTTTTTCTCTATAAGCACTGAGACAGAAACCATTGCATTCAGTGGTTTTGGACTCGTTATTATGTTCTCTGTTGATCATGGGCATACAGATGGAGCCGCTGCCATCCTTGGCCGGCGCTGGCAAGATCCCTTTCACTGCGATAGAGACTGGGACGCGCGAGACTGGGAGATGCTGCCCAGTTCAGGGGGGTCGGGGCTGCGAGGAGAACCAGTAGCGATGGCGGGGGAAGCAGCGGGGACCCCCGTCAAGCTCCGTTGCCACGGGGCGCGCGTGCACCTCGTGTGCGTGCGCGCCCCTGGCAGTAGCCAGCCGCTGGCGGGGGATGGTGCCATCCCCTGCAAAGATGAGCCCGGCTACATCTGTATAATAATAATACATCATATTATTATTACATTTTTTTTACAAGGGGCCACAAGTGGTTGGCAGCGCCGTACATATGGCATACATTAGAACAATACAGGGTACACATAACTAGACATAACAGTAACTTAAAACAAAAACAGCACAGATAACAGTTAGCAGTAGCACAATTCCCAGTACACAATACAGCTGAGATGCAGGGAAGCAGAGGACTTGTTTGCATATCTATAATCGGTACATGGGCACTTGGATCTAGGGAAGCCTTCATGGCATACCTTGCACCCATAGATTATTCTGGGATACGCAGGGCTGGTGCCTAAACACCCTAGGCAATGCAGCACAAACATGCCCTTCTGCCCCCAATACCCTTTATCCAGCTGTTCACAACATACCTGCCTACTTTTGAAAACAAGTTTCATGAAGATTATAGTTGGTAGTATAATTTTGCACAGCGCACCATTAAAGGGATGGGTCATGCTCCATCCAAAGGGGCGTGGCTAGTACCATATATGGGCGTATGTGTGCTTAAATGATTGTTGCCAGAGATTTCTAGATAACTTCAGTAACTATGTACTTTGGGAAATGTATCAAGGATTGATAATAAATTACTAAATAAGTTCTGCCTGCAATATTGGATTGCAATTATTTGCTGTGATATTTAGGGTGACATTCTATGGGATGAGATAATCTGACTTTGGCGAATTTTATCGCAAAAAAGGCAGTTTTCGCACTTTTTTCCGAATTTTCATATTTAATGAGATGCGAAAATCAGCAAAAAGTGCGGTTTTGCAGCGAAATCGCACTTTTTAAAAGTGCGATTTTTAGTTTTCGCCAGAACTCGCATCCAGATGTTTTCACATTGAAAAGTATACAATTCGCATATTTACTGAGATGCGAATTTGAAAAATGTGTCTAAAAATCTCAAAAAAATCAGACCAGGTTCTGATATGCGATTTGGCCAGAACCCTGCACAGATCATAGAGATCTGTGCATGGCCCTGTGTTAAAAAATGTGGAAAAGTGTTTTTTGTAAAACTTTATTACACACAAACACACACACACCTCACTTTTACACCCACATACTCACCGATCCAGGATCCAGCGCTGGTCTCCCTTCTGCTGCAGAGCCGGCTACCCTCGCACTGACAGCGGGGACAACCGGCTCTCTCCGATGCCGCTAACAGCCTATGCAGCGCTTAAATCTTTCATACATAACATTGCTTGATACAGGAGAACTACAAGTGCCAGCAGACCTCCCCCACATGCTGGGACTTGGAGAACCACAAGTCCCAGCATGCGGGGCATTAATGGGCCCGCTGGGACTTGTAGTCCACCTGTAAAAAGAATGTTAAAAAAAACACACACAGAGAAGTAAAACTTTATTACCACACATTCACACACCTCACTTTTACAACCACATACTTACCGATCCAGGTCCAGCGCTGTCCTCTTCACAGCCAGCTCCCCCCGCACTGACAGCGGGGACAACCGGCTGTCTCCGATGCAGCTAACAGCTTCTGTGGCGCTGTCCCAGCGCCACAGAGGCTGAGAGCGTGATTGGCCGATGCGTCTCCATGGAGACGCATAGCTCAGCCTTGATTGGCTGAGCTATGCGTCTCCATGGAGACGCATAAGCCAAAGACGCTCTCAGCCTCTGTAGTGCTGGGACAGTGCTACAAAGGCTGTAAGCGGCATCGGAGACAGCCGGTTGTCCCCGCTGTCAGTGCGGGGGGAGCTGGCTGTGAAGAGGACAGCGCTGGACCTGGATCGGTAAGTATGTGGTTGTAAAAGTGAGGTGTGTGAATGTGTGTGTAAATGTGTAAATGTGTGTGCAAGAAAGTCGGCTCCTGATTGGCCTGCTAGGCGGCCAATAGAATTCAGTCTGAGGAGAGGCGCCGAATATGAAACTTCAGCATCTCTCCTCAGCGCGATGCAGAGACAGCGCAGACAGCGGGGACCGGCGACAGCATGAAGATTACCTGGACTACGTCGGATCAAGAGAAAACTTCTTCAGCGCAGGACCAGGTGAGTAGGATTTCCTTCCACAGCTCCAACATGGATTTCTTCAGACCCGGACACCGCCATGGACCTGGAGGACGACACGGACCGTCGACATGGACCTGGAGGACGACGCAGACAGCCGACATGGACGACACAGGACATCAGGACCAGGGCTACCTACGGGATCAAGATAGGTAAGTATCAGTATGTATGTGTTATGTATGTATTAAACTTTTATTTTTCATGTGTGTCAGTGTGTTTATTTAACTCTTTCTTTTACTGTGGAACTACAAGACCCAGCGGGCCCTTTAATGTCCCGCAGGCTGGGACTTGTGGTTCTCCAAGTGTGTTTCCCCCTATATCCCTATAGATTGTAAGCTTGCAGCAGGGCCCTCCTACCTCCAAGTCTGTATGTTGTTACCCAGTTTGTTTTATCACTGTCTACTATTGTAAAGCGCAACGGAATCTGCTGCGCTATATAAGAACCTGTAAATAAATAAAATAAATAAATAAATGGCTCAATTTACCCAAATCATCATAGGGAACAATGGTAAATGGGCCAGAAACCCCCAAAAACACCCCTGGACAGTGAAATGTCCCCCCAAAAGTAGTTTACGCCACCCCACGATCAACGCGAACCCAAAGCGTGGCGAGCGCAGCGATCCCGCGAGGGGCGGCGGTACGCGTCCTCCGACCTTTTCATACCCCCACTATCCACGTCGGCGTGGAGTTGAGAATAGAATAGTGTGGCGAGCGCAGCGAGCCACCGAGCCCGAAGCGTAGCGAGCCCCGTGAGGGGACGCGGATACCTGTGAAGCCCGCGAAGGGACGCGTTTACCTGTGAAGGTATCCGCGTCCCCTCGCGGGGCTCGCTGCGCTCGCCAGGCTTCGGGCTCTGTGGCTCGCTGCGCTCGCCACACTATTCTATTCTCAACTCCACCCCGACGTGGATAGTGGGGGTATGAAAAGGTCGGAGGACGCGTACCACCGCCCCTCGCCACGCTTCGGGTTTGCGTTGATCGTAGGGTGGCGTAAACTACTTTTGGGGGGACATTTCACTGTTCAGGGGTGTTTTGGGGGGTTTCTGGCCCATTTACCATTGTTCCCTATGATGATTTGGTGAAATTGAGGCATTTATCATTGTTTCCTATGGGAAATCGGGGGTGTGAGGACTCCCGGGCTCATGGGTGCATGGAGGGGCCTATCGCTCGTATCCGCCTTGAGAAAGGCAGTGTTTACAGCATTTGCACAGTCCCGGGAGAACCTCGGTTCGCGGATCACACAGTAAGGCCACAAAAGCAAGGTACAAAGCGCACCTTTATTTCATATTAACAGTACATGAAAACCATAACCACACCACTAACACTACACAATACAGGTAGCCTACAATATACACAGCACACACTAACTATATCAGAACCACACAAAGGTGAACACCTCCCCTTCCCTTCCACAGACAATAGTCACCTTGGGCAGTCTCTGAGCTGAGGCTGGTGGGGCCTTGGTGAGGGGGGAATGCGGAACCCCAGCGGAGGTACGGGCTCCACTGAGCCAAGGCCGATGCCCGCTGCCGGTCCTGCAGGTGATGAATCCCAGCCGCTTGGCCTGTGGGTGCCGTCGGGGTGCTGGCACGCTGGAGGCAACCGCTGGCTGTGGTATGGGGTCCACTGCGCCAGGGCCGACTGCCCACTGCTGGTCCTGCAGGTGATGAATCCCAGCCGCTTGGCCTGTGGGTGCCGTCGGGGTGCTGGCACGCTGGATGCAACCGCTGGCTGTGGTATGGGGTCCACTGCGTCAGGGCCGACTGCCCACTGCTGAAGTTCTGGTGGGGTCTGGAGGGAACTCAGCTTCCTCCCCTGGGATCCTGCCTCGCCGGGTCAGGGATCCTGGATGGATGCAGAAAGTTTCACCCAGAGCTGTTGTTTCAGCCCATTTTATCCTTGAGTTCTGCGACCGGATTGGTTGTTGCTTGAAGCCTGAGATGTAAATGCCCCTGAGTCCTGTGTAGGGATTGGCTGCTGCTGTAGCCCTGCCAAATTGCTGTTCTCTGGGACTCTCTGGCCCCCTGCTGGTCTGGTGCCGGCCAGTCTATAACAAGTCCCCGGGGAGAACAAAAGGCCAGGAACCATTGCTGATAAGGGGGCGGCCCAGGTGTGAAGTCAAAACAGACCCTGTTGTTGGTTGTGAAGTCTCAGCCTATTCAGCTTGCTGATGCTTCCTGTGAGGGGGATGAGATAGGGGGGGGGTGTCGGCTGTCCGCATTTAGACAACAAGATATTACACACATGCAATAAACCATACATTACTGTGATAGAGACATATCAGGCTCAGGAGTATATGCCCTGATGGGCGCAATACTTATAAACACGCGGTACTATTTCCCATCGCAGGCAGACATCTGGTATGTAATAAAGTCCGGTCCTAGTACTATAGAACACACAGTCCTGTGGAAGGCTCTATTAATGTGAGAGGCACGGCCCCCATGAGATGGCAGGCAGGGAATTGTATTGGGAAAATGTTGTTAATTCAGGTAAGAGAGTGTCTGGGTCTCTGGGCTATATTTAGGAATCTTGGGGTGCCTACCCCCTCATGATCCAGGTGGGGGTGCCCAGAGGGGGGATCATGACATACCTCCCCCTTCCTAAATCCGGTCCGAGGGGCTGGCTCCCGGATCGGAGCCAGTCAGGACGACCGGGCCCAGTGGTCTCCTGGAGGCGTGATTCCGCTCCTCCTGCTCTGGATGAGGGGGGTCCGAGGTCAGCAGTTCACCATGTGTAACCCGCATTCCAGTACCCCAGTTACAGGGTTTGCCCCTGTCATGTGGAAATCTTTCCTTCTCTCCTGCCTGTTTGGTTGGCCCTCCTCCCTCCGCCTCTGGCGCAACTGGGAGGGGCCCGATCGGTGTACACAGGCTACAATCCGGAAACCTGGCTGCGGATTCTGCTCTTAACAACAGCGCCGACGTTGGCTGCAGGGGAGCAGTGGGTAACAACGATGCTTCTCCCAAAACATCAGAAGCCTTCACCGTCACCCCACTTGGGCCTGAAACCTCCCCCAGCACCTGAAGCTGCTGGGCCTCCCCTGGGCAACCTTCCATCCATGTCTGTTCATCCACCTTGCAGGGCCTCAGCACACTCTGCCCCCACCTGCCCTCCGCAGTAGGCAGTGGCCTAGGGAATTCTCCTTCACACCATGGCTGCAGAAGAGCAGGGGGTATCCGCAATCCTTCCCCGGCTCTTCCCTCCACAGCCCCCACAAACACCTCCCCCAGTTCTAGATGGTCCTCTGGACCCTTACGTGATGCTTGAAGGGCCATGCTGGTGGGATCCTTCTCCCCCACCTCCCAGGGCCTGAGCACACCCAGCCCCCACCTGCCCTCAGCAGCAGGCAGCGGTCCTGAGGATTCTCCTTCACACAATGGCTGCAGAGAAGCAGGGGGTATCCGCGAGTCTCCCCCTGATTTACCCACAATCCCCCCCCTTGGGTCGAACACCTCCCCCAGCCCTTTGAACAATAACTGCTGGGCCTCCCCTGGGCAAACTTCCATCTTCACCAGGGTGCACTGCTTCCCCAGCCTGGCTATGAGAGGGACTGGTGGGGTGGCATTGTACGGCAGCACTGCTGGCATCTCCCTTACAGCCCCAGGTGCAAACTCACATTCTCTTGCTCGTGCCATGCTGGGTGGTGAGGTGTCTTCCTCTGAGGCCCAGGGGGGTGATGAGCTATGCCTCTGACCATCCCCTCCATGTTTGCTTGCTTGGCTGCCTGATTGCTGCAGCGGCTCCCCGGGCACATAATTACAGTTAGTCACTCTTGCAGGGGACTCACAGAAGCGCTGCACCCCAGCCTCTACTCCCTGCTCTGGCACCCCGGTCACATACCTGCCTTTTGACTTCAGATCCTCCTGGCTCTGATGGCTAAGTGGGAACAGTCCTGGATAATCCTCCTGGGGTGGTAGAGTGGCAGAGAACACACCAGACACATTTCCTTCCATCTCCCCCTGCTGAATATGCTGGGGCTCCTGGGGCAAGATGCCCTCATTCGCTGGGCCGCTGGTGGTCATGTAGGGGAGAAGTACTGCCCCCTCTGCTGGGGCACAATCATTGTAGACCCCCTGGCCGCTAGTTTCAAAGTCTCCATCTCCCACATCTGCAAAAGGGAAGATGTACTGCCATTCTTCCTGGGGTGCCATTTTTGGGTGCACCCCCATCCTTTGGCTAGCTGCTTGGAGCAGTGGCTGACCACTGCTTTGTACCTCCTGTGGCGAGGACTCCGCCATCACAGTCCCAGCCTCCAAGATATGCTCTGCTCTGGGGCTATTCTCTGGGGCAGCCCCTGCACTGTATACTGGCACTGCTCCATCTATGACAGGCTCCGTGTGCACCAGTCCATCATCACCATGTGGGGCCACAGTGCCCAGCTCCGCCACACTACTTGGCAAAATGCAGGGGGAATAAATATCCCCTCCACGATATCCATCTGCCACAATCACAGTCCATGATGTTAGGGCTCCTTTAGAGTCCGGGGTCCCTGGTGCGAAATCACAGGGACACTCCACAGCTAGTTCCTCATTTCCCAACTCACTGAATGGGAACAGTTCTGTGATTTCTCCCTGTGTCAGTGGGGGATCTAGTTCTGTGGCTCTCTGAGGATGCATAAGCTGCAGCAGCCGACGTTCCTCTGCCTCCACCCTCTGACACTGGTCCAGCCACTCTGGAGAATTCAGCTGTCCCTGTGCCAGGGCGACCCTCTCTGCATTATCATAACAGTGCAGGAGACACTGTAACTGCTCCTGGACACTTCTCAGTTCTCCTGGACACAGGACACAGTTCCTATACACGCTGAATGCATGTAGGGGGTTCTCTTGTTGCTCATACACCCACCGAATAAGGGTTCGGTGGGAACAGCCGTCGGTGGGGAGGCTGCATCGTAGCTTCCATTCTGCAAGTAAATCCTCCAGACTCATTCTCGCTAATGGAGCTTCCCCTTCTGCATGCCGCAGTTCTCCTGTAGTGGACCCCTCGGTCATCCTCCCAGGTGGCACCATCAGCTCCTCTTCCCTCTGGGTTCTCTTCATGGGTTCCTTCCCAGGACCCAGATCACCAGGTGCTGGCGCGCTGGCCTCAGCTACCTGGCTTCTCTGCATTATCTGCGACATGGAGTTACTCACTTCCATAACAAATGCTCTCCATTCCAGAGTTCCTGGCAGATTTCTCACGTCAGCATCACTTTTACACTGCACAAATTCATCTATTAGATAGGCAATTTTCTCCCCTATAGTAGCTCCAGTCCACAAGCTAGTCCACAGGCAGGCTGCCTCCCAGTGCTCCCAGAAAGGCTGCATCTTTGTGGATGGACTCCTCAGGTGCCAGTCCTCAGCCCTGAGCTTCACTGCTCTAGGAGACTTGGGGCACTGCTTGCCTCTCCTCAGGCGCTTCTCTCCCATTCCTGGCGCCATTCTCCAAAACGTGCTGCACAAGTAGGGCTTGGTCAGCGTCACTTGCTGGACCCCTCACTTCCGCTTCCGTTCCCGGGCCACGGCACACTCCGCCGTTCCCTCGCTTGCAGGGATTGTCCCCCTGGACAAGCCGGCACTTAAGCGGAATTCTTCCCTCGCTTACTGCCCTCACACATTATCCTTTTTCTTCTCCCCGGCATCCCTGCTAGGGTTACAAGAGCTCACCTCTGTGTGGTTCTATACTACTGGTTATGGGCTATTGCGCCAACAGAACCTGGCCGTATAACGATACGGGCCCCTGGTTCTGCCTGGTCTACAGGACTGTGTGATCCCCACTGCTTGCACCAATTGTGAGGACTCCCGGGCTCATGGGTGCATGGAGGGGCCTATCGCTCGTATCCGCCTTGAGAAAGGCAGTGTTTACAGCATTTGCACAGTCCCGGGAGAACCTCGGTTCGCGGATCACACAGTAAGGCCACAAAAGCAAGGTACAAAGCGCACCTTTATTTCATATTAACAGTACATGAAAACCATAACCACACCACTAACACTACACAATACAGGTAGCCTACAATATACACAGCACACACTAACTATATCAGAACCACACAAAGGTGAACACCTCCCCTTCCCTTCCACAGACAATAGTCACCTTGGGCAGTCTCTGAGCTGAGGCTGGTGGGGCCTTGGTGAGGGGGGAATGCGGAACCCCAGCGGAGGTACGGGCTCCACTGAGCCAAGGCCGATGCCCGCTGCCGGTCCTGCAGGTGATGAATCCCAGCCGCTTGGCCTGTGGGTGCCGTCGGGGTGCTGGCACGCTGGAGGCAACCGCTGGCTGTGGTATGGGGTCCACTGCGCCAGGGCCGACTGCCCACTGCTGGTCCTGCAGGTGATGAATCCCAGCCGCTTGGCCTGTGGGTGCCGTCGGGGTGCTGGCACGCTGGATGCAACCGCTGGCTGTGGTATGGGGTCCACTGCGTCAGGGCCGACTGCCCACTGCTGAAGTTCTGGTGGGGTCTGGAGGGAACTCAGCTTCCTCCCCTGGGATCCTGCCTCGCCGGGTCAGGGATCCTGGATGGATGCAGAAAGTTTCACCCAGAGCTGTTGTTTCAGCCCATTTTATCCTTGAGTTCTGCGACCGGATTGGTTGTTGCTTGAAGCCTGAGATGTAAATGCCCCTGAGTCCTGTGTAGGGATTGGCTGCTGCTGTAGCCCTGCCAAATTGCTGTTCTCTGGGACTCTCTGGCCCCCTGCTGGTCTGGTGCCGGCCAGTCTATAACAAGTCCCCGGGGAGAACAAAAGGCCAGGAACCATTGCTGATAAGGGGGCGGCCCAGGTGTGAAGTCAAAACAGACCCTGTTGTTGGTTGTGAAGTCTCAGCCTATTCAGCTTGCTGATGCTTCCTGTGAGGGGGATGAGATAGGGGGGGGGTGTCGGCTGTCCGCATTTAGACAACAAGATATTACACACATGCAATAAACCATACATTACTGTGATAGAGACATATCAGGCTCAGGAGTATATGCCCTGATGGGCGCAATACTTATAAACACGCGGTACTATTTCCCATCGCAGGCAGACATCTGGTATGTAATAAAGTCCGGTCCTAGTACTATAGAACACACAGTCCTGTGGAAGGCTCTATTAATGTGAGAGGCACGGCCCCCATGAGATGGCAGGCAGGGAATTGTATTGGGAAAATGTTGTTAATTCAGGTAAGAGAGTGTCTGGGTCTCTGGGCTATATTTAGGAATCTTGGGGTGCCTACCCCCTCATGATCCAGGTGGGGGTGCCCAGAGGGGGGATCATGACAGGGGGCATCGCGGGTAAATTGAGGCATTTAACATTGTTTCCTATGGGAAATCGGGGGCATCGCGTCTGGACCATTTAAGCCTTTTTTAGCCGCATATGACGCGACCGACGCGATTTTGACTTTTTTCAATGCATTTCAATGGGAAAATCGGGGGCATCGCGATTGTGGCCGTGCTAGGAAACAAGTACCGAAGGTTCTAAATAAATAAGAAGTAGAATCTGATTGGTTACTATGGGCTCTGTGCCATCTTCAATGGAACTCCCATCTTAGTAAGTGTACCCCTATATATGTCAACATATCATAGCAGTCCAACTAGGCTTACCTCTGGCAGTTGCAGAAGTCACCAGGAAAAGGTCACCTATGCCATTTCCCTGGGGATCTGCACAGTAGAACCTTGCACAAGCACCAGCGAGAGGGATGGCTTGCACAGAGGCTGCATGCCCCTGCTACCGACAGTCCCAAACATGACTCAACAACTCAAAAAATCAGCCTTGGCGGTAAACTTGTTACATGCATGTTCAGCTTGGCCATGCTCATGCACACTTCCCCCATCATCTATTACTTCCATTCATCATCTTCTTCCCTTTCCAATGTTATTGCTGCCTTCTCTTAATCTGCTCAGCTAATTATAATAACAGATACATAGTCACATTCAGGGCGAGATGTACTAAGTCTTAAGAAGCTCCTAACTGTTATTTTTCCAATACAGAGTGTAATGTGGCTGTCAGGTGTGCTGCTGCTGGTTTTGTTCTGAAGCGCCCTGGACTCTGTGCAGCAGTCCACCTGCACTGGATATCTCAATAGCTGGTTACCCTTTATTAGGGATTCTGATAGGTCCTCCCTGCCGGTGATATGACTTCCTGTTGAGCTCTTAATGAGTGTTCAGCATTAGCTACACAAGGTGCATTTTCCCAGCCTGAGCTCCAAGCCCGTGTGTCTGCGGCCCAGCCTCCTGTTACCAGCATACCTCAGCCTGTATCCACTGTCTGAGTTCCCAGCCTGGAGTTTCCACACCTGCAGCTGGTATCCACTACAGCAAGCTGCATCTCCTGGTGTTCCTTGTCGTCTGTACCTCTGGGCCATGAGTCACTTACTCCGGGTGTCATGAGTCCTGCGGGCCTTCTGCACATTGCAGCTAGGTCTTCTGTTTGTATATTGTTGTTCTATGTATATTTTGTGTCTGGGTTATTTAATTTATGTTTGCTCGTTATTAGGGGTTCTCATCCATGACGAGGTTGCTTATGTTCTTTTGTATGTCATGAGGTTGCTTCTGGTACTCGCTTATTAGTGGTGAGGTCGCTTCTGGTTCTTATCCACGAGGAGATCGTTATTTGTTCTGTTGTGTGCAAGGAGGTCGCTTCTAGTTTTTATGTGCATTGCTTTTGTTAATTGTCCTTAGTTTTTCAGGTAGCCTTCTAGTTTTATTTAGTTACTGTAGTTTTCCTCTTGTCTTACCTTAGATTCCAGTGGTGCATTGTTTCCTGGTGGGACCTGGTGGCACCAGAGTTGGGGATGGCATAATTCGCCCCTTTAAACGTGTCTGATAAAGGTGAAGCCTTAGCACAGCAGGTATCCAGTGGTTTCTAGGGTACACAGTAGTTAGCTGTTCCAGTAGGATGCTGTGACCGTTTCCTAACATTAGTCACAGCTTGTTTTTTGTTATTTCCATATTCCATTCATATATCCATACCCTTATCATGTGATCTGCATTCTCACCTCTATGCTCCTGGTTACTGTCAGTCCTGAGTTCTATATTCTGTTTAGTTCTACTCATTTGTTATTTCTGATCATTCTGCAACTGCTCCAGGTACTTAATTGCTCTAGTTCCCTGTCCTATCCTTATAGAACAGTGGCTTATCATAACAATGGCAGATAGGAACTGATTGGCTGGTACTTTATCACTTTCCATTTTATCACTTTAGCTTAGTACATCTGTCCCACAGTATGTAGGAAACACTGGAAATTATCACAGAACTGTTTTAGAAACCAGTAGTCACAAAGGAACAAATGGGTTTAGCGAAATGTCCTGTTTTTGAGACGGGAGTGTGGAATGAGAGTTTCGGCAAACAATGTTGCATCAAAAAGGGTGGAGGCAGGGCCACCAAGACATATGGCAGACCCAGGTGATACAGGAGGTGTGGCCAAATTTGGGAGACGTGGCCACACCCACTTTGAAAAGTATAACTGTAAGCTACTACTCCAATGCAAAGCATTTATTTTCTGCCACAGCTAGCCTAGGCCCCTCAGAAAAGCCAGGCCTGGGTAAATAATACCCCTACCCCATGGGTAAATACACAATTGGCCCACCAATGGTAATACATTATGCCTATGTCCAACCCACCTCTACTGCTTTATGACGGAGACATAGTGAGTTCATACTATATATTGTTCCATTAATTACAGCACTAAAGACATAGCACGGCACTTTAGCATTAAACCATTAATGTGTTTTGCAAGCTAATGTCAACCCCTGATATGTAATTACAATGCAAACCTACAATGGTTATGGTTTTACATTGCAGCCAGCTCCTGGACCTCTGATTGGTGGAAAACACTGGCCATTCACCAGAAGCCATCTAGTGGTCAGAGCTTTTACCAATGGGACTGCAAGTAGCTGAGGCTTGGCACCTTACGGTTGGGGCTCCAACCTTGGAAGATCCCGGATTAACACATCTTTTTTTCATAGCCCAAGCGCCAGAAGGATGCCGAATACAGTCGACAATTTTTCATCCTTTCAGCTTCTGAAATCAGAACTATGTGTATTGGAAGAGCTGTCTGAAAGCATATATATATATATATATATATTTATATATAGTGGATTTTCAGCCCGGCACTCCATGGAATGGGGAACTTCAGCCTGGGTGCCCTCTGGAGTAAATGGATACCAAACAGTGCAAATGCAAGCAGCGGCACTCCCAGGTCTTTTCAAAAAAACTTTAATGTAATCCCGACGTTTCGGGGAACTGTGTCCCCATTTTCAAGGTATGCTGTGCCTTATTATTGGATGCCCATGTTGATCAGCTCCTGATGAAGGTCCCTAGATGGACTGAAACGCTACGTAACGTTGAGTATACCATGATACTATTTGTCTGATGATTTATCAAATACACAGCTGATTTTATTTTGCATTTAAAAAAAACCTGGAGAGTGCGTCCTTTTTTTGGTTTATACATAAGAATTTGCTTGCCAATTCTGGATGACACCCTAGGAGTTGCACTATGGTGGATGGAGTGCGATCTTGTACTACACAATATGTATATTGTGTATTCATTTGTCCATGCCTATAATATTATTTAATGCCCCCCTTCCTGTGTTCAATCCCATCCCGACTTTTATCCCAGTTTTAGATCCTCCTGTGTAAAGAATGTCTTTTATAATTTCTTCACCTACACAACTTGTGTAAACCCAGGAGATGCATTCCCTCAGCACCAATTATCTCCATTCTCAGAGAAATTATCTTAAATTATTTCTGACAAATGTAGTTGTCTGCCAATATGCCACTATAGCATCAATACTCTCCTCCCTGGGGTCTTCCATCTAAGGCAGGGGGTAGTGGGTGGGTGCCCCCCCCCCCCCCCCCCCGCCTTTTGGGAGCCTTGTCTGTCATAAGCTAGAGGCAGGCAGATATCACAAGCTCCTGACTCACACTTACCGGCAGGAAGGAATATGGGTTCCAACGTGTCAGTTTGCCATCTTACAAAATGTATTTCTAGACAGTAAGTGAACTACTCAGTGGGACGTAAAGAACAAGCAAAAATGCTTCTAAATGCTTAGCATTGATTTCCAGACCTGGGGATGTTCATTTAAACCTAATACTAAACAATGATTTAAAGTATCGGGGGGGGGGGGGACTGGAGTAGCAGGCCCTAGCCACAAAGGGAACTGTATGGCAATGGACAGCTGCTGCTGTCTCTCACAATTGCTTAACTGCTCTGGGCTCCTTCCCTGTGATGAGGTCCAAGCATGAATGGGGTTGCAACCTCATGGAGACTGCACAACAGGTCCCCTAGTCCGGTCCTCCTATATCAGAATATGGAGGGCACTCTTTCCTCTGGGAACCTGGAAACTGAAGGGCGTACCCTTTAACAAAGCCAGCAAACAGCAGCTTACATCAAGCCACAGCAGGTAGAGATACATCAGA